>NC_066862.1:36146530-36472425 GCF_025177605.1 Cucumis melo | reverse complement strand
AGTTTCAACAAAACACCAAAATATTTACAATTTATCTAACAAAATTAAAAAGTTCATAACACCGATAATTTTCAAATATTTCAAGTTTGTCCTTCCTTTCCATCCTTTTCTTTTCTTCTTCTTGCAATTTTTATTTTCCTTTCTATTTTCTTTCTTCTCTTCTTCTGCAATTTTTTTTTTACTTTTTTAAAATCATGATTTTTGTTTTTAGTCAATCATAAATCTTGTATTATTTGTTTTGAAGTGTTATTTAATTCAAGATCGTGTACCAAATATAAAACATCTTGGTACATGATCTTGAACAAAAATCGTTGGGATATTGGTACACGATCATTTTAGATTTGGGTACATCAAATATAAAAGGTTTATATTTGGTACACCATCTTGAAAAAAATCGTTGGGATATTTATTTGATACACAATCTTAAAAAAATTGTTAGGATATTGGTATACGATTGTGTACCAAATTTAAATTACGCACGCGAGTAGTCAATTAATCACGTGTTGACTGGCGCATTTTTTGTATTTTTTATTTTGGATTTGTGGGCTTTTTCCATTTTCAAAATTTTTAGTGTAAATATTTTACCAATTTGTTATATTTTTAAAAACAAACCCTTAATAATTATTATATATTTATTTATTTCACAATATTATTATTTTCTTTTTTATATTTTTAAAATTTTGACTTTGATGTAATACTTTTCATTGTTTCTGTTGCTTCTTTTTTTTAATTATTATTAAAATTGTATATGATTTAGCAAAATTATTTTAAATGATAGAACTTATAAAAATATTTACAAATATAGTAAAAATTATCACAATATCTATCTATAATAGACCACGATATATGAAGATAGATTATTATCGGTATTTATAATGACACAAATAGATACAAATAGTAGTCTATTTTGTTTTATTATGGTTCATTGTAGATGGTCCGTGATATTTTGTTATATTTTATAAATATTTTGATTCAATTTTTCTTTATTTGAATAAAACTTTATGATTTAGGGTTTTTTTTTTTCAAATATACTAAAATGAATCAAAATATCTACGTTAATAGCAAATTGTCACCAATAGAGGTTAATTGACACTAATAAACTACAATGTATGGATGGTGTTAGGAGTTGTTTACAACTACCGACATTGTTCAAACGATAACAGGAAATGTCTAGGATCTCCTGTGTTGCATGTTGTGCGTTTAGAGATCCTCTACCGACACATTTCATCTGACCCCAATTCCAACGAGTATTTATGCATTAGAAGATTTTTTCCGGACACTTTTTCATATATCTCCCGATGATTTTGTATGTTGAGAGATCCCTTTTTTCTTGGAGATCCCCTTTTTCTTGTAGTGACACCAAGAACTTATCTTAGTTTCAAGTTCGAGTCAAACACAAAGAGCTCGTAAAATTCTCAAGCAAATTATTCCCAACCCGAGGTAACCAAAGGGGGATTTTGAATTGTTTTGTATCGTAGAGAAAACAAATTGCACGAAAAATAAATTGAGAAATGAAGTCAGAATTTTTGTTAGATAATGCTTCACACATGCGAGAGTTTAAGAGTGTATCATATGCAAGTAGGGGTGAAAACAGGTTGGGTTGGGTTGGGTTGAGGGACATTTTCAACCCAACCCATATTTTCGAGTTGGTTGGGTTGATAACCCGAATAACCCATATTATATTCCCAACTCAACCCTTAAAATATGGATTGGGTTGGGTTGGGTTGTCGGGTTGTATTATTATTTTTTCATTCTTGATGTTTGTACGGTTTAAAATTGTTGTACGACGTCGATAAACACTCATATCCAAAGGTTCAAACATCTATAAATTCAAAGTTTCAAATATCCATAAAAGTTCAACATTTTAAACATTATCCATAAATAATAAAATATCTATAATATAAATATAAATAAATATATATATATAAATTATTAATTAATTCGGGTTGGGTTGGGTTGACCCAAATTTTTCAACCCCCAACCCACATTTTAAACTAACCCAACCCAACCCATATAATATGGGTTGGGTAGTCCGGGTTATCGGGTTGTTTGGATTATTCTTACACCCCTATATGCAAGTCATTGAAAAACATAAGATAAAAAAGCAAGCAATGAGAATACAGGCATACCCCACTTCTAACTTAAAATAGGGTTGACAAGAAGAATAGTAAAATACAAGGTTTGTTTTGGATAAATAACAAATTTTTATTTAAATTGATAAAATAGCAAAATCGAAAAATATGGAAAAATAATTGCTGAAATAATGTGTTAAATGCCCTTTACCTAACTAAAAAAATTGAATCCTAAATACAATTATTCAAGAAACTACAAATACCCTATAATTAAAATCAAACTCCCAACACACAATTAACACATCAAAATCAAACTTCCATCAGTTGCAGAAACTATTGGAGCTTCCAGCTCGTCTCCTTCAAACTTTTTAAAGTCTTCATATTTTGATTTTGTTCTTATCCACTCCTTTGACCAGAGACTTTAGGATTTTCATCTTGCTCATGGCTAAACCCATAAAAGTCGACTAAACCCGACTCCAACAAATACCAAACGTTAGAACCTGCCGCAAACCCACGACCAACGTCAAATGCCACCAAATGTTGCTAAAGCCCGTTCCCGCTGACGTAGAAACTCCAACATCTTTCATTGACGGCTACAAAACCACAGTTAAACCAGTTGTTAAACCCCACGCGAAGCTATCGAAACGAATGACGGAGCTGCTGTAAATAGCCCTAAAACTGTCAACTTCTATCTGCCTCGAAACTCACGACTTAATCTCTGACGTCTTCCTCTCCATTGACCAACATCTCTCTTCCCGTTGGAACGTCGGCAACCATCGCACCGCACTCTTCTCTATCAATCTTTTTTGCTAGAAAAACTCTCTCTCGACTTAATCTCTGACGTCTTCCTCTCCATTGACCAACATCTCTCTTCCCGTTGGAACGTCGGCAACCATCGCACCGCACTCTTCTCTATCAATCTTTTTTGCTAGAAAAACTCTCTCTCTACTGTGTTTTTCAGCTTACGGCTGCCCCCTTTTCCTATATGTCCTGCTTCTTTTCTTTTCTCTAATTTAAAAGACCTAAAGAAGAAGATTCAATTAATTGTAAAACGTCATTGAGGCATAATTACAATTCTGCTCTCAACATAAAACTCATTTTAATCCACTTAAATATTTATTATTTTTCTATCAAGACCTATCAAGATATAAAATCGAAAGTTTTGAATCTTTGAATAACTTTTGAAATCTTTTTTGTTTTAACGTTTTTCAATTTATATGTCTTCAAGATTGGTGATTTGTTAAAATTGAGCTATCCCAGATATATATAATGCTTAATGAATGGGTAAAAAAGGAAGAAGAGAAAAAAAATATTTAAGGTCATTTAAGAAATTGTAATAATTATTGATATTATTAATAAGTCGTTTAAAATATAATAAATCCCAAAATCTTGTAAATATATTTGCCATTATTATAGGGGAGGTTGCTGCAATGTTGTCTAGAAACAAAATATCAGATTTAGTTAAGATTTACCAAACTTGAATGTTGTTTGCAAAATACACTGTATTTGAAATATGTGATTATCCTATGCCCAGTGGAATGATACTATATCTTGATAACCAAAATTTTTACCTTTTTATGTGTGCGTCTCAAATTTGTTGTTTATAATATCATTCATACTCAACATATACTACATTTGAGAAATCTTAATTCTATTAGTTATTATAAAGTTTAGTTAGTTAAACAATTGTGATTATGATTCAATGACACTATTTAGGAAATCATTATTATTGTTGGTTTTGTAACAAATCCATCTTAATGTTAAGTTTTTTGGATTGTAGAAGTATATGATTGTATGAGCAAATAAATATTAATATTTGAACATGTGATCGATCGTGATATAGAATGGATAATTTATCATATTATTTAAATGCATAAAATTACAATGTAATTGTATGAGCAACATATGCTATTCATTCTGTCAAATACTGTCGAACTAATCTGAAAAGAATAATATTGTCATGTAGTATGTACAGATACACTATAACTATATAGAAAATCAACGCAATCAAAGCTAACCAATTTAACCAATAAATCAATTTTGTTAAATTAAGAAAATTGAAGTTGTTATTAAAACGGTAAAAATAAATGGACAATTATAGTTAGCATTATTTTAGGGGATCTAAAATTTGAATTCAAATTGTTATTAAATTGTTTGGAATATAAAGAACCTAAAAATGTTGTATTTATCTTTGGCATTATTTTAAGGAGAGGATCTAAAATTTAAATTCAAATTATTATTAAAAATCATCCAAAATAAATGGATAATAGTAATTATAACGATTGTAGGGGATTAAATTTTTTTTAATTCAAATTGTTATTAAAAATATGTATTGTGTGTTGTTTAATAAATTTTTTTATAAATATTTTGGAATATAAGTTGTTAAATTTTAAATTATAACAATTTTAATTTTAAATTCAAGTTGTTATTAAGAATTCATTTTTGCAATTAATTTAGGGATATTACGTAAGATTTAAACTAAATTTGACGATTTTAAGGGATGATATATAAAATCTAAATTCAAATTGTTATTGAAAATATGTATTGTGTATTATTTAATAAATTTATTTGATTATATGTATTATGTATTATTTTATGGATAACGATTATAGATTTTTTATTCAAAATAACAAATTGAGTTTAGCGTCATTTTAGGGATAAAGTATACATAATAAATCTCAAATATGTATTATGAATTATTTATGAAATTATTATTAAATCAACACAATTTTAGGGAAATGAACAGGCCGTAAATTAAAATTGTTATCTTGAACATTATTTTAGGGATAAGGTATAAAGTTTGGCTTCAAAATTACGATTTTAGGGGATGATATATATAAAACCTAAACTCAAATTGTTAATAAATTTCAAATATGTATTATGTATTATTTGTCTATTTTTTTTATAAATAGTGCGAACAATAAAAAATGTGAAATAGTTAGAATTTATCTTTGCTATTATTTTAGAGATATGAGGTAAAGTTGAATTCAAATTGACGATTTTAGGGGATGATATAAAATCTAAATTTCATTTTATATTAAAAACATGTCTTATGTATTATGTATTATTTAATAAAGTTTTGATAAATACTATGAAATATAAAGAATTCGAAGGTATTGAATTTTTATTTGTCATTATTTTAGGGGTATAATCTAAAATCTAAATTCAAATCGTTATTGATTTAAATCCTCATAATTCGTAAATCTGGTTGTAACTAGAAGCATATTTTTAAAGGATGTTGGTGCAATTTTCTCCGTAAAGAAAATATCATGTTTAGTTAAGATTTCAAAAAATGAATGTTGTTTACAAATACACTGTATTCGTAATTTGTGATATTCTACCTGATTTTTTTACTTATACAAATACATTGCATCTGTATAAGAAGAATTGTCCTTTATAAAAGGGTATAATCGAGCAAAAAAAAAAAGTAAAAAAAAAATCTCCAACAAGCAATTTTGCTATAAATCAAATTATTTTCGAGATTCGCTATTTTTTATTTTGCTATCCATTATTTTATTATTTATATGGTTTTCTCTAAAATCTAACATTACCCCCAATTTGATAATTACAAGAAAAAAAATGGGCAAAAAAAAAAAGGAAACATAAAACTACACTTTACTGTTTTGGCACAATGGAGGATGGTTGTCTGGCTCCACGATAAGATATTTTCTTAACTTTCCTACAACACAAGAAAAACAAGATTTAGATTTATAGAAAACTAAAATAAAATAAACAGAAAAGGAGCCTACACTAACAAAGCAATAAAAGTCTTGGTTGCTTCTAGATAGTGTAAATTTTAAGGTTGTTATGATCAATTGTACTCAGGTTCATCAATCATAACTGTAGTGAATATCGAAGCTGACAATTGCCACCCCCAACTTGGGAGGTGGGCTACCATGCTGTAAAATTGAAGAATTGAAATATGCAGGATTAGTAGAAGAATCATTAGAAGTCATAAAAAAAACGTCTCATAATTTTTGTTTTAGCTTTATCCACATCAGAATTTCCAATTCAATATTTAGAGACCCTTTATCCACATCGGTTATAGCTTTCGCTTTCTTTAATTAAGGCATCCCTAGCTGAATGGATAAATCAAAAGGAGAAACAGAAGCATTCACATGGAGTACATAGAAATCAACTGAAAAAAGAAGATTATTCACTCTCACCAAAACATCTTTAACCAAGCTAAAATGCTTAACTAAGGAGAGATCAACTAACTGCACTAAGATATCTGCAGGATGTAGGATATTAGACTAAAGTTCATAATAGACAAGGATAGACATGATATCTATTGTGAACCCTAAATCTAGCATAACATGCTAAATTTCTTAGAGCATATAGAACAAGGAATAGAAAACATACCTAGTTCATCATGCTTTACATAAAAATTACTTCAAATACTGGTAGTGGCCCCTTGTTTGATCTCATCATCTTTTCATTCCACCTCTCTAGGAGGTACCTTAACCCATACCTTCTTACCCTTCGCAAAAGGCTCCTCTCTTCTAGGGACAGGGACGATCTCACCTCCTCTTTTATGCACTCTCCTTAACAAAAGGTAGCCGGCTAGGGAAAAGAGCAACAAGAATATAAGAATCTAAATAAAATGGAGGATAAAATCTTACCCCACACCTTCTAAGCGAGCTGAAAGTAGTCTCTTGATCAAACTCCTCAATAGGTGCAGAGATGTGGGGAAAATGACTCTCAATAGAAGAGGCAGTAGACATGATGCTGAAATTCCTCACATCGAACACCGACTAAGAAGGAAGCTTCTCATACCGAGTATCAAGTCTACTAACTGTGTTCGCCAACTAGGATAATTGAGTAGCCAAGTTCTGCATATGGAAGATGGTGGTCTCCCAATTCTGCTTCAGCTGTAAAATAGTATTAGCTAGGATTTTTACATGTCCTTCAAAGGTGCAGCTAGAGCTCTCATGCCCTTGTCCACCTTGACTCCAGTCTCTCCAACGATTATAATTAAAGGTAGAATACAAGTTATTATGGTCTTTTAGATAGAACAATGGAGCCAAAACGCAGGATAATACTTTAAAACGCATAGCTTCTATCGCAAATTCATAAACATAAGAGAATACAACTTGCATAAGTCTTCATACCAATTTTACCTTGTTTTTAGTGTTTATCGCAGGATTATAAAGAAAAAAGAGACAGAGTGGATCGTAAAGAGGAGCATGTGCAAAGGCTATGTGATAGGAAGCTTATCTAATGATTAACATCCCTAAGTGAGGAACCACATTATCACGCAATGAAGATTCACTATCAGACAAGAATGGTAGTTGGAGTTGATGTGACTTGACATGACATGACTGTAACCAGCACTAACATGTTCAGAAGAATAGAAGCTTCCTACCTAAAGTAGCTTGTCTATATAAAATCTTCTTCCCTACCATGTAAAAGGGGGGTCTGAATGGACCAAAACATAGAAAGCTCCATGTGAGCCGACGGAAAGGACTAGCATTTCTGCCTTTTGTAAAATCCATTCTACCTCATCTTCAGTTAATCTTATGAGTAAGAACTTAGAGAGATATTAGAGAGATAAACCATCATCTTTTTTCCCATAACTTGTAAAAGGGCCAAGGAATGCATTTTTACGCATCTTGCAACTTAGATCCCCTCTTTACTTTCCATTTTGCGCTTTCGTTGTAATGTTTGACTTTCATATTGTACATGGTTGTAAGTCCTACATTTATCAAAACATTGCAACTTTATTCCCTTTTCAATTTATCGTTTATTTATTGTTCAGATACAATAACAAGTTTCGAACCTTGGAGGATCAGACCATACAAGGAATGAAAAATAAAGAACGAAAAAAAGCATAAAACTCTTTGACAAGAGAAATTAAGGCACTCATCAACAACGGCGCTAATTTGATAAAGTGGATTTCATCCTCCAAATTCTTATAAAAAAAATTAACTGAACTATCCATAAAAACTAGTCTTAGTGGCCAAGATGGAGTTGAACTCAAGGAGCATGTGACTTTCTCAAAAGAAAAGTTTCTAACCCGAAGTAACCAAAACAAGGAGGGTTGATTTTTTTCTTTTTTTTGTTGAATCATAAAGAAAACAAATCGCTAGAAAAATAAATTGGAATGAATTCAAAATTTAAAAGATCTTAGCTTGGATTTACAGGATTCATTCTATTCAAGGAATTTGCTCACAAGGTTTTCATTACTAAAGTGAATTTATTGTCTTCACCTACCAATTTAAGTAGATAAGCTAATTAAATTTTCCTAAGAATCAAATGAGCCAAATGTAAAATGATGAAAATCATACCAAGTCTGATAAACCGAATTAGATTAATATTTAGGAAAAATCAGAATGAATAATTAACTTGTATGCGTTTAGCTAATTATTCCTGGCATACATATTTCAAACATTTGTTCTGACATTGTGACATGTTGTGCATAAACACTATTTTAGAAGAAGATTCAACTATACGACAAACACAGTCTTTTTTATATGTCCAATCCCCTGCCTAGCTTATTTGTTGGTCGGAATTTTGTCAAGATCATCGGTACTAGAGTTTAGAATGCCAACAAATTTGGACACAGAATCCAATTCCAGATTGGTTGCTTTCGGCTTCTTTTTAATTTTAGGTATATAGTGGTCGAGAGACGATGATTGTCGTCGATTAGATTTTCAATTCTCTAATTCTATTGCTCTAAAACATTTGTGATACTTTCTTCACGTGATTTAGGAATTTTTGTAGTGATACATCCAAACAAACCATAAACTTCAACCTCTGGTTCATTGCTTGAGTCTGATTCTTCATTAGACAAGGTAGTTGTATATCCTTTGTTTTGTCTACGTAAAAAGTTAGGACATTCAATTTGATAATGATCAAAGCCCATACACTCTATATTTGAAGCTTTTGTCTCTAGTGTTGTTTGGTTTGATCATAACTCTTTATTTTTAGAGAAAAATCTATAACTTTTACGAAGAACAAAACTGTTATTATTGGCATTTTTCGCATACAAAGTATTCCAATATCTAGACATTTTGTCGAGGCGTTTTATAATCTTGTTGAACTATTTGGTTAATAAGGACGAGGTATTGACAAGATCTTCATCGATCTTTAGTCCCTTAATAAGAGAAGAGTCGTCACTTGAGACAGATTGCAATGTGATTCGCCTTTTCCCTTTTTGTCTTCTTTCTCATCAAATATCATTTTAAATGTGCAAAAAGACAAAACAACTCGTGAACCTTTATGGTACCAATTTTTTATGCTTCTTCAATAGTAGTCACTTTCATTTCAAACTGTTTGGGTAGTGAACAAAGAATCTTCTTGACAAGTTTTTCTTATGATATTTTCTCTCCAAAGAGCAAAAGATTCACTAATACTATATCTAGAATCATACATTATATTCTACAATAGTTTCATTATCGAGCATTTTAGGATATTCAAATTTTGAAGTTAAAATTTGTAGTCTAAACATTTTCACTTTAGTAGTGCCTTCATATGCAACAGGAAGTATAAGTATGTCTCCTACGTCCTTAACTGAAGTACAAGTATTGATGAGGCGAAAGATGTATATTTTGGCTATTCCATTAAAGATAGCATAGAGAGCTTGAGAATTACCTAGTGATGCATCATCTTCTTACTCTGTCTAATCTTTCTTTCCTTCGAGAGATACCACCTTTTCTATCTTTATCTATGAGAATAGGATGATTCCAACCTGTTATCACAACCTTCCAAATTTTACTATCAATTGACTTAAGAAATGTTGTGATTTTTACTTTCCAATAAGACTAGTTTGACCCATCTAGCAATGGAAGTAGTCTTGTAGTTGAACCATCTTCTTTGATTAAATCCATTGAAGATATGGGCAACGTTCGAAACCTAGCTTGCTCTAGTAACAATTAAAAAAATATATGCAACAATCTAAATATATAGACAAATTAGATACTAGTGACAAGAGATCCAACAAGGAACAATGAATGAAAAATACATAAATTTGATATCGATTTAACGAAACAATGTCCACATCTGGGGAAAAGCTCGTCCAATAAAGAGTAATACTGATAATCACCTTGAAGATTACAACACAACAAGAAATGTATTACAAGTTGAATGGTTTAAGATCCCCAAAGATAGAGTACCTTCATCATCTTGAAGATTTCTTCATGGACGATTACTCATTTAAGCTCCCCTCAATATCTTCATCTACTTTTCACACACATCTACAAAAAGTGTGGTTCTACCAAGAGAGCCACCCTGAAAAACAGCCACTAAGCCTAAAAACTAGCACACTCGACCATTAAGGATGAGAAAAATGCAAAATAAAACAAAAGGTACATTACCTATAAAGTCTTACAAATAAGACAAAAAAGAAAAAGAAAGGAACAACACCCATAAAACCAATGAAGAAAAGTTTCAAGCCAATTAACATCTACATATACATATATATACAGATAAAATAATCCAACTGCAAATTTTCAAATAAAAAAAATGTTTATTGGAAAAATCTTTTGTTGTTAAAACTAGATGGTAAGACTTTGTGAAAGACAACTTAATGACATACCATCATAATCAATGACCTTTTCATATTCTTTAGATCAACCTCAGGGTAAAGAGCGAACAAGTATAATGTCATCACAAATTATGTTAATGTTATTAACAAATGGAGAGTGTGTACACAAAACAATGTTGTTAACAATCACAATATCAAAGAAATGATGAAAGAGCGTTGATTTACATTTTTAGTACGAGATTATAGTTTACGTTATAAATTTAAAAGAAAAATTTTCATCTCATTATAATCACATTAATTTACACTTAAAAGAAACACACATAAAATAAATTTAAGGTGGGATTAGAGAAATGTCAAGTAAATATGTCATATAGTTTCTTTTGTAGCATATTATCTATATATGTAAAAGGTGTTTGAGCATCAAATTTAATCCCATAGATCATAATAATAATTTCTAAAAAGAAAAAGTATATATACATTTTTTAATTAATATATAACATATGAAAATTGAAGTTTTTGGTGATGGTATGTGAATGTCTTTTTCTCTTCTATTAATATCCATTATTAAATAAATTATGATTTGTTGATCTATTGAAAACCGTGTAGATGGTAAAACTAAGTAATACACTACACTATATAAATTTACTAGTGGTTGGAAATGAATTTTCAAGTGTGTAAACACAGTTTCATTTTATTATTATTATTATTATTATTATTAACTACTTATCCAATTATTGGGGATGATTAACAAAATAATAATAATAATAATAACTTATTTTATTTTGCATACCATAAAGATATAGTGACACAACTGACGCCATCGTTACTTGAGATAAAAAAATAAAAAAGAAGAAAAAAAGTATATTGAAAAAGTAAAAGTATTGCAAAAAAAAGGACAGAAGAATAAGTGTAGTTGCCAATAATGATTTTCCATCAGAACAAATATCCTTACACACACCCTTTAAAGTTTAAACCTCAATCACTAGAAACTTGTGTGTGATTGAGGGTTTGCTTTTTGGCTAATTGATGTAACCATTTCAACCCTTATTTGAAGATGCCAAAGAATCCAATTCTCACAACCAAAGCATTTCCCTTTCATTTTTCCTTTTCTTTTCTTTTTTTCTTTTTTTCTTTTATTCTTATATATACCCTAATACAAATTATTCTTTTATTTTATTTTTATTATCATTATATAATTTAAAACTCATACTCATCTAAATAATTAGATTATACCCTTTTACAGGCAACAAACCGCATTCAAAATTTTAAAGTTATTTATAAAGATCTTAATAATGATCTATGATATTTTTTAAAATATTTTGGTTTATTTTTTGAAAATAATTTTTAAAAAAGGTTAAAAATTAAAATATCGTTATTTTAAAAAGGTGAATAAAGAAAGTATTAGAAGTAAAATTTCAAAACTCAAGAAGTCTCCATCTTATAAAGTTTTTAAGTCAATAATTAATAAAGGAAAGAAAATGAAATAAACAAATATAGCATCTTGAATAATTACATCAACTTTTGTTTGGTCATCTATCAAGACCAAAGCAATTATCACAAAAAAGGTGAGAAAGAGAAAGCATGTTTATCTCTTCTGTGCTCTTTCTTCTCACCATAAACTAAAACTTCAAAACAAAATTCCAAAGGAATCTAATATATATGCTTTTCTCTATTTAAAAAAAAAAAACTAATAATAATAATAGTGATATATTAAGTGTGTGATGGCTATTTTAGTTTTAGTGCTTTGAAGATAAGGTGTTTATTAAAGATGTATTTGTATTATTTTAGAGATATTTTCAAGATATTTGCTAAACTATAGAAATTAAAAAAAAAAAAAAAATCTAAATCCTTTTTATATCATTAAGTATTTGATTGGATCATAAATTTTTCTCTTTTAAAAAGTAATACACCTCATTTTTTTTTTAAATTAAGGATAAGGTTGGTAGTATACCTACGAGTGTTGGGTTTATAATAGGAATATTTGACAACATACGATACGATAGCTTGTGTTTTGATTTATGCATATCGAGTTTGATAGCTTGTGTTTTGAGTTTATGCATATCGAGTTTAATTAGTATTCAAACTAGAAAAAGGTAATCTCAAAATAAGTTTAATTACATTATAAGAATCAACTACCTATAAAAGATGTTTATATAATCAATTAAATTAATAAAAAAAAGTTTAATGACAATCACTATGGTAGACTTAGACTAAATGACATAGGCGACTCTATGAAGTTTGAGACAGGAAACTATACAATATTTGATGAATGGAATATGGTGTGACCTATTTGAGCCTTAGGAAGAAAAATAGTTAACTTGAGTCGAAAGCCCAAATGTGCTTCTCAACTAAGGATAAGGTGGAAGTCAATCCTCATTTGATGAACAAGGCATTTGACTTGAAGATTAACCTAATTTGACTAAAAAATAACTTTGATATAGATATTCTAATTCAATTTTTTCACTACAAATTCAACATCATAACTTTAAAATAAGTGGCTTAGTTCAGTGCAGTTGAGATCACCCACCATCCTATAAGTGAGAGATTCAGTGGTAGTTTATCTCTTAAATTCATACTAGAAGCTAAGTTTTTGTTTTTGTTAACTTAAACATTAGAATCATTATGCAAAATACCAAATCCATATTCAAACTATTGGTTTTTTTAGATCATGCATTCTTTAAATTATAAATACTGTGTTTTTTCTATCTAGATTTTGTTCTTTGAACAATTATAGTAAAATGGATAAATTTAAAGAACATTTTTTCAAATAAACCTAAATATACAAAAAAAAAAAGAAAAAGAAAAAAAGAAAATAGAATATGAAAATTTACTAAATATTTTCCTCAATTAAAACAAATTACGTTTGACTTAAATAAAATAGAGGAGGAAAAGGAATAAGGAAAGGGAAAAAGAAAAGGAAAAATAAAAATAAAGAAACCCACTAATGGAAGTAATGGAGAAAAACCGAAGCAATAACTTGCACGGTTAAAACAAGAGCGGCCTTCTCCAAACAACGTGGCCCAATGATAAGTTGTAAAGAAAGTCAAGTTTGACCACACGTGGATGCTTTTGCGATGGTCGGCATGACCACTCGTTTTGTGTTTTCTTCTTATTCTATCGAATTATAAATTTTCGCACGTGGACAATTTCTGTTTGGTTCCCGAGAATATAGAAAATACTTTTTATTTATTGCTTCTTCTGCTACTTCCTTATCTTTACCTTACTCATTTCTCACATTCTGCCACGTGTACACTCTTCCCCCCCCTTTATTCATATCACCTTCATTATTATTCTACTACTTTACTTTTTGTGCCTTTATACAACCAAATTAAACTTCTTTTTTTTGTATCTTTTCTTTACCTTCAACCCCTCCATAATTTGTGGACTTAGAGGTCAGTCTAATTTCGTAACAGATCAGATTAAAAAAACATTCAAACACTTTACCACTCTTTCTTCTTTTACTTTTTTATACATTCTTATCCAAAATAAACACTAACACCCTAACTTTATGCAATGTGATTTTTAAAATTTAAGAAAGATCATATCTTATCCAAAATGAGTATTAAGACAAGAATGTTTAAGGAAAAAAATCCTAATTCAGGTTCTACGAAAGTGGCTAAAAAAAATTGATAATTTGGATATATAATGAAAAAGTTTAACCCTTTATTTGAAATTTCAGCGGTTGATTTCGACTTGCAAAATAAAACTTAATGATTTTTCCAAACAAATTAGTAAACAAAAATTATCGAAAATATTTATAAAATATAACAAAAATTCTAGATTATATTGTTGATACTTTCTATTCAAAATAATAAAAAAAAAACCATTCAAATATTATTCAAACTTAAAACACATATTGAAATAGTTAGATTAAATACTATTATAGTTTGGCCTTTTGTATTAAAAGTTTTGAATTCTTTTAAAGATGAGTTTGTTAATTTTATCAAAAGTCTTTTTTTTTTTAAGAACACTTTTTCCTTTACTCATAAAATGACAAATATTTATATCTTGTCTTAATTAAGATGGGAACAAATTAATTAGCCGTAAAATAATTGAACAAATAGATCTTAATCTAAGTGGCAAAATTCAATAAAGCTATTCTAATTCTACTAGAAAATATCTGACACAGTTAAACTAGTTCATACATAATTATATTAGTAACATAAACCTAATTTGACTTTGTTTAACGAGCTAATTCATATATTCTCCTACCAAATATTTAAGAACTAGTTTTAATTGAACAAACTATATACAATCTATAATTACATCAATAGAAAAATGTCCCAAGGAAAAAATTTGTAAGAAAACATATTACTTTTCTGAGAAATAGTTCCAACTTCCACCGCAAAGTGTTGCATTTCTTTGGTAAATATTGTTATGTATTTATGCAAAAACCACTCAAAACAACCAAAATTAAAACAAGATATTTTTGTTTTTACTAATTTTTTTTAGTGATTTTTTTATTATTATTCTTAAGAAACCCATAAATAAATAGGCCATTAGTTTTTTCAAACATAAAAAATAATAATTTCCCAAACTTCATTAGATTGCATTTTTTGACTTTACATTTAAAACCCAACCATCACTTCGTTTGGAAGATTTATTTCAAAGCCATCATTTTATTTTCATAAACCAAAAGTCATAGAGCAAAAGTCAAGTTTTGGTGGTATTTTTTCAAAACAACATTTGATTGAATAAATCATTAATTTCATGGCACCCAATTGGCAATAACAATTTCCTTTTTCTTTTTCTTTTCCTCTTTTTACAAGCAATCCATAAACTCATAACAATCATAATAATTTATTAAGGATGGGCAGAGAAAAGAAAAATAATTTCCAAAAAAAACTAACACACTAAACTAATTAATGAAGTTCCAATCCTAAACAATAATTTGTACAACTGTATTCCATTGTTTAATCTAATGTCTAATAGAATGGGACATTAAACTTGTTAGAGAATTAAAAATTTATGGTCAAAAACAGGGTATGCTCTGTTTTTCACTTTTTCTTTCTTCATTCTCTTTTTCCCTTCAAAATTTTTCCTTTTTCTTCCATTTTCAGAATCCAATTCTATTTACACTCCGTTTGTAAATCCAAATGCCATATGTATTCATCTCATTGGCTGAATCCGAACACTCCGCCGCCGTCCCTTTGTTGCGTCGAGTAACGGAACGCCGACGCCGGCGGATAATCCACCTGGCAAAACGACGATGTAACTGAAGGAACATACAGATCAGCGATCGTGTTATTGTTGTTGTTGAAATCGAATGTCCCCGAATGGTCGACGGGAGCGAGTTCCGGCACTGAGTAAAGCCCGGCCAAACTCGCCCAATCGGAATGTACAGAGTCCGCCGGAATTTCAAAGTTGAATTTATTCATAATGTCGTTATGTTGTAATGTTGTTTTTGGGTATGCAAAGAAATCGTCGCCCGTTTCTGGTAGGGATTCGATGACTTCGTCGATTGACGACGAGGGTGAGGCGTTACTGTATTCCTTACTTGAAATACTCCCCGTCGGCTTTTGACAACTCGAATTCTTCTTATAAATCCGACATAAAACCCAATCGTCCAGCTGAAAATTAAATTGTAAAAAACCCAAATTAATCCAAAATTAAAAAAAAAAAATTAATATGTTGGATTGAATTTTGAAATTTGTAGTTTGTTTTACCTTGGAGCTTCCTGTTTTTCTGGAGGAAGTAATAAGGCGATACTCATGCATAATCCAATTCGTTTTTGTTCCCTTAGGAGCTTTTCCGACGTAGAAAACCAGAGCCTTTTTAATTCCGACGTTCTTCCCTTCCGACGAGATTATTTTATCCGTACCGGTCGCCTTCCAGTAACCCGAACCGGCTACCCGGTTTGGTCTAGACCCGTTTGGATATTTCCGGTCTCTTGGGCTGAAAAAGTACCATTCCTTTTCCCCGAATAAAGCCTTTCCTGCAAATCACAATTATCGTTCATTTTACAATTTTAAAAAACTAATAAAATGATATTTGGTTTTGGGATTTGGTTGGGTTTGGTTTGGTTTCTGAATCTTACCAGGTAAAACCCATGGATCGAATTTGTACAAGTCAATCTCAGCGATGAGTTGCAAGCTAAAATGGTGGCCGGCCACTTTCCGGCAAAGATATTGAACTAAAAGCTCTTCATCGGTCGGAAAAAATCTGAATCCCGGCGGTAAGCTAAGCTGCGTCAGTGGGTCCATTGTATAGAGGAGATTGTAAGGAGGAGAAAGGAGAGACGAAATTTGAGATTTTTCTTTTTTTCTTTCCCTTTCTTTCTTTCTTTCTTTTTTTTTTTTTCAGAAATGAAGGAGGAAAGGGGTATTTATATAGTGTGGCGCCTACAAAAAGATAAGTACGGTCGTCCTTGTCGGACTGTTGGATTTACGGACCCACAAGTGAGGATCACCGGTAAGAACTAGCCACGTGGTAGTCCAAGTTTATCTGATATGAATAAGAGTCTAAGCTTCCGGTGCATGAACGTTGAACCATCACAAAAGAAACAGAAGTGAGTCATCGAAAGAGGAGGACACGTGTCCTCATCTCCATTCATCTTCTAGAACTGGGTTTTTTAAAAATGATAAAAATAAGATTCGAATTTTCGTAAAGAGGAAGGGGGAATTTTTATTTTTTAAAAAAAATTATGGGATTTCTACACGTCATGAGAACCACGTCGACAGTCTAGTGGCGACAAAAGTTGGGACACGTGGTGTGGTCGCAAGAGGCACAGAGTGTATGGAAGTTAGGCTTTGGAATTTAAATAAAAGCCAAAGAAAAAAAAAGGTGTGGAAGTGACGGCAAAAAGCTTCTCATTTTTTGCACTCATTTGTATATGAGGGGATATGAATGTAAAATTCATTCCCACACATTTTTTTCAACGTGAAATCATATGAACTAGAATCTCTATTTTTATTTTTAAATATAGTTTGGTTTTTTTTTTTAAAAAAAATATTCTCATTTTCAAAAAAAAGAAAAAAAAAGTTTTAAAATTATTATTTGCCTTTTCATAAGTAAAAAAATCTATATCTTACAAAAGTTTGGACAGATTCTTTCAAAGAGGGTTATTCTTGGGAGTTAAATTCTGGATAACTCAATGTAAAAAAAGGAAGGTTAGAACATCTGTAAATTATTTTACTATTTTCTTATTCCTATCCAATTAGCTAATTTGATTTTCTCTGACTCTTTGTACTCCATTCAATGAACTAATATTTTTAAAATGAATGGGTTGTGTTAGATGCTGATTTAGTGAATGATAATGTTTTAAAAAAGGAAAATCCGTTGGGTTTAGCTCTAGACCTTCCACTCCTAATATGGTGATGATAAGAGTAATAAAAACGCAAGCTTTTTTATTATTATTAAAAAGAAAAGTTAAAAAGAGGAATGGATAAATAGGAGAAATTCATAAAGTACAGGTGGGATAACATGAATGGTAGAGTGGAGAGAAGATATAGGAAGGGGAGGGGGTTAAATGATAAATGTCAAAGGAATTTTGAAGTGAGTCTAAAGAACAAGACTATTCTCCTATTGGTGCTGTTCTGGGAGTTAGGTGAAGGTGGAGGATATTAGCGTAAATAATTTTTTTTTTTTTTTTTTTGATATTACGTTGCGTATGAATCGGAGAGGAGGGAGGTTATGGGAATTTTTGAAAAAGTAGTTGTGGGTTAAAGTGCCACGTGGATACCTCGTGGGAACGTTACGAGGACATGTCTTTTTTGTCGTCAGGGTAAAGCTTTTCTTCTTTACTCGGCCACGACGCTCTCTCTCCGACACTTGTAATGTCGCTCCCTATATTTTATTTGCTTCTATTCAAATAACCTTACTTTTTCAATTTTTATTTTCTTTTTTTCTTTATAATCTCTTTAAATTTATTATTATTATTTCATGGATTATTTTTTTTTAATAAAGTTTCTATTATTAGCATTTGGAATTTTATATTTGTATCTTTGGATGATGTGGTAGGTTGTTGTTGATAATAGTACTTTTCTAAGAAAATATATAGAATTATTGTTCCCATACTGATCTTCATACTTAATTTTCTTATTTGCGGTTGTTCATTTTATGTTCGAAATAAATCTAATTGAGCTTAGGTTGCACAGTTTATAATTTAAACATTTAGCTTTTTGTCTAATTTAATAAGGTTCATCTTATTGTTCTTTTTTCTTTTTCTTCTTTTTGGTCGTTTGTTAATTTTTAAACTTTTAAAATTGTCTAGCTATTGGAAAGCATAGAATCCAAGTGGAAATATGATTGAATTTTTACCCTAATTGCAGCTAAACTTAATTTAATGATTAACATGCATTAAACACAATCATAATTACACTAAATTAGTTAAAAGAAACACTTACTTTTGTAGCTTCTCGAAGCTCCAAATCCTCTCCCGAACTCGAACCGGACCACCACTAGACTTGACCTGCTATTCTCCGGACTTGAAATTGGGTTGTGGGACTCATTCAAAGTAAGAAATTTGAGGAAGAGATTGAATTTGGTGGCAGACTTTGGTGTGAGATTTGGAAGAGAAAAAGAAAAATGTCCAATACCTCAAAATGAAAAATGTCCCTTAAACAGACTAATTACATGCAAAGTTTGTATGTAATTGAATCACCAAAGCCCAACACCTCACAATCTACTAACCATTAATGGATTGATACACCATTCCATTTTCTCTTAGTGAGCTTGGTGTCATCACCATGAGCTTCCACATAGCCCACAAAGAGTTAGTGGAATTATCCAACAAAATGTTGGATTTTCCCACTAACTTTGGCCAAGGGGCAAAATGGTGATTTGACCATTCTAGTCAAAAGTCAATATTTTGACTTTTTTCCATTTTGTCTGTCTCGAATAATTTCGACCTCTCGAGCATGAATTCGTATTCATTTTCCTGAAATTCAAATCACATTTGAATATAAAGCCGATCAAAGTTTGACTTTTCAAAGTCAAAAGTCAACATTTTACTTTGCACTACTTTGACAATTTCCATCAATTTCGAGCTTCCGAATATAAATCCATATTCATATTTTTAACGTCTAAATCACATTTAAACATAAAGCCCTATAACCGATGACTATATCACATATATTTGTCGATTTCTCTCTTTCTACCTAATTCAAACAATTCGAATTATTCCAACATGTTGTTTTAAGTTAATTCTGTATGAGCTAGTTGGGGAACCTAATGGACCTATAGGTCATAGGCTCAACGATCCAAGATTAACTGGCTAAACCCTTTTAGATCGGGCTAATTAAAATTCGTCAACTAACGGGTTATTCCACTAAAACCCCGTAGTTGCACTCCCCTCACTATAGATATATTTGTATCAATTGATATAACCATGATTAGTAAGTTAATCCTTCATAGGTTGTTCGTAACCTCAACTGGATCAAAATACCATTTTACCCCCAAGACTACATCATGTTCCTTCCTAATCCACTATTGAACATTAAGTTTAAGGTCCAACCTATAAACCGAATCCTTCTCGGGCCAATGAGAGGACAGGATCCCTTGCTCAAGACTTGGATTCAGTTCTTAAGGGAACAACCTATCTACTAACCCTGAAGCAAGTAGGAGTGAAATCCATCTTGCACCCTATGTCCCTAGCCATCTATCTGGTCTTTTCCTGAAATTGGAGGCTTATTGGGCCCGTGCCATTGAGCTGCCCTCACCTATGTAGATCTAAGAATAACACCGGTTGAACAGAAGTTCATAGTTAGCTCAGGATTAAGATTAAGTTACCTAGGTTATCATAAACGAAATAATCAGTTTATATAATCAACGATGTTATAACTTAAAAGTGACTATTCCATGGTTCTAGTCTTATGCAAACTCTTTACATAGGATGCCCCTACTCTCATGTCTTTACATAAATGTTTCAGGATCACATCTTTTGTACTAACTACAGAATAGGCCGCATCTATAGTGTTCCCGGAATAAGGTGCCCAACCTTATTAATATACTATAGACCGTTTAGACTATAAACTCGAACTTGATCTACATTTATGTCTCTACATAAAGTTTAAGTCTACACTAGATAGCCTCGGGACCTTAGTTAATTGATTCAGGATAATAGTATTCTATTTTTACTAATAAGTCCTCAATAACCACTTTATTGAATAGAATATAATTTTAACTACAAACTACGAGTTTTAGGACATAAATTTTAACAATCATGTATTTTTAAACTTTCAAATTTTTAGTATCTAATATATTTATAAATTTATAAATTGCTTGTATAGTAAATCATGGTAAATTCTACGTTTTAAAAGATAATTAGTTTATTAGATATCATTGATGCCAAATTTTGACCTAAGTCAATGTACTTCTATGAGGCAGCAACGTAAATAAACCTAAGACATTAATGTAGGGTGAGTCACAACAACTCTAATGCTTGAGTTATAAATTGAAAGAAAAATAGAGTATTTGACAGCAGTCGAAGAATTTACTTTTTCACCCCTCTTTTACTCTTATAATTTATAATGTTCATCTTGTCTCCTATTTCTTTGTTGGTTTAAGATTGCCTCTTAAGCTATTTATTATACGTATTTCTTTTGACTCGAGGTTGATCGATACAGTATTTTTACCATGCGTTTTAGGGTTTAATTCCTTTTTGCTAGCTGATATCAGACTTTTGGTCTCTTTGGGTCTTGGTTTAGAATTAATCTGATTTTGAGCCCATTCTTTTGATCTTTTATTTGTCCTATTCTTTTAAACATTGATTCCTTGAATCCTCCCTTAATGTATATAATTTCGAATTTTATGTTTAATAGAAACCTAGTTTGTTAAATTTGTATGCATATAAATAGTTCTATAGTTTTTTAGTTAATAAATACAAAATTAGTTCAATTTTGTATTCTAGAAACTTCAAACACTAGCTCGACATGATTATTCTCAACGTAACCTAGATGTAAGTTAAAATGACTAAAATTTCAATTAAAGTTTTTTTTTTGTTAATATAGTGTTAATCATATTATTAGTAATCCATAAAACCATTTAAAATCAATCATTTACGTGTAAATTTTTAAATAGCAAGAAGTAAATTTCCTCTAGAATTTGAAGATATATAAGATTTAAAAACGTTGTCAACTAAAACATGACATACAATAATTAAAGGTCCAAATGAGAATTTAGATAAGAGTATTATTTGGCTCAAGCCTTCCACTTCTACAATTATAGTACTATTTTTTTTTTTAAAATAACAATAAAGGTGTTTTCATAAATACCAATTAGGATAAGTAGGCACTATTAGCTCACAACCAAACAATTGAATGAAAATAGTGTTGGTCTTTCTACTAATAGTATTTATCCTTTTCTTATTATAATGTAAAACTTTAACAAATATCTTCATTAATTAAAGTGATGAGAAGGATTTTCTTAAAAAAAAAAAAAAATAAACAAAAGTGATGAGAAGGATATCCTAGAATCTTATCTGCAATTATCCTTACTGAAGTTCACCCAAAATTCCCATTTGTCTTATTAAAAGAGTTGACACATGAAATTAGAGCATCTCTTTGAATTCTTCGTTAATTATTGTCCTTATATGATTATTAAATTAATATATTTTTTGGGTTTTCCCCATTTTATTATTATTTTTTTATTTTAGAGTTTTACTTAAAATTTGATAAATTTATAAGTAAATCAATTATTCTGAAGTTTGTAAGTTGACTGAACACAATTAATTTAGTATATCACCGTTGTCCTCTAGGAACTTTAGTATTAGGGGTATAACTCGGTGCATAACAATTTCATTATCTATTAATAAGATGAATATTAAGATGAGCAATGGATAAATAAATTAGTAGGTAGAGAAAAGGGTTGACACGTGAAGGGTGACTTTATTTGAATTGGTCTTTAACAATGGTATATATATGACTTAAATTAAATTAAGAGATTTTTATATTCTTTTATTCTATTATTGTTGTTCATTTTGATAGTTCCATGAAATACACTCTTTTGGGTGCACAATGGTAAGAAGCACCTGAATCTAGCAGCCATTATGTGTTTGAACTCTCTAGCTATATGATGCTACTCCTTAGTTGCACAAATGAAGGTAACAACATTACCACCTTGAAAATAATTCTTTGTATTTTCGTTTGATATTTCCCTTTTTGTATCTTGTTTTTTACCATGTTTTTTCTTCTAATTGTAGCAGAACTTTTTGATACGGTCAAACTTGTTTAGTATTAACATATCATAGTCTGAACCTCCCCTTTGAGTTACACAACTTTTGGGTCTTCTAATTTTGTTTGTTCTATGATTCTAAATACTTAAGAATGAAAAAGCATCCTAGAAAAGGAAGAAATGGCAAGACAAAACCCTAAACTTTTTATATATATAATTCCATGATTTTTAGAGTATAGGATTGTAAGATATAGAAAGCTTGGGAGGAAAAACTCTGTAACGACCCAACTCCTTATACTGAGTCGAAGTCATTACTAAATGCAAAACACATGGTTTAAGCCATAAAGTTTAGTAAGAACGAATAAAACTGCAGAAATTTATTTATGAAAATCAAATCAGGGTAATATGAAAAAATAAGATTAAATACTAAAATCCTACTCGGGCCCTATCTACTTTTAAAGAAATGAAATAGTAAATAGTGAAGAAAAATAAAGCTCAGGTACTGAACGTAAAAAACAGGTGTAAGCGGAAGCAGAAATCTCTATGGCTCGCCACGGTCACTTCTGGTCGCTTGCCAGCTTGCCCTTGCCCCTACCTCGGC
The DNA here is from genome assembly GCF_025177605.1 of Cucumis melo. Lineage (NCBI taxonomy): Eukaryota > Viridiplantae > Streptophyta > Magnoliopsida > Cucurbitales > Cucurbitaceae > Cucumis > Cucumis melo. The sequence continues at coordinate 36,449,156 of NC_066862.1, read as the reverse complement.
CTCTACCTGAAAACATGTCATGGAAAGAGTGAGTATAAAATACTCAGTAAGGGACCCACTACTAGTCCCACTAGGTGCCTGTTAACTTCCTATTAGAGTCCTAAAACTGGTACCCCATAACTGGCACGTCCCCGAACACGTGCAATATGCGCCCCCGCAGGGACAAGTTGGTCCTTAGTAGTTCCCAAGGGAATACCTAAGACGCTCGGGCTGTGAGTGGTCCCGTCGGATCACTCACGTCATGTCTGTGTCAATGTCAATGTTAGACTGGTAATCCCGTCAGACTACGCAGTCATAAGTGGGAGCGACTCCATCGGGTCTCTCCATCATGTCTGTGTCATAAAGGTGGTGATCCCGAAGGACACCCATGTGGGTACGACTCTAATAAGGAGCTAACATACACCCTAACCACAGCACACATATACATAACATCATCATGTAATCATATCATATCTCATCACCACAACCAAACATAAAGTCATAATCAGCCGTCACACATTAACCATGTCATCATAATAAGTCACAACATGCCCTCATTAACTATACTATCGTTATGCAATGTAGTCCTCAAGTGCATAACTAGGAATGCATGCAGTCTCATAATTCTAATCGTAGGGCTAGTAGTAGAAATCTCTTACCTGAAGATTTGGTTGACGAGTCCTAATAGTAAGAAAAGATGTGCTTTCCAAGCAGCGGGGCCCTAAATGATTAGAAACAACAATTAAAATGTAACCTTTATGGGACAGAGGTCCAAGAGTCGTTTGAAGCAACTTACCTCAAAATCAAGGTTGCGCTAACTCCCTTTAAGTCGAGAAAATCCCACGCTCCAACACCAATTTGTCCAATCGGCCCCTTTCAGAAAAATAATTTAATACAATCCAAAAATTAAATTATTTAAAAAAATAAAATTTCTCTTCGTTGGGTATGCCAAATCCCAACTAACTTCCAAAACTTACCAAGGGAACGTGGGGAAAGGCCAAAAATTAGGTGGCTCCAAAAAAGGTTGGGATCGGCTCGGCTTGATTGGCTGGAAGAGCAAGGATCGGCTCGTGCGCAGGCGTGGCTCGGCTCAGAAGCAGGCGTGGCTCGGCTCGAGCGCAGGAGCTGCAGCCGGGTCAGGTTTTCGCAACGAGGCGCTGACTTCCGGACTCGGGCGGTGCGACGGGTTTGTGGGTGGTCCGGCTAAAACCACGGCTTCGGTAGGAGGGCTTTAACGGCGCTCGGCGACGGCTGTAGACGGAGGCTTCGGCTGCTCTGGGTCGGATCGAAGCGACGCGACGCGGCTGGGAGAGTGGATGTTGGCGAGACAGATGCTGCTACGGCTGGCAGACGCGGGCGCGGCGTGCGCGGCTGTCGCTTGGCGCGCGGCGGCTTGACTTGGACAGCTCTCCGACGCGGCTGGGAGAATGGATGTCGACTCAGGTGGCCTGCGGCGGTCGATCAGTGGCGACGGTCCGAGGAGGGTGGCGGCGGCTAGGGTGGAGGAATTTTGGGATTAGGGTTTTCTTGGGGAGATGATGAACTTCACGCTTTCCAATGCCCTTTTTAATGAGAGAAATAATAATAAAATAATAATTATTACTTTCTTTTATTTTTTTCCCTACTTTAATCCAATAACAACCATCCACTCTCTCTCTTCAATTAAACCAACAATCTTACCTTTCAAAAATCAATAATTAATTTTGTTACCTTCACAAATAAATATCTTAACCTTACCTCATTTATTTAGTATCCAACCAATAAGTAGCTCTAAACCTTAATTAATTATAAGGTCAAAATAATCCAATTCCATAAAAATTTCGAAATTTACAAAATTACTCTTGAGATGAATAAATGAAAAAAAAATCCAATTTGCTGGGGCGTTACAAACTCTTACCCTACACTTACCTACCATAAAGTATACCTCAGTTATATTAGAAAATAACAAAGTATACCTCAGTACTATCATAAAATAACTCTTATAATTTGGGCTTTATACACAGAGGAAATAAAAAATAAAAGAACAAAAATGAGTTGCCTTAACACCTGCAAACTGAGGGCATTGACATCAACCATATTGGGAGTTTTCATTTGATTTTTTTGTAAAATTTGTGGTTGACAACTGTTTGGTGAGAACATCCGCAATTTGTTCAGCGGCTGGAAGATGGTAAACTTCTATTTTTCTTGGAAACACCTAGTCACGAACACAGTAAATGTCAATCTCAACATGTTTTGTTTTGGAGTGGATCAGAGTACAAGATTAACACTTAAATGAACTGCACTTAAGTTGTCACACCACAAAAACAGGGGGATGATGTAAGATAATATTAAGATTAGTTAAAAGAGATTGAATCCATGCCATTTCAGTAGCCACTAGTGTTGGAATTTATGTCCTAAAACTCGTAGTTTGTAGTTTAAATTACATTATATTCAATAAATTGAATCCAATAAACTTAGGTCCCGAGGCTATCTAGTGTAGACTTGAACTTTATATAGAGACATAGACGTGGATCAAGTTTGAGTATATAGCCCAAACGGTCTTATAGTGTATGAATAAGGTTAGGTGCCTTATTCTAGAAACACTATGGATGTGGCCCGCTTTGTAGTTAGTAAAAATGAAGTGATCCTAAATCGTTCATGTAGAGACATGAAAGTGGGGTCATCTTATGTAAAGAGTTTACATATAACTAGAACCATAAAATAATCACTTTTAAGTTATAACATCGTTGACTATATAAAATTGACTCTTTTGACTTATCAATGACTTAGGTAACTTAATCTTAATTTTGAGCTAACTATGAACTTCTATTTGCACGGAATTATACTTAGATCTGCATTGGTGAGGGCAACTCAATGACACTTGCCCAATAAGCCTTCCATTTCAGGGGTAAGACCGAATGGATGGCTAGGAATATAGGGTGCAAGACAGAAATCACTCTTATCCACTTTATGATTAATAGATAGGTTGTTCTCTTAAGGATTGAATCTAAGTCTTGAAAAAGGGATCCCACCCTCTCATTGGCATGAGAGGGATTTAGTTTATAGGTTGGACCTTAAACTTAATGTTCAATAGTGGATCAGTGGAACTTAAGAAATAAGATGTAGTCTCGGGGGTAAAATGGTATTTTGATCCAACCAAGGTTACGAGCAACCTGTAAGGGATTAACTCACCGATCATGGTTATATTTGAACTCTCTAGCTATATATGCTCCTTAGTTGAACAAATGAAGGTAGCAACATTACCACCTTGAAAAATGATTCTTTGTATTTTCGTATGATATTCCCCTTTTTGTATCTTGTTTTTTACCATGTTTTTTCTTCTAACAATAGCAGAACTTTTTGATACGGTCGAACTTGTTTAGTATTAACATATCATAGTCTGAACCTCCCCTTTGAGTTACACTACTTTTGGGTCTTATAATTTTGTTTCTTCCATGATTCTAAATACTTAAGAATGAAAAAGCATCCTCCTAGAAAAGGAAAAAATGGCAAGAGAAAACCCTAACTTTTTATATATATAATTCCAGAATTTTTAGAGTATAAGATTGTAAGATATATAGAAAGCTTGGGAGGAAAAACTATTACCCTATACTCACCAACCATAAAGTATACCTTAGTTATATTAGAAAATAACAAAGTATACCTCAGTAATATCATAAAATAACCCTTATAATTTGGGCTTTATACATAGAGGAAATAAAGAATAAAAGAACAAAAATGAGTTACCTTACAATACAAGAAATTTTACCTTTGCCGACGACAAACATGCCGACGCCCTTAAAGTTCGTCGGTAGAAGTGGTATACGTCGACGGATTGTGTTATTGTTGACAATAAGTGGAATCGCCAACGACAATAATTATAATGTTGGCGTAGATATGTTTTTGCCGATGACATATTTTTTACCTAGGCATTTGTAGACATATGCCGACGATTGATTATGATCGTCGGCTTAGATGAACAAACGGCGACGGAATTAAAATTACCGTCGACAATTTTTTTAAAACAAAAGTAGGGTTTTTCTTTTCTTCCTGATTCTGTCTTTCTTCTCCCAGAATATGCCGACGCAGCCAAGACGACTTTTCTGCCACCAACACCCTCCATCAGCCGCTGCTTCTTCTTTTCAATTTCGATAACCGTCGCAAGTCTCCATTAGCCGCCGTCGTCGGAGTGCCCTCCTTTTTTCTTCTTTCTCCAATTCTTCTTCGTAAGTTCAAATTTAATTCCCTTCTTTTTCATTCTTACTTTCTTGTCAATTTATCATTCATTTTCATTATTCTGTATTTTCTAGGTATGTTCTCGTTTCAATTTCAACTTAGGATTTTGTTTGGATTGATTAGTGTAAATGGAATTTATAAATTTTTGTTTTAATTTTTAGGGCAAACATTTTAGAACCAATGAATTATGATTTTATTTAACAAATAAGTTCACATAATTACTACTCATAATCAACATACAAATTTAATGATTTTTGCTCTTAGTTGATGATCATCATGTTTTAGTTACTTTTCTGCTTGGATATAATAAGCATGTGTGGTATAAAGTGAATTTTCTTATAATAAAATTGCATTGAAATTTAAGATCTTGAGAAATTTTCATACTTATAGCCTAAAATGTATAGTGGTTTCTTGGTTCATTTGCTCGACCAAATCGTGTCTATGAATACTCAAATGCCTCAAGATACAGTTTGTTATAATATATTGTTTGGAATGAATTGTTATTAGCTTAATTTTTATAATTTTACATTCAAGTATGATTATTAGTTATTTTGTTTTTAATGAACTATTCCTAATTTGTATAATTACGTAGATACTCGTCAGAATCGATCTCATCAATTTAGCAAAAAGAATATGAACAAGCAATTGAGATAAGAAATTTGAAGGAACAACTAGACATGTAAAAGGCGGAGATTCAAGAAGAGAGAGAAGCAAAGAATGCAACAAAAGAAGAGCTTATGGCAACAAAGGCAGAGGTGGACGGTTTGAAAGAATTAATCAAGCAATTCATGGCGTCACAAGAAGGAACTTCAAAATAGGTATGCACTATTATTTTATTCATATGACCTTTGTTTGAGCATTTGTTGCTATCCTGCAGTTATGGTAGCAACTGTAATACATTACCATTTTAAGGATTGCTTAAATTTACCATTCTTTGAATTTGTTGCTATCCTGCAATTATGGTAGCAATTGAGATGTTTTTAGGAGAGGAGAGATGTTCTGATTTATTATGCAATTTTGCCTAAAATGTTGTAACGCCCCAATAGATTGGATTTTTCATTTTATCGTCTTAAGTGTAATTATGGAAAATTTCGAATTTATTTGAGGAACTTGATTATTTTTGACTTTGTGTTTAATTAAGGTTTAGAGTTAATTATTTTGATTTGGATAATAATTGTTTTATTTGGAAATAAATTTGGTGAAGTTATTTGTTGAAGAGTAAGGTTGGTTGGTTGAGGAGAGAGATGTGAGGATTTAATTGAGGAAAAGAAAGAAAGAATTATTTTAAAAGGAGAAAAAAAGGGGGATTTGGTGAGATTTGGAGGAGGAGAGAGAAGGTGGGGTTAATTGGTGTTTAAACGAGGCCTAGGGACTCGTGCACCATAAAAACCCATCATCTTCTTCAAAAAAAAAAAAAGGAAAAGGGAAACTAATTTGAAACCCTAGCCGTCGCCGACCACAGCTCCACCGCGCCGTCGGATTTCAGCCAGCAAGTATGGGACCTCAGCCCCAATCCCGAGCCGACCACGTGGAGCCCCACCGGTCCCTCGTCTGCCCCGCACCAGTTCTCTCGCGTGAAGCGGAGCCGTCGACCCGCAGCCGCACTCTTCAGCCGTCGCCTTCGAGGATCGGAAGCCGACCCGCGTCTCGCCAGCCGAACTCCCTCGTCTGCAAGCCACCGCCGAGCACCACAAAAGCCCAGCCGTCGAAGCCGCTGCTCGATTCCCGGAATCGCGACCCGCGCGCCCGTGCCTCCATCACGTGTGGACGACCCGACCCGCGACCTGAGCCAGCCCTCTCCGTGCCGAACCGCATGCGTGCCGCGCCTTCATCACTAGCCAAGTCGCACGCCCGCGTGAGCCGCGCCTTCTGCCCAAGCCGAGCCGACGCCTTCTTCAAGCCGAGTCGATCCCTACTTGTCCAGCCGAGCCGCCAAGCCCTTTTGAGCCACCTAATTTTCAGTCCTATCCCCAAGCGTCAGTGGTAAGTTTTTGGTAAGTCAAATGGGTTTCTTTGCATACCCAGCCGAGACTTGAATTTCAACCTAAATAATTTAATTTGGACTAAATTAAATTATTTCTCTTAAGGAACACCTTGGACCAATTGACTTGGAGCGTTGGATTTCTTTAACAAGGGCACAAGTGTTGCAACCTCGACCTAGGGTAAGTTGTCTCAACTATATTTTTGGGTCTTGGCTCATTTGGCGAGTTAATCATGAAAATTGGCGTATTAAACATTTAGGACCTCGCTGCTTGGAAAGCACATTTTTCTGGCCGTTAGGACTCGTTGAGCAAATCTCCAAGTAAGAGATTTCTACTACTAGTTCTATGACTAGAACCATGAGACCGCATACACCTCCAGTTATGCATGTTAAGGACTAGACTGTATAACTCATGTAAATTAATGAGAGCATGATGTGACTGATGATGTGGTTATATGATGGCATGGTAATGTGATGACATGACTTGTTATGACTGTATGTTGGATATTGTAATGAGATGTGGGATGATGGTTAGACTGATATGATTACATGATGATGTTATGTATATGTATGCTATGGTTAGGGTACCTGTTAGCTTAGCCTATTAGAGTCGTACCTGCATGGGTGTCCTTCGGGATCACCACCTATTTAGGACTGCGTAGTTCGACGGGACGCCAGTCTAGCATGGATATAGATATGATTCGAGTGATTCGATGGGATTCTCACAGCCCGATTGTTTTAGTACTTCCCTCGGGTTCACTACAGACCAGTATGTCTTAGGTGCTCCCCCGGGACACCGAAGACCAAATTTTCGTTCCTATGGGAGTGCATGTTGCACGTGTTCGGGAACGTGCCATAGATTGGGTACCATTTTCAGGACTCTAATAGGAAGTTAACAGGCACCTAGTGGGACTAGTAGTGGGTACCATTTTCAAAACAATTGTGGAAAATCAATACAAATGTAAAATATATATTAAAAAAAAAGCTTCTACCCACGACATTATTTTAAACCGTCGGCATTTCATGGATTTGCCGACGAAAATTGTAGCTATCGACATAATAAATCAACACCGTCGGCTATAAATGTCGTCGGCAATACAAGGAAATGCCGATGACATTCTTACACCGTCGGCGTAATAAATGCTGACGAAATATTTTTTCCTTCGGTGAATACCCCTTTTGCCGACAGTTAATTTCTAGTGTCGGTATAGCTCCGTTAGTTCCATTTCGTCGGCGATTCCAATATTTGCCGACGGTCTCTTTTCGGGCGTCGACGTAGGTTCTTCCAACGGACCTACATCGACGGTTTGTGCCGACGGCTGAAAATCGTTGGAAAAAGAAAAGCCGACGGTTTTTTAAAGATATGCCGACGATTTTTGTCATCGACAAAAGGTGAATTTCTTGTAGTGTTAACACTTGCAAACTTAGGGCAGTGACATCAACCAAATAGTGAGTTTTCATTTGAATTTTTTAAAATTTGTGGTTGACAACTGTTTGGTGCGAACATCCGCAATTTGTTCAGCGGCTGGAAGATGGCAAACTTCTATTTTTCTTGGAAACACCAAGTCATGAACACAGTAAATGTCAACCTCAAGATGTTTTGTTTTGGAGTGGATCAGAGTACAAGATTAACACTTAGATGAACTGCACTTAAGTTGTCACACCACAAAAACAGAGGGACGATGTAAGATAATATTAAGATTAGTTAAAAGAGAATGAATCCAAGCCATTTCAGTAGCGACTAGTGTTGGAATTTATGTTCTAAAACTCGTAGTTTGTAGTTTAAATTACATTATATTCAATAAATTGAATTCAATAAACTTAGGTCCCGAGGCTATCTAGTGTAGACTTGAACTTTATGTAGAGACATAGGCTATCTAGTGTAGACTTGATCAACGTCTATGTCTCTACATAAAGTTCGAGTATATAGCCTAAACGGTCTTATAGTGTATGAATAAGGTTAGGTTCCTTATTCTAGAAACACTATGGTTGTGGCTCGCTTTGTAGTTAGTAAAAACGAAGTGATCCTAAATCGTTCATGTAGAGACATGAAAGTGGGGTCATCTTATGTAAAGAGTTTACATATAACTAAAACCATGAAATAATCACTTTTAAGTTATAACACCGTTGACTATATAAATTTGACTATTTTGACTTATTGATGACTTAGGTAACTTAATCTTAATTTTGAGCTAACTATGAACTTCTATTCGTATGGAATTAGCCTTAGATCTGCATTGGTGAGGGCAGCTCAATGACGCTTGCCCAATAAGCCTTCCATTTCAGGGGTAAGACCGAATGGATGGTTAGGAATATAGGGTGCATGATAGAATTCACTCCTACCCACTTTATGGTTAATAGATAGGTTGTTCTCTTAAGGATTGAATCTAAATCTTGAAAAAGGGATCCCACCCTCTCATTGGCACGAGAGGGATTCAGTTTATAGGTTAGACCTTAAACTTAATCTTCACTAGTAGATTAGTGGAACTTGAGAAACAAGATGTAGTCTCGGGGGTAAAATGGTATTTTGACCTAACCAAGGTTACGAACAACCTGTGAGGGATTAACTCACTTATCATAGTTATATTAGATGGACAAAAATATATCTATAGTGAGGGGAGTGCAACTATGAGACTTTAGTAGAATGACTCGTTAGTTAACGAATGTTGATTAGCTCGATCTAAAAGGATTTAGCCAGTTAATCTCGGATCATTGGAGTTCGTGTGTGTGTGTGTGTGATCATATAGTCATCAGTTCTAAGTTTGAGATAAAGTTTTGTATTTAAATATGGTTTAAATATAAAAAATATGAATACAGATTCAAATTTGAAAGCTCGAAATAGATGGAAATGGTTAAAGTTGTAAAAAGTAAAAATGTTAACTTTTGACTTTGAAAAGTCAAACTTTGACTGGCTTTATATTCAAATGTAGTTTGAATTTTAAAAAAATGAATGCGAATTTATACTCAAAAAGTTAGAAAAAGTTAAAGTTTGACTTTGATTTAAAAAGTCAAATGACCATATTACCCTTAAACTAAGTTAGTAGGAAAATCCAACATTTTGTTGAATAATCCCTCATTTAGTGAGATAAGTGGCTACATGAGATGTAGACACCTAGCCCACTAAGTTCCATTAATAGTTAGTGGAATGTTGGGTGTTGAGATATTATGAACTAAATTACATGCATTTTTGCATGTAATTAGGTTATAAATAGGTCCATTTTTCTTTTTTGAAAATTCTTTTGCTAATTTGTATAATTGTTTTTTACAAAATTATTTTTAAAAAAATCTCAACCCTAATTTTTCACCTCAAAATTTCATCTCTCTTTTTCCTTCACCTAATTGGGTCCTACAACCCAGTTCTAAGTCTAGAGAATAGCGAGTCAACACTAGTGGTGGTCCTAGTTCGAGTTCGTGAGGAGATTTTCGAGGAATTGGAAAGCATCAAAGATATGATCTTCTATTAACCTTAATTTGATTTAATTAGGGCAAATATGCATGTCAACTTCTAAATTTGTTTAGATGTAATTAGAATAAGATTCGATCTTAATTCCATTGCGCATGTGTACTTTCCTTTAAAAAGAGCAAGACAACGATATTTTTCTTCTGTGCTTGAACGAGAGATTATAGATTATTTATTGGAGCCCCACGAAATTAAGTTACCACCAAGATAGACACAAAAGGCAAAAGTGGATTTTCTGTCATTGGGGTTTGAAGCCCAGCCAGCATCTGCAAAGTCATATAGATTGAAATGACTAGACTTTTGGAGCAATAAGACATGAGATAAGACTCCATTTAGGTAATGAAGAATACGTTTCACCATTTGCCAATTGTAAGTTGGATAGTGCATAAATTGACAAGTTTTGTTAACACTAAAAGAGATTTCAAGATGAGTAAGAGTGACATATTGTAAGGCACCCACAACGCTTCTATACAAGTAAGGGTCATAAAAAAGTTCTCTCTAACGAGCAAATAGTATTGGGTCACTAATCATAGTAGTGACATATTGTTTCTATTAAATCGACCACCATAATTAGATCAACCCCAACCACGTCCTCGTCGGTTATTGGTATTCGACTTATAAGTGTTCTGTTGTTTAATCGGTTGATCAATGTTATTTTCCAATCCTTGAGCAGCCAAGTTAGCTGATGGCAAAGAGCTTTCTACACTAAAGGTACACTCAATACGAGATTCCTTAGTAAGTAATAGTGAAGTAATGTCTTGTATAGAGGGAGAATCAGTATAGGCACAAATAACAGAAATCATAGATTCATATTCTAGTCCTAATTCAACAAGAACATATAAAATATGATCATCAGGGGATACAATTGACCGAAGCCATAGCATCGACACATTGTTGGATTTTCATGAAATATTCTTTTAAAGGCATGGCCCCTTTCTTTATGTTTTGAAGCTTACTCTTGAATTGCATTGCTTGAGCAAGACATCGTGTCGAATAAACTCCATGAAGATTTGCCGAAATATCCATTGTGGAGTTGCAGTTGAGCATTTGGTTGAGAATATCCTTATTCATCGAACCAAGCAACTAGGAAGAAGTTAATCGATCTTGGCATTTCCATTTCTTAAATTATGGGTTTGGAGTTTAAGTAGTTTGTGATGAAGACATGCCAGGGGTGGCTGGGGAAGTTTCGATCATGACATTGAGGAATTGAGATAAGGGTTCTAAGTGAGGATCAAGGTATTTTCTAAATCATAACCTTCTAAAGTTGTAACAACTTGAAATTTCCACAAAAGAAAGTTGTCATTGTTTAGGTTAACAATGGAGATATTGTTCCCAGAGTTAAACATTTTGGAGATAGGGGAGGAAGCATCGTCGGCGTTCCCCGTTCTCATAATTGACGATTGAGAGCTCATTTGAGCGAAAAATTTTTTGAAGAGAAGAAGATGGAGAAGCTGAAACATGGAGAGAAATAAAAGGAGAAATGTTAGAGAGATAAAAGGAACTCTTTTAGTTTGATAAAGCTCTAATACCAACTTAAGAATAAAAAAGCATTGTAGGAGAGAAAGAATTGGCAAGAGAAAACCCTAGCTTTTTATATATAAAATTCCATTATTTTTGGAGTACAAGATTGTAAGATATATAGAAAGCTTTGAAGGACAAAATCTTACCCTACACTCACCTACAACACCTACAACAAAGTATACCTAAAAAATATCAAAAAATAACCCTTATAATTTGGGCTTTATACATAGAGGGAATAAAGAATAAAAGAACAAAAATAGGCTTGTTAATGGGCTGCCTTAACATAAACAACAAGAGATCTGTTTACGTGGAGAATTGCAAGTATATATATTTGTTATATATGGAGATTTGAAGAAGATGGTTTTGTTTATGTGGAGATAATTTGCAAGTATATATATAATTCAATAGTCAGACATTTTAACCGACTAATTTGGTAGATTATTTGGAGATTTGAAGAAGTTGATTTTGTTTATGTGAAAGCATTGTCACATCAGATTCGGTATATTATCAAACTATTTTGATAGGTCAAATAACGTAGAAAACAATAGCTTTCTTTTGTAGGGAGCATCTAATTTGTTGAGATTAAGTTAATTGGTCTGTTTGGATTGTGAGTTAATTCATTTAATTATTTGCAATGTTTATAGATTTACACACAAAGTTCGTAAGCTTAGACCGAATTGGACAAGGTGCAAGTTGAGTTAATTGACTTTTTGGGTTCGTACATGTGATTGTTGACTTTTTTGTCATTCTAAAGTAGATATTTTTTTTTGTGGCTGCCATTTTGAAACTTTCTGTTATAGATAATATAGGTCAATTTTTGGAATTGTTCATATGGAGAGGCAGAGGGAGTGGAGTTGATTGGTACGCTTAAGAACACTACCATATTGTTGATTGACATACTTTTGAGATTAGATTTATCATAGTAGTTACATAGTTTTGGAATAAGTTAATTAATTAGGATGTTGAGTTGAATTCGTGGCTATTTGATGGAATTATATATATATTGTTTTTTAAATAATTTAAAATATTCATTTATATTTGGTATGATGATCAAAGGATCATTTATGTTCTATTTTTGAAATTGTATTTGATGAATATCGTCGTTCATATATATTAATGGAATTGTTGTTGGACCACTATACAGGGGCTATAGGAGCACAATACATAAACAAAAATATTGAATTACAATTAAAAGGAAATTCTGAAACAAACTTAATGGTTTTTAAATGTCATAAAGAAGTACATTCTTGACAGTTTTTCCGTATCAAGTAAAGAATATTTCATGACAGTTTTTAAATGTCATGAACAAGCATATTCTTGACGTTTATATACGTGTCAAGAATCTTATGTCTTGATGATATTTTTAAATGTCACGAACACTCATATTCTTGATAGTTTAAAATTTTCATGAACATTTGTATACTTGACACTTATAAAACGTCAACGTTCATCATTCTTGACATTTATTAACTACCATGAACTTCAATTTTTTGATGCTGACTTCAATGATAGTTTTAAGATCGTTAAGAGTAATAACTCTTAACTGTTAACAAACGTCAAGAGAGTACTTGTTTTAGTAGTGAGAGTATGTGTGAATTATCAACTACCATATTCTTTCTTCTTGTCTCTTCATCAAACACGCTTTATCTTTGATAACATCCAAAGACACAACATCCTATGGAGCACCATTGCTATTAGTTACAACCAAAGTTTTCTAACTGTTCGACAAAGAACTCAATAAGAACAAAGCTTGCAATTCATCATCAAGAACAATCTTTACAGTAGTCAACTTGTTAATAATATCTTGAATATAACTCATATGTTCAAAGACAGACTTCTCGTCCTTCAATTTAGAATTAACAAGAGTAGCTTTCATTAATGAAGCTTTACTATGTACAATATTCATTTCAAACACTCGTTAGGTATATGGTTGAAAATGCTAATATCAGTATGCCATCTAGTAGTCCCCAAAGTTTTTCTTAACTTACCCCAATCTTTTTCTTCCATTTTCTCTAGTTTTGCAGGTTTAGAGATGATAGCATCAGCTTTTGTGGTTATTTCATTTCGATCAAATAAATCTATACAATATAACAAATCCTCTCCGTTATTGGTTTCCAAATGAAATAATTGTTTTGCCAATTTAATAATTGAACTAGCAACTGGACTCCATAACAATGGTTAAATTAGAACGTGTTCTATTACCGACTTATAGGACCCAAATAATATGTTGACAACCCACTAGGATCACCTTCCAAGATAATCAACCAAACAATAGCACAACAATACACCACAAATTAATCACCAACGACCAATCAACCAATAATTGACAACAATAAACCACAAAATTTTGGAGGACTATAAACTAAGAACACACATGAATTATACTTGGAAAACAACCTTTCCATGTGTGAAAGAATAAATCTATGAAACTTGTGAGAAGTCCACTCTTGTCACCCTTCTTTTATTACGATAAAATTGACAAAAAAAAAAAAAAAAAAACCAAATTAATCATATAAGGATTCAATACTTGTCAATACTTCTAGAGAAAACACTTGACACATAACTACAAGAAGTGGGGTGACTCCTGACACATAAATATGTCGGCGTAAGTGTTAATAACGTTAGAAACTAAATTCCTGACACAGAACGCAACGTCAGAAAGATTGTTGGAAGACACGCGTTGGGAGAGAGATTACCGATGCGTCATCAATAAGGCGTCGAGAATACACTTCTTCTGACGTTATCGTTACCAACGTCTACCATGCGTTGGCGACAAGCTGTCCCGTCGTCTACAGTTCCAACATTAGCTATGCATCGAAAATAACTATTCCCGATGTTTGTATATCCGACGTCATCCATGCGTCAACAATAACCATCCCCGACGTGATGTTTGCACCATATTCCCGACGAATGTACTCGTCGAGAAATATTTTAAATCTATAATTTATTATTTTTTTCTGAAATATTTTCTTGTAATATTTTTCTGTATGATTTAGTTCCTATAAAGTTAATCTTCCTGAAAGATTAGCATTCGTTTTCGATTCAATTAAAGAAAAATTCAAAATAAATTAGTGAATTAGTAAATTACGAGATACAAACATAAATTCAACAAAAATTAAATGTTCATAATACAAAGAAATTAGAAAAAATGTAACAAAGTTCATAATAGAAATAAATAATATTCCTCATTAAAAAAAGTGCAAAGAAAGTCGTACGTCATCTAACGAGTCTCGTACGCCATTCTACACCGCGGGTCCTACAATGATACAAAAGTGACTAAGTTTAGTACATAATCACTAGAAGAATTTTGACCTTTAATGTCACTTGGCAACCGACATCTTTGTGAGCGTTATTAAAGGCCTTTAATGTCGGTTTAAAAACGACATTAAAGGCCTCTTTAATGTCGGGTTAAAAATGACATTAAAGGCCTTTAATGTCAGTTTTCAACCGACATCTTTGATGGTGTTATTGAAGCCCTTTAATGTCGGTTGGGCTTTAATGTCGGTTTAAAAACGACATTAAAGGCCTCTTTAATGTCGGTTTGTCAGTTTTCAACCGACATCTTTGATAGTGTTATTGAAGCCCTTTAATGTCGGTTGAACTTTGATGTCGGTTTAAAACTGACATTAAAGCCTAGTTTTTGGATTCATTTTTACAAATTTATTTTTATTTAATTGTTACATTATTGTCCTATAGACCGACATTGGATCAATGTAGATAAATATGTTTTTCACACGCCAACAAATCAATGAAATTCATATTATGTTAGAAACTATAATATTTGTCTTTTACATTTGAATACACAAAATAAAATCTTAATATTATGTTTATATATACATTCTACAATAGTACATGAAAAAAGATTCTAATACAAGAATTAAATAATTAAAAATCCTAAATTCCTTCTCAATCTTCAATTTTCAACGGTCGCTTGGCAATCTCTGCACAATCGCTTAGCTTTCAACCCGATATGACTTCAATTATCTACAAACAATATCCAAATAAACCATTTATATAGAATAACAAAGCTGTTTGAAGTACTAAAATTGCAGAGAAGGATGAAAAGTTTTTAAGATTTTATATCCACACCCCAATCTACATAACTCTCTTTAGTCTACCTCATCCATCAGGCTTTCCTAAATCTCTTCAATCTATTATTAGAAATATTCCATAGATGCAATCATATACAATCCTTTTCCCAAATAAAAAAAAACATTTTATGTGGCAACCTATGAACTCTTGTAATTGATTAGCTCATAATATTGCCCGCCAAATGAATAATCAACATTTTTTTACATAACATTATTATGAAAACCAATATCAATCTATAAGGAAATAAGCAACATCAACACAATAAGTTGAAAAGTAAAGCAATCATATTTTTATACCTTGGGTGTGGAGAACCTTTGATTGGCTTTTGGCTATATTTCCTCCATGAATAATCATCATATTTGCTAGCTTGTTACTAATCGTGGACACCTTAATCGACCGCTTCACTCTATGCTTCACTCTAGTGTTATTAAAGGTCTTCCCCTTTCCTACCATTGCATTTCATAACAAAAATATCAACACAAAATACACAATCAACAATCAACAATCCATTCTAAGATTCTTGTAATTATGAATAAAATCATCCTTACTCTTGGACTTATCAGGATCAAGAAAGTGAATAAAAATGATTGCTTTATTTTTCAACTTATTGCTCAGTTATCATAATCGGCACATCAAGTTGACTCTCATTTATTAGATGCTCAGTTATAGTAACTTCATTATCTGCTGATACTTTAAGATGAATAAAAATGGAAACAAAAACCTTATGATTCAAGAGAATGAGGAGGAAAGCTTTACATACCTTTAGCTCTTCTTCTTACATTTCTAATGATAAAAAAGCTGCTCGAAGCCAAGAAGATTAATACTGATATGATTGGCACAACTACTAGAACTATTATACTCTTGCTTTCACTTTGTTCTACAATCGCAAAAACATTAAAAAAAGACATAGATTTTCATTTGAATTCAGGTGAAAAATGAAGAGAAGCAGCTAAACTAGTACCTAATTCTCAAGCAGCCTCTCTAAAAAACACATCATCTTGAGATCCAACATCACGAGCAAATGTAATATCAAGCAAGTTTATAAAGGAACTCAAATTTGATTTTCCAAGTTTATAAGGGAACTCAAGTCACAAAAGAGTAAACTATACATAAACAAACTTGTAATTTAAGTCTGCAAACTTGGGTTTCTATAACAATTATGGAAACAACTTTTTCTGCTACTACAACAAGCATTCTTCCATTATTTGGACTTTGTCGCACCACCCTAATTTAGTTTTTAAACATATTAGTACATTACTATACAGAGGTGATGTTTTATAAATAATACCAGGTGCAGTTTAATATGAAGAAATCAGAATTAAAGCATGAGTTTGAGTTTATACCGTAAAAATGCCAACACAACTACCACTTTTAATGCTCTAGTACCTGATCTCGATACTAATATCAGAAGAGCACAAATGAGATCATCTTTACTAGGGCGAAAGTCTGAAGTGATTGGCCATGCTGTAAAATATCTCAAAGCCAAGTAGAAAGAGTCATTATTCTTAAAAGCTTAACAAAGAACTCAAGCTTAACAAAGAACTCAAGCTTAATAGATGACAATGAAAACTCAAGCTCAACACCGACCATTCCAAAGCAACTCTCACAAATGGACAACACAAAAACAAACAAAGAATCAGACCGACCCACACTTTTTAACTACCAACTGCTTAAAGAGAAAAAAACCAACTTGGGTCCCCTTCCATTTTGGCTTCTTCTGCTGCAACTTTCCTCAATTTCTGGCCACAAATTACTCTTCTTTTTATTCCTACAAAAGTCACAAAAAAACATATCGCGGTAATGGGTTTTCAATGAGAAACACACCTTCATTTTACATTCATCTTGTGGCTACCATTGTCCTTCTCCATCTAAATTTGCCTGCAACTCAATAAAGCCAGGAGAAAAAATATTAAGCGGGGGTGATTTGATGTGGGAAAATGAAAGTCAGAGAGAGAGAGAAAAGAGAGAGGAAAAGACAATTTCCCTTTTAATGTGCTTGCCAAGATTTCCCATCCTGTTAATTCCAGACAAATCAGAAGAGAGTAATGGGTTTTGGAGGAATGTTTGATTTAATGTCATTAAGGCACGTTTGATCATCATTTCGTTTTTTGTTTTCGAAAATTAAGCCTATTTCTTTTCTTACAAAATAACTTTGCCTTTGTCAAGTTATTGAGTTGAATTCTTAGTCAAATCTAAAAACAAGAACAAGTTTTCAAAAACTACTTAATTTTAGTTTTCAAATTTTGACTTTAGTTTTCGAAAACTTTTGGTAAAAAGTAGATAACAAAAAGTTGAATGGATGTTTATAGGCTTAATTTTTTAAATCAAAAATCAAATAGTTACCAAACGGGTCCTAAAAAAGTGGGATGTGAGAAACAAAAACTGTATTTTCTTACCTAGAAAAAATGGAGATCTGAAGTGAACCAAAGTGCAAAAATGGCTATGTCAGATTTGTGTTTTCCAGCTACCTTACTTTAGGGGATTGAACCTAAATAGCCGAAGCGATCGCTTAAGGCTTCCACCATGTCGTCGTTTTCGTCTTGTTCTTCTATTCTTCCACTGAAAAACTCTTCCCAAAATCCCTCATCCAACTCTGTATTTTCACTCTCTGAAGCTTGTTACATCTCTTCCTTTACTTCTGTTTCTTTCTTAACTGCCTTCCTTAATCCTTGCATTTCCAAAGCAAGTGCTTCAAGTTCAGATACTTCATATCCACAAAATTCTATAGGCTCAATCTTAATGTTTGAGATTCTTTCTTCTTCACTGCTTCTGGAGCTGCTTGGTCCTTGGTCAATAGGCCTTCTTCTCTTCTTTGTTGCAGCTTTTTTAATGTCCCTTTTCTTTTTCTGCTGGATTAATTAGTGAATGAAGTCTGGATTCTGCATTGCTCTTGCTAAGAATTTCATCATCTGTCATTGTTTCATCTCTGTCCCTTGCAGCTTTTGTTCCATTGCTTGTATGTAAGCTCTTATATTTTGCTGCTTACGCCTTAGCTTAACTAGTTCCATCATCACCACTTGCTTGTCCCGTTTCAAATGGTCGAGTTCGACATCGAGTCTAAAATGACCAATTTCGATACAAGCACTGGGTTCTTGTTCAGAAGGCAAAGAGTCAGTGGTTGGTGGTTTTCTTCTCTTAATAGTTCTAAGGAGATGCTTTTGGCCTCTGATGAAACCTTCATTTGCGAACTCCCATCTCTCTGGATTAATCTTCCTAAAACCCTGGAATCATAATTCCTTTTCAAAACTCCCCACCCTAACTAAAGAAACTCTAAAACAGAATTCACAAAACTAGAGAAACCACACAAAATACTAAAAAGAAAAACTCATAACTTATATAAGAACCTCTAACCATTCTATCTATAAATTAAATTTACTCGATCTTAGAAGTATTATTGAAGACATTTTGAAACTTACATAAGTGTTGAGCTGCCGAATGAAGCTTGAGAAGTTGTTATTTGTTGATAAAGCCGGTGAGGTCCTAATTGCATTTGTTGTTCGTTCACCCAATAGCTCGATAAGCGATTTTTAAAAGATTTTTAAATTACAGAAAAATGAAAAAATAAATAGAAAAAAACCAGTGAAGTAGCAACCCATAAACGATTTTTAAAAGAACAAAGAACTTTTAACACAAAGAAAGATTGAATAGGAGTATCGACCTATAGAAGTTGAAATTCGGAAAGGAGAAATTGTTTGCGGATATGGAACGGAGAGTGTGAAGAAGGAGGAGAATGGGAGAGAGTGCAGAGCGCGCAAAAAATTAATTAATTTTTTCATAACAAAGACGACGACAAGGTTGGGCATGTGGTGGTTCGACGATGTCAAGGCTAGGCACAACGGATGACGGTATTAGATTCAACGACGATTGAGCACGGGTTGGCTTAAGGATTTTTTGCAGCGGTTGTTCGGAGTAGAATTAGGGATCGAAGGCATGAGATGAAGATTGAGAGGAATAGGAAAGAAATTGAGAAAATGAGAGGGATTGTAAAATCGTATGGCTTGGAGAGAAAAGAGTAAAGTATGAGAGAGAAACCATTAACTTTTTACAAAATTAAAAAAAATTAAAATAAGCTTTAATGTCGCTTTTTCAAAAGGCGGATCTTTAATGTCGTTTTTAAACCGACATTAAAACTCCCTCTTTAATATCGATTTAAAACCGACATTAAACATTCGCCTTTTGAAAAGCGACATTAAAGCTCATTTTTCATTTTTTCCACCTGACATTAAAGCCCAGATTTCTTCTAGTGAATGCATATCATCACTGGATATTGTCATTTCAAGAACTTAAGAATAATGTAAACATATATACGTACCGCAAAACTAGGGATCATGTGGTGGTCTTTGCTGTACCCGAGTCATGTCTTCTATGAGCTTCCACATTTGTTCTACTTTTGAAGCTAACGCATCGTGATTTATTGTCTGTTGTTAAATCCGTAGCATAGCTTCATCAAGCGTAGCCCGTAATTGGAGCTCTACTGTGACTGCGAATATAAGATTGTGGCACTGCTCGCACTGGTCGTGTTGCGAGCCTTGGACTTGGGTCTCCAACCAAGACCTTTTGAGCAGCGTCTTCCATTACATTCAATTAATTCTTCAACCTTAAATTTTCAAATTTTGGAACCAAAATTTAAATTCCCAACCCAATTTCTCAAATAACCCCCCTTATATTTTCAACCTACATTACAAAACTAATTCAATATCCTAAAACTAATTCAATATTCAATCTTAAACTAACTTCAAAAACCAAAACTATAAACTAACTAACCTAAACTAATTTCTAACTTACACTAACTTCAAAACTAATAAAAATTTGCTTTAAACATACCAGAAAATGAAGAACGACAACGCGGTGGCAAGGGAAAGCTTGGGCGTCGCAAGGGCGATGATCCTTCTTCTCTTCTCCTCTTTCTTTCGTTTCAGTTCTGTCTTTCACAGAACTAAAACAGAATATATAGGGAAACTCCTGATGCACCACGAAGACGTCAGGAGTTCCACGATATACCCGACGCCATTTTTGATGCATCACTAATGGCATTAGAAATTGATAACATATTTTCCGACGTGCGTCCGCCATCAGGAAACCCTTGCTCGACATAATTAATATTCAAGTTTTTCCTGACGCCTATGCAAGTCGTCGGGAAATATGTTACCAATTTTCGACGCTGGATGAGAATCGTTGGAAACAAGTGTCACCAAGCCCAACGACTTGCATGGGACGTCGAGATAAGTTAAATATTTATTTTAATTGTGAACTATTCCTGACGCCGTAAACCTAGACGTCGGAAATGTCTTCTTGTTTCTTGACTCACTTCGTGAAGCATCAGGAAAAGGTAATATTAAAATAATGTTTTCGACGAGTTCCGACGTATGCAAAACAACATCGGGAACAGACATCTATTGCAACATTTCGACTTTTGATGTCGTTTACTGCGTCGGGAACCCCCCAATTTCTTGTAGTGCATAAAAGAAAAAACACTAAATTTATAGATTCTGTTTAACAACAATTACAAACAAACCATCTCTCCAATGGCAATCAAACATTTTAAAATGGGAGCATATGCGTCTCTAACAGGTTGACCAGAATTCAACATGTGATTCAATGGTTCACTTTTGAAATCAGTCACTTTATGGAAGTTTTCCTTGAGCACTCATCTCAATTATTTTTCTTTGTTTCTTTTATATCTTTTTCAACTCTCATTCTACTTAGGTCATGCTCAATGCACATAAAAGAAAATATAGGATTATCAAGATGGGCAGACCCAAAATTAGCCCAAATTGGATTATATATGCGACAAGAAGAATAGGAAAATATAAAGTTTATTTTGGATAAATGGTAATTTTATTTTTAAATTGTCAAAATAGCAAAACAATTAATTTTCACATAATAAATGGGACAACTATGTCTTAAATGCCTCTACCTAATTGACAATATAGATTCCTAAATACAATAGTAAGAAAAACCATAAATACTCTATAATTAACATACTATGCACTCCCTTCAATCTTCTAATTCCCCCCCACCCCTCAAAAAAAAAAAAAAAAAAAAAAAAGAAATTATCTTCTGAAAAACATCACTTCTTCTGCATCCAATCACCCCACTTCTCCAGATATGCGCGACCTTCTTTTCTTAATCGGTTTGTACCACCTATTGCTTTTTACTGGAACTTTTAAAATCGTCTCCCCACTTAATCGCTTTGCACCACCGATTGCTTTTCACCGGAATCGTTCCCAGATCTCTTTCCATCGATCTTGAACCTTCTGATCGTTTGTACCATAGTATTCGTTTTTCAACCTTTTGTTGGATTTCTGCAGTTAAAATTTCGAAAACAATATCCTTTGTTACGTTCTTCGTTCAAATTTACGTTTCTGTGGTCATGAGCGTTCCGGTTGATTGTCAATATGGTCTTTTGGCGAATCTTTTAATTTTGTATCCCTTAATTCCACATTTTTTCCCCTAGATAATTAATATTTGCATTGTATTTGACATGATTTTAAGAATGGTTGAGATTTGAATCTAAACTTAAGTATTTGCATTATATTTGCCATAATTTTAGGGAATGATTGGTATTTACGTGCACTTTGAAATTTGAATATTTTAAATAATTTTTCGTTACTTTTTCAATGTTTTTGTTATTAATTAATTATTGCATTATCTTTACTATTATTTTAAGACGTATTCACTTTCGAATGTATAATTTCAAAATTTCATAAATGAAGATTTGAATATCTTTTTCGTTAATTTCTTACTTTTTTATGATAATAAATAATTACTGCATTATGTAGTTTTGAATCTATAATAATTTCAATCTATAATTGTTGCATTAAAAAATTAAATATTTGAAGTTATTTTTCGTTAATTTGAAGATAAAAATCAAAATAATTAGGGGATATTGAAACCAATTGAATATGTTTAGGGATCTCTAAAAGAATATAATAATTTTTTGATTTAGTTAATAATTATCATAAGTGGGTGTATTTACAAATACACTGTATTTTATTTGCTACGTTCTTCGTTCAAATTTACGTTTCTGTAGCCACGAGCGTTCCGTTGATTGTCAATATGGTCTTCCGACGAATCTTTTAATTTCGTTTGCCTTAATTTCGCATTTTCCCCATATAATTAATATTTGCATTGTATTTGGCATGATTTTAGAGACGGTTGAGATTTGAATCTAAACTTAACTATTTGCATTATATTTGCCATAATTTTAGAAAATGATTGGTATTTACGTGCGCTTTGAAATTTGAATTTTTTAAATGATTTTTCGTTGCTTTTTTAATGTTTTTGTTAATAATTAATTATTGCATTATGTTTGCCATTATTTTAGGACGTATTCACTTTCAAATGTATAATTCTAAAATTTAAAAAATGAAGATTTGAATATCTTTTTCGTTAATTTCTTACTTTTTTATGATAATAAATAATTACTGCATTATATAGTTTTGAATCTATAATTCTTGCATTAAAAAATTAAATATTTGAAGTTATTTTTCTTTAATTTGAAGGTAAACATCGAAATAATTAGGGGATATTGAAACCAATTGAATATGTATAGGGATCTCTGAAAAAATATAACAATATTTTGATTTAGTTAATAATTATCATAAGTGAGTGTGTTTGCAAATATACTATATCGGATATGTGATATTTTATTCGATTTTTCGATCTCATGAAATACACTGTATTTGTATCTGGACAGTTCTCATTCGTGGAAGGGTAATTTCGACCCAAAAAAGTGAGAAAATATTTAAGGTAGTTAGTTTTGCCATAAATAATAATAATAGAAATAACAGTTTGCTATTTTTCTATATTCTATTCTTATATTTGCCATTTCCACAAATTCTCCTTATATATAACTCATTTTGAACTCACAAAACACAAGTTTAAAGATAAAGTCTTGATAGCTTGTGCAACTGAGTTGGACAACACCTGTTTGGTAGATTAAAGAGGATTTTCTTTGAATGGATTAAAATTAAATTTTTGGTTGTCTTTTATTATACTATTGCTGTTTATTTTGTTTTAGCTACACTAGTACAAATTTGAGTTTTAACAACACTACAAATCAAAACATTGTGTCGTTAAAAATAAAAAAGGGGTAGGGCGGGAGTAAAATGTGTCGTTGAAAATAGAATTGACACACTATTTCTTGACACAATTCTATTGTCACAATTTAATTTTTCTTGACACATTTGAAGTGTCGTTAATTAACGACAAATTCTTTGTGTGATTAAATAAACTTCCACGCACGTAAAACACCTCAAGGTCGCGAGTTCGAATCCCAGCCGAGTGTATTCCTTTATTCCCCATCTTTGAAAGACTTCATGCGCGCACCTTCTCTACTCTTCAGCTAATCTACGCATGCCATATGTCTTCTTCTCCTCACACGCACCTTTGATGTCCTGTATTCGAATCTCATAGCATGCAAATCATTTTCTCTCACATATTTTCAATGGCAATCTTGTAAATATATAACAACTTTTCAAAAATCCTCTCATTTCCGTCAAATTGAGCGCGTGCCTGACCCTGAAATTATGAGTTCAAAACCTATGAAGCGGTTATTTTCATTTTTTTTCTATATATAACTCATTTTTCCGTAAATCTTAATCAATTTTCATTATATTTGATTCATTCATAAATCCAACTCCAATTTACACCCAAATTCTCTTTAAATATCATTTTTTCAGAACTCTTCCATCTCATTCTGTCATTTTTTCTCTCAAAAGTATTCCAGCAATCTTTTATTTCAATGGAGAAAAAATTCCAGCAAGATATTCCATCAATCTTTTATTCCACTAGAGGGGTAATCTTCTAACAGGTAAGAGGATCATGAGTATTCAATTTCTTTGAGAGTTTCTTCCATTTTTCTTCTAATTTAGCATGTTGATTGGTTAATTTTTGTTCAAGAAGGAATTCAATTCCATGTGATCTCTATGAAACAATCTTTTAATTTGCTCTTGATTGTTTAATTAGTATGCAAGATACATTTTGTTTAGAAAATTAAAGTGCAAAATTCAATTGATTATCTTTGTCTACGAGAAATATTTTTTTGATCCAATGGAAGGGTAATCTTCTAAGAGATCGTAGATATAACATTTTGTCCATTATATTATTATTTTATTTTATTTTAATTTAATTTATTTTTATTTTATTTTGAAAGTTGGATTTGAATTTGAATTTAACTTTTTCTTTTTAAAAACAAAAAGAAAAAAAAATGAATATCAGACTCTTCCCTATTTTCCCTCAACTCACCCAATTTTCTCTCCCACTTTCACCTTCTTCACTCTCCTCTCTATTTTCCCTCAACTAACTCAATTTTCTCTCTCACTCCCACCTTCTTCACTTTCAAAACACGAGAATTTTTTTGGGATGGTATGTTTGATTGAGATCAATTGGAATGGTCGAAAAAAAGCTAAGAAAACTATTCTGTCAAAGGTAAGACTTCCCTTTTGAGGGTTGAAAAAAACTGAGCAAAACTATTCTATCAAATTGGTCTCAAAGGTAATTTATATATATATATATATATATATATATATATATATATATATAATTTCCTCTCTTTCCCTTCTCGTTTGAGAGCGTGATCAATTATAACGATGTAGTTTTTCAAAAAAAAAAAAATTGTTGTAATTTCGTTAATTAATTTTAAGGTGACTTTAATTTTGTTAGGGTTAGGCCTGTTAGCCTTAGACCAATTGGGTTTACTGTGCTTTTATTGTTATTTCAAATTTAGGTCAATTAATTTTATGGTTGCTTCAAATTTAGCAGATTTAGAACAATCGATTTGCTAGATTTATGACATTTTATTCTATATTCTTTAAATTTGTTAGGTTTAAGCCAATTGATTTAATTTGGATGTTAATATTTTTTGTTTAGACTACTTGGAAAAGACCGTTTGTTAGGTTTGATATTTATTTCATAAATCTGTATTATTTCTCAACCTGTATATTATATTCGATATATTATTTTATATTATATTCGATATATTATTTTATATTATATCCGATATATTATTTTATATTATATCTGATATATTATTTTCAATATATTATTTTATATTATTTGTAATATATTTATTCTCAATATATTCTTTCCAATATAGTATTTCTCAACATGTATATTATTTCCAACCTGTATTATTTGTCAACTATATTGTTTGCTGTATTATTTGCCAAATCATTTGCCAACCTGTATTATTTTCCAACCTTTATTTGTCATATTTCACATTGTTTTGTTATTATTATTATTATTTATTTTTCAATTTGTATAATTGCAAAATGTATGAAAAATTCATTTGTTTTTTGCTATATGGACATAAAAATTTGAGACGGGAAAGAAGTAATGTTCATTTATGGATTTTATGGTTCTTGGCTTGCAACTAGTATATTACATTTTCCAATTAGTAAAAAAATTTCAATTTTCCTCACTTAGATGACCTCTTTTGCTTTTTCGAACTTTTGCCAATTTTTGAAGTATCATGCTATGTAAGTTTCATTATCATCCAATTTTAACATTTACGAATAGTGGTAGACTAAATTAAAAACTATAAGAGGATAAGATACAGTTGATGTATTTAGGAACTTGATATTTTGTTGTGTTGACTATTCTGTAGTTATGCTAGTTATTGAAAAACTATTTTGTTCAATCCGCTTAGACATATGTTATAGGAATCATGTTGTTTTGTAATTACTTTGGAGGAGGGGGGGCTAAGGGTAAGTTTATGCTAAGTTTCAACTTGATGCAAACTAGAACATTGCTTGGTCTGTAAAGATTGAATCGAAACTTACATTTGCAACATTTATATACTATGCTTAGCCTATGCTTATGTAGTCGGTATTTTTTTTAATCTTTTGCATTCCTTATAGGTCTTTTATTAAAAACTTTGGTTGTATGAACTTTGGGCGCTTATTTTGAAAAGTTTATTGATCTACTTATTAAGAAGGTGATTTTTGTTTGGCATGTACTTAATGTTTATGCTTATGCATTTTTCGTAATGAATGTTGGCTAAGATTCATTTTCTTCAAATTTGTAAGTAGTTGAAGAATCCATGGACCATGATATCAATCAAGTTCGATTTTATGCGTCAGTTTGATTCGATTAGGTCACACATACATGTAATATTACAATAAATTTATCTTTTGGATTATTATAAAATCTTTACTGATAATGTAAGTTATATTTTTTATTATCAATATAAATATCTTTCCAAACATATGTAGGTAATGCTAAAATATAGTATTTAGTTTTTTTAAAAGAAGAAATATATGACAGAAAAATGTGTGTTGCGAAAATGAAGAATAACGATACCAAACATGTGTCGACATATAAGCCTTTATTAAACGGAAACAGTGTCGTTAAAGCACATTTCTTGACAACAATTTTGTGTCACGAAACATTTACAACGACAATATATTAGTGTCAAGTTATATTGAAAGGTGACACAATTAAAGCGTCGTTATAAGAGTATTAATGACAATATATTGGTGTCGAGTGATAGATAACGGTGACGCATTTAAATTGTCAATGTAATAGTATTAATGACAATATATTTATGTCTAGTGACAGATTACAGTGACACATTTAAAGTGTCAATGTGAGGGTATTAATGACAATATATTTGTGTCAAGGTATAAATAACAGTGACATATTTAAAGCGTTAATATAAGGTTATTAATGACAATATATTTGTGTCGAGTAATAGGTAACAATGACAAATTTAAAGTGTCAATGTAAAAGTATTATTGACAATATATTAGTGTCAAGGTATAGATAACAATGACACATGATTTGCATCAATGTAAGGGTATTTGATGACAATATATTGGTGTCGAGTTATAGATAACGATGACATATTTATTGCATCAAGGTAAAGGTATTAATGACACAATTTTGGTGTCATCTAAACATATTTAATAACATGTTTTCCAAAGTGTCGTTAAATAGCCGTTCTTGACAGTGGCTTCAATGATGCAAAAATTATGTCGTTGAAAGTCTTTACGACGTAAAATTTACGTCGTTAAAGCCCAAATTTGTAGTAGTGTAAGTCGTCTCTAAAAAAAGCTCCACTTTTGTACCAAAGAATGTTCTTTAAACTTTCAAATATATAAAAAAGAAAAATATTAAACTTCAAAAGACATAGTTGAAAAGTATATTTTAAAAATAGCATTAACCTTTCAAATGTCTAAAATTACCTTAAAACATAAAGAAGTTAAAAAATACATTTGTTGTCAATACATGAACTAAAACTTTTGATACCCGTTGAACTAGCGTTATTTTTTTTTTCTTGAAAAAAATGTGTGAAAGTGCTCCTACTTTTAAGTTTTCTTCAATTAGAAGATAACCAATTTTAAAACAAATTGTGTAGATATTCTCTAGGTTCTTTTCTATATAAATAATCTCATTTTCTTACCTTAGTAGCAAAAGTAAAAAATGAAACTCTAAGTTAAAACATTAAACCTCACAAGATCTTAAAAACTTTAATATAAAAGTTTCAAAACAATAAATAACAAAATATATATATATATATATATATATATATATATATATATATATATATATATATATATATATATATATATATATTTTGTATGTACGACATACATATGTACATATGTATATGTATATATTTATATATGTTTATGTACATATATGTATGTAGATATATGAAG
Source organism: Cucumis melo (assembly GCF_025177605.1). Classification (NCBI taxonomy): domain Eukaryota; kingdom Viridiplantae; phylum Streptophyta; class Magnoliopsida; order Cucurbitales; family Cucurbitaceae; genus Cucumis; species Cucumis melo. Next base: position 36,421,243 of record NC_066862.1, on the reverse strand, counting down.
CATTGAAGCCTTTGCACAAAGGATTTCCCCATGAAATGCTAGAGAATTGAACAAAGATGCATTTAAATTGGATCATATGATGCATTTAAATTCTTACTCGAATTTATGGCAAGGATCACATCATCAGCTCCATCACAATTGACCAAAGACCACCCATCATCATTGAATCCATTGACAGCATCATTAAATCCTCTACAAGAAGGTATAGTAATATAGGAAAGAGACCTTCAAAGTGTTCTTATTCAAAACCTTGTTAAAAATTAAGTGAAAAGATCAATAAGAAACATTTATCAAGTAAAAGATTGTATATCTACCCGCTCAATCTTTGGCAGAAAGTTTGTAGAACAGTTTGTTGCTTAATTGTATACTATTTCACCTCCGGTCACTTGAGCGATTTGCGTTACATAGCAAAGAGCCTAAATATTTGAAGTAATAAAAAGGAGATGATGAAAATTTGACCAAAGCGTTCAAAGGGGCCAATGGTTTTTGAACTTTTCCTTAGTATCAATCAAATAGCAAAAAAGCGTTGCAAACTGTAATGTACCTTTGAGTATTAAGTATTTTTCTTCAAACAATAGAGGAAATTTGAATTACTCACTGCTATAGTCATTTTCTGAGCCACAACTTTTGATGATTCGTAAAGTGGTCGTACTACTTCTGGAACACCCCAAGGCTATTGAATTGAACAATCATTTTGAGACTCGAATTTCTGAAATAGTATTTACAAATTGAATGTTGAAAAAATCAAACCTCAAGATTGCCATTTTCTAAAGTATTGGTGTATCTTAGAGTCCAAAATCTCATGCAAGCATTAATGTAGTAAGAGCATAAACTTAAAGTAACTCAGTCGTCATTGATTCTTTCTAGAAATCTGTCGTTAACCGTCTAACAAACTTGTAATAGTTGTCCAAATATAGTTCACCTGCATATAAACAAGTCCGGTTATTCCACCATCACCAGTGTGAAGCGTTGTAAAGATTTCAAGGCTTCGGCAATCGCAAAACCAAGATATACGATCTTTCAGGATCTCTACAACTTTTAGAAGCTAGTACTTGTGATGGTGAACAAATAAATTCAGCTACACAATATTTACTTCCATAATATACATTGCTAAATCATTAGTATAAGCATGCTTTCCTTCATGGGCTCTAAATTAACAAGACCACAAGCTTGTGCAACCACTCCACTACAACTTTGTGAAATGGCAAAGATTCCCACCGAATCCAGACCAAGCTGGATGAAACATTCCCGCAACAAATCCATATTAGAAATCCTATTAGGCTAAGGAATATTAACTTATGAACAACATACGAAAGTGAATTAACTTTCATCCAATGCATCTGATCCCAATTGACAGCAGTTTCTGTAGTCTTTGACAAGAAGGCTACCAAAATCTCCTCTGCAATAGACAAGAGTTGGTCATAACTGTTATAAATTAGATAAGGTAAATTAACAATATAGCTTGATAAACAATGTAAGAAATAACATAAAATGTGCCTCTAAAATTACCCAGTAGGGCTACTAGCATCTCTAAGTGAATGCTGAGGCATAGTAGACACTGAGTCACAACCTGAGTCACAACTTGCATCAGTAATTGTTGCTGGTGGTTCCTAGAAAACAATTGAAATGCAATCAATAGACAAACAATGATCCACACAAGTATTGATCATTTCAATCCATAATTCTCATAAATCTTCAACACAGGACATCCATTTTTCAAAGTGAATTAAGGCAAATATCAATATAACATAAAATTAGAGCTACTTAAAATGTGAAAGAGAGAGTTAAGATGAAATGATCTCAGAAGATAAAAAAAACAGGAGGAGAAAGACATACATTAGTAGTTTATTGCAAATCTTGGTGCATATACCCATTCTCACAGACAAGCTGAGACACTTGCTTCTGCAACCTATCATTTTCCTCCATCAACAGTTTATCCATGGCCATCAATTTATTATTTAGTAACTGTAAACGAGAAGCCTCTTTTCTTTATTTCTCTCTACATCTACAAAAGACCAACAAAACCCCATAAAAAACATCCCAGCTCCTAAAAAAAGCATACAAACTCAACCAAACTTCACAAACGATAAGGATTCCATAGTTCCACAGTAACTAACAAATTGCAATACCCTCGATCAATGATTTAAGAAGAAGAAGAAGAAGAAGAACCCCGTCAAGTTTTCTAATACCTACGGTTTTGGAACTAGACTTTAATCTGCTTGGGTTTGATGTTGGCTAAAATGGGGCAATCACGAACCAGCTGCTGGCGATGCAAAGAGAAGTCGTGTGTGGCGGAGAGAGTGGCAGAGACCTTTAGACGAGTGGCAGAGACGACAACAAAGGTCGTCGAGACTTGTAGACAACGACAGACTTGTAGAAGACGAACAACCTGTAGATGACACATGGCGGTAGAGGTTGGTCTGGGGTCTGAGTGGTGGCCGAGCTTCAACGAAAGAGAGAGGTTGGCTATGGGTATTGCGGCAGTGAGACGTTATTGCATGGAAGGGGAATGTTTCTAGAATTCGACAGAATGAAAGAGGGAAACATGTTGCGTGAAATTTTGGGTTATTTTAATTTTTAATTATTTAAGCTATTTTCTCCTATCATTTTTCAATAGCCCTATTTAAAATGAGTTATCCTCAAGGACTATTAAAATGCTCATTTCTTGCAATGTATTTATGCGTATGTGTGTATAGTGTTAGAAGAGATGGTAAAACTATCGATCAAGATAATTGCTGTGCCGTGACGAACCACTACCCTGAAAGCAAGTTCGGCTAACCGTGGTGTTAATCTTTATGCCGGTTGCTCTCCAAGGTTAACACAGCTTTCCAGTACTAACGTGCACTCGTAAGCACAGGGAATAGAAACAAAGGCTTTTGTAAATGCTCAGAACGCAGAGAAGTATGAAAGATGAGAGGAAGAGAGGAGGACCTCGAAGTGATTATGTTTGGTGTGTTGTCCAATTTATAAAGAGGCAATGAAGGGAGAGTGTGGAGGAGAATGATTTTTGGCAAAGAGAGGACGCGAGAGATGAATTACACGTGTCCCTTTAGCTGCCAACGCCAAAAATAAAAGATATTAGGAAATACGAGCGCGGTTGCCCGAGCACAAGCTGGGCCGCACGTGTGGGACAGGGTTATACTATCACCACTTACTCAGTTTGTAGTCCCCTTTCAAGACTTGAGATTATATATCCTCTTCCCACTTCAAGATTTATCAATGTGGGACAATTTTTGTTACTTCGATATTCAGGTCAAGCCCAACAAGTCATTTCCAACAATCCCCCACAAATGACTGTAGCAGCAAAGTTTCTGGGTAGGCAAAGAAGAATGAGATTTGTTTTGAGCATAGAAGAGATAAAGCTTAGACACCAATATTCGAAGATTTGAATTGATGCGTAGTGAAATAAGGCAACAACCTTGTTTAGAGGGAGTGAATTATATCTTGAACTCCTCGTAACACTTGGATGGGGCCCTTACGACACACTCTATCTCTAGTAAAAGCCTTTGTTTTTACAATGTAAAATTGTGCCTTTATGGCCATGCACATAGATCGAACCTCGGGTTGACGTGAGAGCTCTAGAAAGAGACCTTTAAACTCTTTCATAGAAGGCGATCCCACCTTCACTGTCACATTATATGCTCCATCAAGTTTGCCAAGTCAAACCACTCAAAAATAGCTATGGAGACTTTAATATTATCCATACCGACTATAGACCCAGAAAAGGTTTGGGATCATCCATCTAGTCGATTTAAGGACTGTCCACACAATGGGCTATGGACCATCAAGTCTATCGCAACAGACCACCCAATAAAAGGCTATGGACCATCAAGTCTATCGCAATAGACCACCTAATTATCAAGTGCTATAGATCTCCAAAGCGTTTTAGGCCCATGTTCACAGAGGAATCTAGGACCTCTTTCCTTGTTAGTCCTTTGGTTAAAGGATCAGCCAAGTTCTTCTCAGATCGAACAAATTCCAAGGAAATGATTCCTTCCTTTAGCAGTTGTTTTATGACTGCATGCCTAAGACGTATATGTCTACTTTTACCATTATAAACACTGTTCTTAGAAGTACATATCGCAGCTTGCGAATCACACTGTATGGACACAGGTACATATGTCCCCCATAATGGTACATCTCCTAGTAGATTTTTTATCCACTCAGCCTCCTGTCCTGCCAACTCTAATGTTGTAAACACGGATTTCATCGTGGATCTAGCTATACAAGTCTGTTTTGTAGACTTCCAAGATATTGCTCCACCTCCGAGCAAAAATACATACCAACTAGTGAAGTCAACCTCATCATTATCTGTGACTCAGTTTGCATCACAATATCCTTCTAATACGGCAAGAAATTTGTTGAAGAGCAAACAGTAATCTATCGTCCCTTTAAGATATCTCAATAGATGGGGTAAAGTATCCCAGTGGTATCTAGCAAGATTATGTGTATATCTACTCAATCTACTGACAGTATATGCAATATCAGGTCTAGTATAATTCATTAAATACATCATACTACCTATAATCTTTGCATATTCAGGTTGAGACACACTATCTCCTTTATTCTTCTTAAAATGTTTACTAGCATCAAAGGGAGTTCTCACTAGAGAAACATCAAAGGAATCAAATTTCTTTAGTATTTGTTCCACGTAGTGAGATTGACATAGGGACAAACTAGTTTTGTTTTTCCTTGATTTTAACACCTAGGATTACGTCTGCTTCTCCTAGGTCTTTCATTTCAAAGTGTGATGAGAGAAATAACGTAGTATCAGTTATTAACTCCATGTTTGTTCCAAAGATTAATATGTCATCAACATATAAACATATTAATATGCAATCATCTCCAAACACCTTTGAATAAACACACATGTCTGAGGAATTTATTTTAAATCCATTGTTTATCAACGTATTATTAAACTTTCATACCACTACTTGGGAGCTTGCTTGAGACCGCGTATAGGGATTTTCTCAGTTTACACACTTTGTTTTCTTGGCTAGAAATTTTAAAGTCTTCTGGTTGTGTCATATAAATTTCTTCTTCTAAGTCACCATTTAGAAATGTAGTTTTTACGTCCATTTGGTGAATAAGAAGGCTATGTATTGCAGTTAATGCAATCAAGGCCCTAATTTTGGTTATCTTAGTTACAGGGGAATATGTATCAAAGTAATCAATGCCTTGTTTCTGGGTATACCCTACTACCACTATTCTAGCCTTGTATCTTTCTATTGAACCATTTGGTTTTGTTTTTCTTTTGAAGATCCACTTACACCTAATTGTCTTGTTTCCCATGGGAAGGTCCCCTAAGTCCTATGTATGATTCATGACCAGTGAATCCAGTTCACTTTTAATGGCCTCTTTCCACATACTTGACTTTATAGAGTTCAATGCTTCTTGGTAAGTTTTAGGATCTTCATCTATTAAGAACAAGTTTGTGAAGTTACAGTCAATTTCATCGCCTTTTGCTTAGGAAATCTGAACCAAAACTTTTCTCAGTTCTCTATCTTTTACTTCTCCTAAGTTCTAATTCACATCTTAAGTTTGTAGTATTAACAGTTTCAGAAACAGATGTTTCACTAACGATTGAGGGGTTTTCAAGATCATGCATCTTTTAGATAGGCTAGGAACAGACAATGATTGCTTTAACAAAAATACATGCTCAAAGAATTCTACATCTCTAGATTTGTTTATAGTTTTATCATTTAAACACATAAACTTATATGCAGCACTATTTTGAGCATACCCGATAAATATACAGTCAAAGGTTTTAGACCCTATCGTAGATTTCTTCAATGCAGGAAATGGTATCTTAGCCAAGCATCCCTAGACCTTCAAATAGGAAAGATTTGGTGCATGTCTTTTTTAGAGTTCATAGGGAGTTTTGTATAGCCTTTTCTGGGGAATCCTGTTAAGAACAAAACACGCAAACGACACAGCTTCTCCCCTCATATTATCAGATAGACCGGAGCTTAATAACATGGCATTCATCATTTCTTTAAGAGTTCTATTTTTTCGTTCTGCTATGCCATTTTGTTGTGGTGAGTAAGGAGCAGTAAATTCATGGATAATATCGTTTGACTCACAAAAGTCTTTAAGAGTTTTATCGGAATACTCACCACATCTATCTGATCTTAATCTTTTTATCTTTTTTCCTAACTGATTTTCAGATTCTGCCTTAAATTTTAAAAACATACTACCAGCTTCATCTTTTGTTTTTATCAAGTATATCTTAGTAAATCTAGAGTAATCATCAACAAAAGATACATAGTAGTTTTTACCACCTCTACTAGTAGTGTTTTTAAAATCGGCTAGATCCGAGTGAATTAACTCTAACAGATTAGTAGTTCTAGTTTCAACTGGTTTGAAAGGTTTCTTATGGAATTTACTTTCTACACAAATAGGGCATTTATCAGTTTCATGCGACTCAAAAGTATTAATAAGTCTCAAGTCCTTAAGCTTCTGATTTGATGCAAAGTTCACATGTCCTAGTCTACCATGCCATAAGTTAACAGATTCAATCACGTAGGCAGAACTAGAAGCATTCGCATTCATGGAAATTGTGTTTAGCACAAACAGACCATTAGACAGATACCCATTACCGACAAATTCTCCATTTTTGGTGAGGACAACTTTGTCAACTTCCAGTACAATTTTAAGCCCGACTCGATTCAATAGGCTCTTAGACACCAGGTTCCTATGTATGGAAGGGACATATAGAACATTACTAAGAGATAAAGTTTTGCCAGAAGTTAACTTTAAAATAACCTTCCCTTTCTCGATCATTCCTGCAGTGGCTGAATTTCCTATGAATACACATTCTCCATCGACAATGTCTTCGTAGTCATGGAGAAGTTCTCGATTGGTGCAGAAATGTCTCGAGGCTCCAGCATCAAGAATCCAGTCTGTCTTATTTTCTATCAAATGGGCCTCTACTATGGCTGGTATGATCTCATTGTCTTGTTCTGCTAGATTAGCTTGAGGTGTTGGTTTTTGACTTGGTCTCCCTTTCCTTTGGTTACATTGGTATGATTTGTATCCTTCGTTTCCGCACACTTAACAGACTAGCTTTTTCTTCTTAATTTGTCCCCCAGGAGCCTTGAACTGTCTTTTTTCTGAGTTTTTCCCTATATGCCATATTTCCTGCTTGGTTCTGTCTCTGTTTACAATAGACCATTCAACTAGGTTAGCATTAACTGAATTAAAATTTTTGGAGGCTAACTTATCTTTCAGTCTGTTGGCTTCTTCTGTGCGCATGTGACTAATGAGTTCCTAAAGCTTCATATCCTTCTTCTTGTGCTTGAGGTGATTACGATAGTCATTCCATGATGGAGGAAACTTTTCCAGCAGGACATTTGCTTGAAGTATTTCGCACATTTTCATGCCTTCAGATAGAACGTTCGCCACCAGGTTCTCATACTCATGTATTTGTTCCATGACTGGCTTGTCGTCAGTCATCTAAAACTGCAACCATTTTCCAACCACATATGTCTTTCGTTCAGCATCATCTCCTCCATACCGTGATTCTAAGGTGCTCCAAATGTTCTTGGTAGATTTTTAAGCTATGAACAGGTCAAACATCGGGTCTGACATGTGGTTTAACAGATGTCCACGAACGGTCTGTTATCCTTTGCATATTTTTCAAGGTCGATCACTTGGTCCTTCTTTACTTGGTCAGCGACAACGACAGTAACAGAAGGCTTCATAGATGACTCTGGATCAGAAGATGTTGAAGTGGTAGCTGGAGGATCAGAAGACGACAGATCTGTGTTGAGGACATAATTAACTTCTAGTAGCTAAAAAAAGATCAACAATTTTTTGGACCAACGGCGGTAGTTCGTTCCATCAAGTTGCTCAAGTTTGGACAGGTCAGGTAGAATTTTGTTGGAGGTCTTGATCGACATAGTTGCTTTCAGATTGTTAAGAGATGGTAAAACTATCGATCAAGATAATTGTTGTGCCGTGACGAACCACTGCATTGAAAGCAAGTTCGGCTGATCGTTGTGCTAATCGTTATGTCGATTGCTCCCCAAGGTTAACACAACTTTCCAGTACTAACGTGCACTCGTAAGCACAGGGAATAGAAACAAAGGCTTTTGTAAATGCTCAGAACGCAAAGGAATATGAAAGATGAGAGGAAGAGATGAGGAGCTCGAAGTGATTATGTTTGGTGTGTGAAAAATGGAAGGACTTCTGTCCAATTTATAGAGAGGCGATGAAGGGAGAGTGTGGAGGAGAATGATTTTCAGCAAAGAGAGGACGCGAGTGAAGATCATAAAAATATGGCAGAAAGCAAACGTTGGACAAACATGTTGCACGACGAATGTTGAATAACGCGAACATGCGCCACGTTTGAACAACCGCCTTGACTGTGTAAATGAATTACACGTGTCCCTATAGCTGCCAACGTAAAAAATAAAAGGTATTAGGAAATAAAATTATATTCCCTTTTTTCGTGCAAGCGCGAGCCCGTCCGACCGGATCGACGGCGGCGGTGCGTGTGGGACAAGGTTATACTATCACCACTTACTCAGTTTGTAGTCCCCTTTCAAGACTTGAGATTATATATCATCTTCCCACTTCAAGGTTTATCAATGTAGGACAATTGTTTTTACTTTCCTATTTGGGCCAAGCCCAATAAGTCATTTCCAACATATAGAAATGTATATATATGTATGTGTATACATATAGATATGTATATGTGTATGTGATATATATAGATATGTGTATGTGTATGTGATATATATACACAACTACAAAAAAGGGTTTTCTTTACGCTTTTTACTTGTCAAATATTTGTTTACTTGACGCTTTTTAATGTGTCAAGTAATCCAATGTCAAGAATAAAAGAGGTTTACTTGACAGTTGTTCACACGAGATTTTCGAAGAAATTTGATTCGTGAAGTTGAACTTGTGTTGATGTTGTATTTATGTTGATTCGATGCGATGTGGTTCGATCTCTAGAATTTGATCCTCTAATTCTCTCTTGGTATGATGCTTACGCTTGATTTGAGGAAGCGAAGCACGTGATGTTCTTGAAGTTGGAGTCCTAGAAGAAAGCTTGTATCTTTAGAGAAGCTTCAATCTTCGAGGGTGTTCTTGAAGTTGAAGACTTGGAAGAAAGTTTGGATCTTCAAAGGAGCTTCAATCTTCAAAGTCTTGAAATTGGAGTTTTGGAAGAAAGCTTCAATCTTCGAGGATGGTCGACTTCAGGAGTCGAGGAGGCTTCTATCTCTTGGGAGAATTCTCTCTAGACCTTCTGAAGTAAAGAATTTAGAATTTCCAACTCTTGCAAATGAAGAGAACTCCTCTATTTATAGAGTTCCCTGGTGGGCTTTTATGGGTTTGAGCCTGGTATGGTCTATGGACCATACCCATGGGCTCAATCACATGGATTTGGGTCATATTTTATTTTGGGCTCAACTAAGCTTATTTTTGGGCTCAATTGAATTTTAGCCCAAGTAAATAATATTTAATTGAACCAAAACAATTAATTTGATCCAATTGTCATAATAAAGACACATGACATCATTAGAATTGTCCAATTTGTCTTTAAATTTAATTTGGGACACATGACAATTTTTAGTTAATCCCAAATACCATTATTTTAGTAAATGATGTGGCAATTTATGATTGGTTCCAAAATTTCTTATTCAACAACAGTTTTTAAGTGTCCAGTAAACTTTTACTTGACAATTTATAATTGTCAAATATATGAGATTACTTGACATTTTTACGCGTCAAGTAATTTAGTGTCAAGAATAAGGGAGTTTTTTGTTTAATAGATTTCAAGCGTCAAGTAAGATTATAGTTGACAGTTTATAAACATTAAGTATATAAGATTAGTTAACATTTTCTACAAGTCAAGAATTTGTTTATTCTTGACACGCTTTGCATGTCAAGGTTTTTTTTTTCTAAATTTTCAAATGAAAAATTATATAATTTAAAATATGCATATTATTTATCCTGAACCTGTTTTGAAGTCCAACAACGACGAATATGAATAAAGCAAGAGCATAGACAAATGTGCTAAACTACACATTGATTGAACAATTGAATCAACCCAAACTTTCCATCAAAGAACTATTTATATTTTAACAAATTGCATATATCAATGAACCATACATATAGTTGATCATTACATACTTAATTACAACATATATGTGCAACCCAAACTTCTAACAATAGGCCAACTTTCCTGTTGAGATTGAAAGTAAACAAAAACAATTTGCACTTTCATTGCATTATTATTACTCATCAAAACAGGTAAATAAGTGAACAAAAATAATCTAAAAATAGAAACCCACTTTAGCTACAAACTAACAAGTGGAAGCAGAAAAATGAAATCAAACTGCAATATCCCTAAATAATAGGAATTATTCTAACTAAACAAAGAAAAAACCTTTTATTCCCTCCCTTAAACTAAATGCTCTGAAGCAATTAGTTTTTATCTAAAATCTCATGAACTCCCAGCAACCTTCGAAGACTTTGAAAAACTTCCAGTTTTAATGATTTGGTCATGATGTCTGCAACTTGTTCTAGGCTTCCACAATGAATCAATTCAACTACACCATCTTTAGTAAGATTTCTTAGAAAATGAAATCTCACATCAATGTGCTTGCTTCGTCCATGCATAATGGGATTTTTAGACAACTTGATAGTTGAACTATTGTCACAAAGTATAGTTGTACAACCTTCATCACAGAAACCCATCTCCTTCAAAATTCTCTTCATCCAAACTCTTTGACAGGCACAAACTGCAGCAACTACAAATTCAGCTTCAATGGTAGATAAAGTCACAATTAGCTGTTTTTTATAATACCACGAAACAACACCTGAACTCATTAAGAATACATAGCCTGATGTACTTTTTCGATCTTCCATATCTCCAACATAGTCACTATCTGTATATGCCAACAATTGACCTTTTCCTCCTTTCTTGTAATGGATTCCATAATTCACAGTCCCTTTTAAGTATCGAAGAACTCTTTTAGCTGCTTGCAAATGAACTTCTGTTGGCATCACCATGTATCTACTTATAAGACAAGTAGCAAATATCATGTCGGGTCTAGTGGCTGTAAGATACATTAGACTTCCTACCAGTTGCTTGTAGTGTGTATCATCAACGGTGACCCCATTTCCATTCTTACTCAATTTGAAGCCATGAACTATTGGACTACTCACTGGATTACTTTCCAACATGCCAAACCTTTTTAAAACTTCTAATGCATATTTTCTTTGACATATAAAAATACCATCAGTCCTTTGCAACACTTCAATACCAAGAAAAATTCTCATTTTTCCTAAGTCAGGCATATCAAATTCTCGCATCATGGAATTTTTAAATTCAATAAACATAGCTTCACCATCACCAGTAAAAACTAAATCATCAACATAGAAACTTACAATGATTATTTTTCCTTTCATGCTTCTCTTGGTGAATAATGTTTGTTCGCTATTGCACCTTTGAAATCCTTCATTAAGGAAATGTGCTTCAATTCGACTAAACCAAGCTCGTGGGGCTTGTTTTAATCCATATAAATATTTGTGTAATTTGTAAATGAAGTGCTCCCTTCCCTTCTTTTGATACCCTTTTGGCTGCTCTACGTAGACATCTTCATTCTATTTACCATTAAGGAAAGCCGACTTGACATCAAGTTGAAAAATCTTTCAATCCTTTTGTGCAAAAAGAGCAACAATCATCCTTACTGTATCCATCCTGGCCACTGGTGCAAAAACTTCTGTGTAATCTATTCCATGTTGTTGAGAGTAACCCTTAGCAACCAACCGAGCCTTGTACTTATCAACTTTCCCACGTTCATTGTATTTAGTGTTGTACACCCATTTTACTTCAATCCTATTAGCTCCACTTGGTAGCTCAATGAGTGTCCATGTTTTATTCTTCTCAATAGATTTAATTTCATTATCCATTACCAATCTCCAATTTTCGTTCTGTACAGCATCCTCAAAACATATTGGATCAGTTGATACCCCTAGTGCCATAAGAGCTTCATCCTCTGATAAACCTTCTCCACTAACATATTCACCCATCCATGTAGAAGGATGCCTTTCACGAGATTGTCTTACATCTCTAACACTTTGTTCACCTTCAATAAAACATTGACCTTCATTAACTTCCTCATCTCTTACCTATTCATCATTATCAATCTCGTTTGCACTCTCATTTATATCTTCTTCTTCATTAGCACCATCTTCATCACTTAAATCTAAGTGTACTAATGCTATTTGTTTTGCATCCCAATCCCATTGTTTTTCTTCTTCAAACAAAATATCTCTACTCACAAAAACTTTTTTTATTAATGGGATCATATAATCTGTATCCTTTTGTCTCCTAACTTCAAGAAATACACAAGAAATGCTTTTATCATCAAGCTTCCGTTCTTCTTGCATCCGGGACATGTGCATGTGCTATGCAACCAAAAATTCTAAAATGATTCACTGATGGTTTTATTCCACTCCAAGCCTCCTCTGGAATGACATCTTGGACAGCCAAGGTTAGACATCTATTCAAGACATGAATAGTCCAATTTATTGCCTCCGGCCAAAAAGTTTTGGGTATCTTCTTCTCTGGCAACATTGAACGAGCCATGTTCATTATAGTTCTATTTTTTCTTTCTGCGACCCCATTTTGTTGCGGAGTATAAGCGACCGTTAGTTGCCTTTTGATCCCACTTTGTTTGCAAAAGTCACTGAACTCAATTGAATTAAATTCTCCCCCTCTATCAGAGCGTAAACATTTAATAGGCAACTCAATTTCTTTTTCGACCATAGACTTGAAATATTTGAAAGAATTAAAAGATTTTGACTTTTCCACCAAAAAGTAAACCCATGCTTTTCTACTGTAATCATCAATAAATAGCAAAATGTACCTCTTATTGCTATTGGAAGTAGGAGTGATTGGGCCACAAATATCTGCATGAATAAGTTCTAATCTTTGTCTAGCTCTTCAAGTGCTCCTCTTTGGAAATGGGTCTCGATGTTGTTTCCCTTTGATACAATCAATGCATGTAGCATTTGAGACTACAAGTTGAGGAAGCCCATATACCATTTTTCTGTATAGTAATGTTCTCAAACCTTTGTTGCTCAAATGCCCATATTGTTGATGCCAAAGATGAGATAAGTTATCAGTTTTTATTTGAAGGCACTGATCAAGTTGTGTTCGAGAAGATATTTGAGTTTAAGCTTGCAAAGTAAGCATCCTATTGTTGCTAATCTTGATCTGAATAATCAAACCCTTCTTTGGATGAAATATTTTGCACTTTCCTCCCTTGATAAAAATCGACATTCCTTTTTCTTGCAACTGTCCTATGCTCAATAAGTTGCTACTTAAATCTGGAATGTAATATACCTCAGCAACAACGTGATTAACTCCATTTATGAGCAACTTTACATTTCCTTTAACCATTACATTCATTCTAGTGTTGTTTCACAATTTTATTGAATGTCGAAAATCTTCATTGAGATCACTAAACATTGATCGATCACCACACGTATGATTTGAATCAAGAAACCATGTATCTTCTCTTTGAACTCCATGTTTTTCCTCATAAGACATCAAAAGCATTTCTTCTTCCTCATCAAATTCAACATAGTTTGCTTCTTTGTTTTCAGAACATTCATATTGAAAATGTCCAAATTTTTGGCATCGATAACACTACACATTGGCTTTGTTGAAAGTTCCCTGACCTCTTCCTCTTCCTCTTCCTTTTCCTCTTCCTCTGTAGCTGATACTACCACGACCTCTTCCTTCATCATTTGTTACTTTCAAGGCTTGCTCCTCTCCACCTTGTCGTTGAAACTTTTGTTCATGTACTATTAAAGAACTTTGTAATTAATCAATAGTGAGAGTGTTGGTATCTTTTGACTCTTCAATAGAACAAACAATATAATTAAAGTTGTCAGTCAAGGAGCGTAGGATTTTTTCAACTACTTTTACATCTTGCATATCTTCACCATAAATTTGCAACTTATTTTCCACAGTCATGACTCTGGAGAAGTACTCTGTCACCCTTTCACCAGACTTCATCTCAAGAATTTCAAATTCTTTACGAAGAGCTTAAAGATAAGACTGCTTGACTCTTGCATTTCCTTAATACTTTTTCTTTATAGCATCTCATATTTCTTTTGCAGTATTTTTCTTGAGAATGGTTTCCAGAATTGTGCGATCAATGGCTTGGAAAAGATAATTTTTCACTTTCAAGTCCTTCAGCTTCATTTCATCATTTTTCTTCTGTTGAGCATCCGTCTGCAATGACCTGCTAGCTGGTTCAACATATCCAGGTTCTACCAACTCCCAATATTTCTTGGATCGAAGAAAGTTTTTAATCAACATGCTCCAGTGATCATAGTGACCATCAAAGCGTGGAATGGCTGGTTGTATAAAATTTCCTTCATTCTTTTCCGTAGTCATTTTTCTTTTACTGCTGCAAAAATCTTAAAGACTGTTGCTCCAAACAATACCCAACCTGGCTCTGATACCACAATCTTGAGATTGAAAGTAAACAAAAACAATTTGCACTTTCACTACATTACTATTACTCATCAAAACAGGTAAATAAGTGAACAAAAATAATCTAAAAATAGAAACCCACTTTAGCTACAAACCAGCAAGTGGAAACAGAAAAATGAAATCAAACTGCAATATCCCTAAATAATAGGAATTATTCTAACTAAACAAAGAAAAACCCTTTCATTTCCATCTATGCCTAATATAAAAAAAAATATATGTGCAGCCCAAAGTTGTGTACCATATAAATATTGAGATTCAATTATATCCAATATCAACAAAATGTATATATCTAAGCTACAATATAAATCTTTTCTTGTCGCAAAATCTTTACTTCTTTCTCAAACGATTGAGCCCTTGCATTTGCGGTTTCCAATCTCTCCTCTAGCTCTTTTATTTCATGTCTCAAAGAAGATACTTTCATATCATAACTCCCAATTTTTGACTCGATAACTTACAGAAGAAACATTTATATTATAAGAATGATATTCTTTTCATCATTGAGATAGAAAGTCATATCCACGTGTTGTGATATAACAGCACATAAAAGTTGAAAATATTGGAAATCACCTTGAAAGATGTAGTAATATACTATGATTGTTTTATTTATTTAATTAAAGATGTAGTAATATACTATGATTGTTTTATTTATTTAATTCTTTCACTGAGGTCCTAAAAGATAGATTTTGAATATCAAACCATCTATTGCACCACGATACTGAGTAAATACAAATTATAAGTAAATGAGTCAAGAAATGACCCACCAACATCTTTAAAGATCTAAGAAGTTTACCTTCTGCTCAAGCCCTAAAGTTGTCAAATACTCCTCAGTTTGGCTTTATTTTTGTTGTCTTGTCATTTAATTCATCTTTCTGCATCGCAGAAAAAACAAACAAACAAGCAAAAAAACAAATATACTTCTCGTTGTAGTAATTTAAGTATTTCCTACATTCACATTATTAATTTAAAGCCTACTCCATGAAAATCACTCCACTTGAAATTGAAAATTTATACATATGTACATATGTACATCTATATGTATGTACATACATGTGCGTATAGATGTATAGATGTACATATGTATATAGTGTGTGTCTATATATATATATATATATATTATTAACTATTAACACACTCAACTATTACCATACAATCTTATTAAAATATTTAAATATTAAAATTTCTTGGTGCTTCTATTATTGGTATATGATCTATATATCTTAACTCAGTGTACATTTTCATTTATTTATTTGTTTATATTTAGATAAGCAAATGTCAAACAATTAAAAAAGAAGTAAGAAATTAAAAAAGAATATATGAGAGAAAAATAAATATATTTTTATGTATAATTGTATAATAAAAATAAAGTATAATTGTATGTTATCGGTTTCTATATGTATATATTAACAAATAAAGATATTTTTGAATTTTTTCTTAAAATACAAATTATTAGCTATTTTAATCCAAAACTATTTAAAAGTTGAAGAATATATACATATTCCTTTTTTTTTTACATGGTGACATCTTTTTTTTATACTTATTCAAAGTTGTCCTCACTTAAATAACATAGATACTTTTAACAAATTTAATTCATGCAAATATCTCAATTTTTATTTCTTATTTTTTAAACAAAATATTATTTTAAATATATGCCTGAAGTGAACCACCAACTAATTTACACATATTTTTTTGATTTTTTTAAAGAATAATAAAGAAAAACATAATATTTACATTTTAGAAAAATTCACAACATACAATTTTGACATAAAATGTAAATAAAATTTAATTTAATTGTAATTAAATATATATGTTTTATGACATTTAAGTAAACAAAGTAATTTGACTTTTTTTTTTTTTTTTTGTAAATGTGAAACAGTTATTCAAAGGGCCAGTTATTCAAAGGGCATTTGGGGGCAAGAACCAACTTACTATAGTTTGGTTATAGTTTGTGTTTGAGGTATAGAGAGTTCTAGATCGGGTTTTAATAGTATATGTTTGTGGTTATAATTTTACAATATTTTTCTTTTTTCAATCATTTAACAAAATTTTAAAATCTTTTATTATAAATCCAAATATTTTATATATCGAGTATGTATCTAGTGTGTATTAAGTGTATCAAATATGTACCAAGTATATATTAAATGTATAGTATCAAGTATATATCATCGGTGTATAAAGTGTATCAAAGTATATGTCAATAATGTATCAAGTGTATATTAGTAGTTTATTGAATGTATTTAGTGTATCAACTGTATTAACTAAGTATCAATAATGTATCAAGTATATCAGATACAATATCAACTGTATTGAGCTGAGTGGGAATATAGAATTGGGCCCTAAATTAATTAAGGATATAACAAAAGTTTAAGAAATTTGCAAATATGGCAAATTTTAACAACAAAGACAAAAATGCCCCTACAGATACACATTAAGCTTCTGGAATATGATTTCAAGCAGACTTCTTCAGTTTTCCTTCCATTTTCTACTTTCTTGTACTTTCTTCGTACTCTGATTTGGTTTTCCGGTGCCAGTACTAGTGCCTTCCACTGCGCTACGTTCTCCACTCCACCTGTACAATCGTTAGTTATTTGCTTTTTGTTTGAAATAGTAAGTTATTTTCGTAAAGTATCTTTGTTTTCGTTTGGTCAAAACCTGTTTGAAGAATATTTTTTTCTTTTTCTATTTGTTTGAAATTGATTTCTTCATTTTCTGTTTGGTTGTGCTCTGTTTTTTAGATTGTGTTTATATCAGCGATGTGTTTCTATCACTGATTGACAGATTTAGAGGATGTTTAACTTCATTATAAGAAACATCAGTTACAATGACATTAAAAAAACGCTATTGTTGATTTTCAATAGCGTTTTCAATAACTCGTGTATCTTGTAAACATTGTGTCGTTTTTCTACTTTTTCAATGTGGAATCCCCTCAAGATAGTGTCTCTTTGGATTCACTATTCATAAACTTTGATAACATATTAGACAAACATAAAGTTTCATCTGAAAATCAATTGACTATAAGAGAAGTAATCTATATATCTTATAACAATTGTGAGGTCTCTCCACCGTTCAACATGAAATCATCCACACATGAACATCAAATAAGTAAACATATTTCAACAAATTAAATATACGTAATTGAAATAGGAAGTGTCGAGATATATCAACCAAACCCCAACAAGAAATAGCAAATTCAATTCAGAGGAATTCACTAGAATTATTCACATTTAAATATCATTTTGTCAAACATGGTTTAAAATGGAAGGCGAGCTAGACAAGGATACACTACTACAAAACTGGTTTTACTTGACGCTTTTATAATTGATATACTTGACTGTTTTTATTAAAACTGTCAAGTAACATAAAAAATCGTCAAGAATACGAAAGAATGAAAAAAACATAATTTTTGTTTTTTTGTTTTAAATACTTGACAGATTAAAAGTGTCAAGATTATTTTTAATACTTTACATTTAAAAAATGTCAAGCAATATATATTTTTCAATATTTCAATTAAAAAATTCCCTCTTTTAATTTTACTTTCCCAAATTTCCTCCATTTTCCCTCAAATTTTGTAAAAAATATTAAACTCTAACTTTTCCCCTTCCCATATTTCTCTTTTAGATCGCAATCCCCACGTCCCTTTCCGTCTGCTCGATCACAAGCCCCTATATCTCCTTCCGTCTGATCGATTTGTTAGCAGCTATGAGGACACTCGAGGGTGGGTTCAATGCTAGGACTTAAAGTGATGGCTTACGATTTACCCCTCGGTCGTCAACTCGGGTAAGCTTTTTCTCCTCTATCCCTGCTTTAGCTCAAGTAGCTTCTAATCTTATGTTCTCTTTGGAAATAAAGAAAGGTTTCGCTAAGAACAGTTTGAAGGTGCCCAACCTTATCCCATGTTTATGTCTCTACATAAAGTTCAAGTGTATTGACAAACTTAGTAAAATAGCCTCGGGATCTTAACTTATTGGTTTTAAGATTATAGCATTCAATAATAAACTTATTGAATCAAATAACAAAGTACGAGTTTTAGGACATAAATTCCAACAAGAACATAGTGGAGTTGGGGGTAGCTTTGATTCATAATTATTGTGAGAAGGATGAAAGATAAACGTATGAAAAGGGCAATGATTGTCAATATGTAGCAAGCAAACTTTTAAATGATAAGGACAACGATGGACCTCTACATATTTTTACAATGGTATGATATTGTCCACTTTAGGCTAACTCTCATGGCTTTATTTTTTATACCACTCAAAACGCCTCATACCAATAGAAATAATTCTTCTCACTGATATACCTATGATATCACTTCTTTCCTTAACCTATGTGAAATTTTGTTCACATTCCCAACTATAAACTTCTCATACAATCAAGTGCACCTAAGTGGTCTAGCAATATACAACCTCCATTCACAACACAGAGGATACAACTAAATGTATGCAAAGCCAAAATTTCATTAAATGAAAATTTTTATAAGAAAATGAAACTTTTACATACTACAATAGCTACTATGCTGATATAAATGTCAATTACGGTTGCCACCATTAACAAACAATCAATTTCTTTATGAAAAATGAAAAATACATGAATCAGATCCTCCTTTTAGCATATTGCTATTGCAAGATTTATTAAGAAAAATAAAATTAAGCTTCAATATAAATCAGATCTTCCTTCGAATCTTCATTTTAGTACATACTTATTCAATTTTAGTTCTATACTTTTTGAATATTTTAAGTTGGTCATTTTCTTAACCTCGATAGTGATGAAGTGACAATTTGATCCAAAGACGTGTATAGATATGTATATACACCACTTAACTATTTCATATTGCCATGATGGTTCCTAACTTTTAATTGGTATATTTGAATATTTGATAAAAACTATTAGTCACCCAATCTGGTACCAAGTTTGAAACAGGTGGCCAAACTTCGATTATTATGAAAACCCAATGTATGCCGTTATAACAAATACAGTGACCAAACATAAATTAAAACATATTGGATTTTTTAAGAGAAAAAAATGTTCAAAGATCGTTTTTGCTATACTTTTTATGAAATGGAAATAAATGCCCAAAGCCGAAGTTGCACAACATAAAAAACATTACCTTTTGGATTTCTTGAATATATATGGTTCAAGGCGAAGAATCAAAGAGAATACAGAAAACAATTATCGGATACGAATAGGGTCGTGGAAGGAATCGACTAAGGTTTCCATCTTCGTATCATTATTAGAAGTATGAAGGAATCAGCTCTTCGAATCCCCAACTTTCTCACTCACCAAAACCTAGTCACCGCCATCTTTCGTTCACTGCCAACTCCTCTCTGACGCGTACCACATCCTCCACTACTTGTCATCTCCATCTCTCTATTCATCTGTCACTATGTAGCTGAAACATCAGCATTTCCTCCATCAGCATTTTAAATCTCCATCATGAAGCTTGTATATTTCGTTCGAGCCATTAAGGTGTTATGCAAGCTTCCTTCTTCGGTGAAGCTCCATTCGCGCCATTCTCTTCTTCGTCTGAGCACTTGCCGATTAGCCATCATTCAAGCAATGCGTCTTCCGCAAGCCAATCTCCCAAGACTCGAGATGCACTTATGGAGGGTGGGGGTGTGAACGTGAAAACAAAAGTGTGAACAAAATGAAAAGAGGCATTTGGGGGAAGCCACGCGGGTTGCTCTAAAAGTTAAATAACCTTTTCCCTCTTATACCACTTTTTTTTCGCGTTTTTTTCTTTTCTTTTTATAGCGTGTTATTAAAAGTTTTGTGTTTGGATGCTATTAAAAGGCATATTTGTTGTAGTACTTGTTTATGTTGGAATGTTTAACATGCTGATCTGTTTTAGGTTTGTGTGTTAGTGTATAGGGTTAGGGTCTGTCAGTGATATATTTGTATCACTGATAGTCTTAATGGATGTTTAGTTTATTTACATTGGGATGTTAGTAGATAATTTAGTTTAATGTATATTTTTATTTGATGTTGTTTATGTTCTATCAGTGATATGTTTCTATTAGCTTGAAGGATGTTTTACTTATTTGTGTTGAATTGTTATTATATGTTTGTATCACTGATAGATTTGGGGAATGGTTAGTTCATTGGGTTGATGTGTTTGTTGTAATTTTAATAGATGGATAAGAAAAAAGATAATGTGGAAAGCGAACCAAATGAAAAAGGTGCAAAAAGAGCCTCAACAAATAAGCTTCATCAAGCAAAAAGAAGATTAAAAAGGAGAAGGTATTCCATTATATATATTGTTTTGTTTCTAAGTTAGTATGTTGCATATTTGTAACAATTATTTTGTTCTAAATAGAGAAAATAATTAATTATTCCCAAAGAAATGTCGAAGTTAACCTTGAGAATCACTGTGTACTGTAATCTACAAACTTCTAACCATATTATTGAAAGTTTATCACCTAGTTGTCTAGACTTGTTTAAAGAAGGACCATTTTGTTGTTTTATGATAGACTTAATGTATATATGTATAAACTCTAATTCAATATTATTTTTTCAGTTTGTTCAAGAAAAGACAAAAGTGAAAATTATGGAAATAACGAAGAATATTGAAAATGCTAGGCCGAAGAGACAACCTAAACAATCAAAGAAAGTGTTGGAAAATGTGAAAGAGCAAAAGAAAGAAAAAGATCAAAAGAATTCAAGAGGCAAGAAGAATGATTCTCCAAAACCAACAAGGCATTCTCCTAGAATAAAGGATCTTGCACCAAGTTTTGATTTGCAAATCTCTCAATTATAAGTAGATGAATATTGTAGTGCAGTAGTTTTATTGATATTTGTAATAGAGTTCACATTGTTTTGATGTACAAATCTCTCAATATTGAGGAGATGGATATTGTAGTGCATTAGTTTTGTGGATGTTTGTGACCGAGTTCACATTGCACGTTCATATGCAGTTAGTTGATTTTACCATATTAATGAAGAAAAATGTTGGATTACAAGTTGAAACATTACAAGTTTTTTGTCTCTATTTGCATCGAGATTAGTATTTATTGAACCATTCCTTTCATCAATTATCTATTCTAGTTCTTTCAATTGTATATTGGTTTCTATCACTGATAGAAACTATTGGTGATGACTACACAATAAAGTCTATCATTGATAGAAACTATCTGTGATAGACTTTATAGTGGATTACTTCATATTACTACTTTACAATAAAGTCACTTTTACTTTTATAATCTTGAGAAACAGGTAGATTATTATTGAAAGGTTTGAGTCAAACAAATAGAAAGTATTTACAGCACACACAAAATAAATGTTCTATATGCCCAAGCTAAAAGATTATTATAAAAAACATAATGTCACATCATTGTAAAAATTGTGGGAATCTGCAATTCATACGATTATGACTAGAATGATGACAATGGCTGCATCTTGAGTGACTTTTCTTCTCGCTAATTGATAGCATTCTTTGTTTTCGTGGTCGTCCTGCTCGACGCTTGAAAGTTGGAGGTAGTATGTTCATGTCAATCCCAATAGACTTCCAATTAGCATGGTTCCCAACCGGACGAACTGATCCAGTATCATCCCACTGTCCACTATGAAACACTACTATTGGAAGCTTAGTCATAATTCCAAATTACTGTAGAATTTTTTTTTTTAAAAAAAAAGAAAACAGTTATCATCCTAATATTACATTGAAGCATTGATAGAAGACAAAGTGTCTATCAGTGATAGACTTGTATCATAGTATATTAGTGATATACTTCTATCAATGATACACTATGTTACAAGTCTATCACTATCATTAATAGACATGCAATTATACAAAGAAGATGAAATCATATTATCAATGTTTAAAAATAATAATAAAAGGAACATGTAATTCTTTTAACCTAAAAATATGAAATAAAAAAAAATCTACAAACATTCAAACCGAAAAATTATTAAAATTAGAGGAAACAACTAAAAACAAAGATTGCAAAGATTCAAACGGAATAACTAAAATAAGAGGAAACAACTAAAATCAAAGATCAAATCTAAGATCTTTAAAAAATATTTGATTACATACCATATGATTTAACGAAAGTAGGAAAAAATCATAGAGAATAAAGGACGACTGGTTGGAGGCGAAAGAAGGTGCGATTGGAGGGAGAAGAAGATGTTCTTAATGTAGGAGAAAATCACAGAGAATATGGAGAAACGATGGTAAAGATGGAGAAGGGCGAAAATCGCGGAGAATATATTGGAGAAGAGAGAAAATCGTGGTGAAGAAGAATGGCGGTGAAAATGGAGAATGAAAAAATCTGCCAATTTCCTTTTTAAAACGAAGGCAATATTGGAATATATTTAAAAAAATAAAAAATTTGCTATATGTACAAATTGTTTATAAATTGACATATACTTAATATTTTATACCAAAAAGGTTATACATTATAAAATCACTTTTTTTTTTGCCATTTTTATAAAATTAAATAAATTTATGCTATGTACCTAATTTTTTAAACTTAATTTGCTAGACAACAAGAAACCATTGATTTTAACTGCAAACACAATTTCCCATATCTTAATAATGTTCTTTTTTTTTTACTAAATTAAAAGAGAATTTGTAATGTATAACCATTTTTGTATAAAATATTAAGGATATGGCAGTTTATTAAACAATTTGCAAATATAGAAAAATTTTTAATTTTTAAAAATATATTCCAATATTACCCTTTTTTAAAAAGAATACTGGCGCGAATTTCTCCTCCTCCATTCCTCTGCGCGATTTTCTCCCTCTCCACGATTTTCTCCCTTCTTCATCTTTACCATTGTCCACGTTAAGAACGCCTTCTTCCGCACGACGCCTTCTTCCGCCTCCAACCACAACTTCTTCCGCCTCCAACCAGTCGTCATCTTCTTGTCTATTTTCTCTTATTTTCGTTAAATCATCTGGTATGTAATCTTTGATTTTAGTTTCGTTAAATCTCTAGATTCTTTCTTTTTAGTTGTTTATCTTATTTTAGTTTTTCTGTTTGTAATCTTGGATATGACTTCATCTTCTTGCAGAATTACATGCTATCATTTTCTATTAATGATAGTGATAGACTTGTATCCTAGTGTATTAGTGATAGACTGATAGACACTTTGTCTTCTAGCACTAATACACTATTTTTTTTAATTCTGCAGTAATTTGGAATTATGATTAAGCTTCCAATAGTAGTGTTTCATAGTGGACAGTGGGATGATACAAATAGTTACTTGAATTACAAGACTACAGGTGTATTGGTTGATGAGATGATGTCTTTTGAAAATTTTGTGAGTTTGATATTAAGAGAAGTTCGATTTGATGCATCTCCTTCTTCAATACAACTGTCAATCTTATTGGATTATGGTATCACTGATATTCAAACTGTGGTTTAAATTCAAGAAGATAAAGATGTTACTTGGTTTCTAAGTTTAGTTAAAGGGAAAATTACAAGACATCCATTAGTTAGTCATGCTATTGCTCATGTCTCTTATATGGATTTAGAATGGTCTAGTGTTGTTGACAGTGGGATGGATAATTTGTGTTCTTTGCTGCCTTCTTCTTCCATTGATAAAGATTTTTAAATTCTTACGGATATTCATGTTAGTAGCTTGTCTTCTACATTCGATTTGAAAGAAAAGGATATGTTTGCTAGCAAGGAATTACTATCAAAGTCGTTTTACTACATTGCTATAAAGAACAACTTTGAGTTCAAGACTGTGAGATCAAATTCTAAATCTATTGAGTTTAAGTGCTCCCAAGATAATTGTCCATGGTATGTTCGTGCATCTCATTACAAGGGTGGAGAATTATGGCGACTAAGGAAGTATATTGCTAATCACAATTACTCCATAAATGTTATTCAAACTACTCATAAACAAGTATCTTCATCATTGATTAGTGATTGTATTGTAAAAGACTTTAGTTCTTTTGACCGTTCGACTCCAAATGATATTATGATTCACATGCGTACTAAACTTGGTGTAAATGTTAGCTACTATAAAGCGTGGAGGGCTAAGGAACTTCTTATGAATTCTTTGAATGGTGAAGCAAAAGAATCTTATGCCTTGATTCCAAACTTTTGTATGAAACTAAAAGAAATCAACCCAGGTATGTTTTTATTCTTACAATTTATATATCATCAATCAAGTTTTTAATGATATGGTCTATCACTGACAAGTTCTATTAGTGATAGGCCTTATAGTAAATGAGCATATCATTAGACGACTGGTGTTATGGTGGTTTACTATAGGGTCTATCAATGATAAACCATATCAGTGACAGACCTATAGTAAAACTGATACAGATGGACATTTTAATAATATTTTTTATTTCAGGTTCATTCACTGCTTATGAAACTGATACAGAGGGACATTTTAAGTACTGTTTTATGGCTATTGGAGCATGCATTGAAGGATGGAAATATTTTCAGCCCAATATATCAGTTGACGATACATTTTTGAAATCTAAATATGGTGGAACTCTTTTGACAGCCTCAACAATTAATGGTAAAAATCAAATTTTTCCATTGACCTTTAGTACTGTAGATTCTGAAAATGATGCATCCTGGAGATGGTTTTTTGAGAATATAAAGAATAGTTTAGGGGCTCGGGAAGATTTAGTTGTAATATCTTATCGACATTTAAGTATCTCAAAAAGTGTTCATAATGTTTTTCCAAATGCTGAATATTGCGTTTGTTTGCAACACATTCTAAAAAGTTTGAAGTTGATATATAAGGACCCTATAATTGATAAGCTTTTCTTTAGATGTGGAAAAGCATATACAGTTGTTGATTTTGAGACTAATATGAGATGGATGGAGTCTATGTATCCTAGTATACGAGACTATCTTAGTAAGGTTAGTTTTGAAAAGTGGGCTCGAGCATACTGTACAAGGAAAAGATATCAAATGATGACTACAAACATTTCAGAAAGCTTAAATGCAGTTCTAAAAAAATCTAGAGATTTGCCTGTTGCAGCATTCCTCGATTCTATCAGACAAATACTTCAAAATTGGTTTTATGATCGAAGAAAAGTTGCATGTTGTATGAGAACTGTTTTAACTAGTTGGACTGAAGGAGAATTACGAATTCAACATCAAAACTCAAGAAGCTTCATAGTAAGTTTTTGTGTTTCACCGTTGGTTCTAGCCGCCGTCGCGTCTCCACTCGCAGCCACAGCTCCCTTGCCAAACCATGACCATCATCGGGTTTTGTCTGCATGCCAGATCTGTGTTCCTCCATCCCGTTTGTGCTCTCCATTCGATGAGCCCTAAAATCGTCTCTGGCTTGGTGAAAGTTTTGTGGTCAGGACAAAATTGTAAGTTTTGTAGTTATTTTCCTTAGCCATTTTACGTGTACACATTGGAATAATATGTTGGATTAATTAGTTAAGTTACTACTGAATTCTTGAAGGTGTTGGAGTTGAATTCTTGGATTATACAGCGGATTTGGTTGGAGTTCGATTCTCCATTTTGCTTGGGTAAGTTGTAGAAATTGGAATTAGGTGTTTTGGTTGAGTGACTTCACTTATTATAGTATTTGAACCCTTATATTTACATTTAGGTGGATTCATTGGACTTCGATTTAAGCAAGGATTTTTAGCTCTCTCGAGGTAAGGGATTTCTACTACTATAGTCAATTTAGAAATGAAACATATTGGCCGATATGAATGTTATAAAATAATGAATGTACTAGTTTGACTGTTATGTATGGATAGAAACCATTGTTAGTTTACACTTTTGATTGAGTATAGACGACTTGACTGTTATATGTAACTTAGATATAATGATGAATCGTGCTATTAATTGAATATAGAGGATGATGATTTGATTGTCATGTGTAGTTTGGATATTGATGGGTTATGCTATTGACAGAGTATAGACGACTTGACTGTTATATGTAGTTTATACATATTGATGGGTTATGCTGTTGACTGAATGTAGATGCTTTAATTGTCAGGAGTAGTTGCACATTGATGGTTTGTACTATGGATTGGAGTTAGATGGTGTGACTATGATGTATAGTTTAGATATATATACTGTAGAACGGTATTGTTGTTTGAACTTAGATTTTTTGACTGGTTATGCATAGAGACTGAACTGTTAGTTTGCTTTATGTTTTGAAGTGTCGGTCACGATGTCCAATGGGATCACTACATGTTGTGTATCTTTTGGAATCACTAGATTGTTGTGTATCCTTCGAGGTTACTAGACTGATATGCCTATTCGACGAGATCACTAGACTAATATGCACATCAGACGGGATCACTAAACTGATATGTGCATCCAACGAGATCACTAGACTAATATGTGCATCCCACGGGATCATTAAATTGATGTGTGTATCCTATAGGATCACTAGACTGTTATGTACAGAGTAACCCTAATAGAAACCTAACTGTTCTTACCCTTAACGGGACTAGCGGTGGGCCTCTTACTGGATATATCTTATATTCATCCTTTTATGTTTAACTTTTTCAGGAAAAGGTAACGCGAGAGGTAGACCGGCAAAGAGAAAGAAGGATTCGTGAACGCCACATGGGAACGTCTATTTTAAATGCTTCCACTAAATGTTTTCTTTTTCTTCTTTTGTTTTGAGGATTGAAAATGAGTCAGGTTTAGGACATTTATTTGTTTTGCTTTGTTTTTTTTATGATTTCCTAGACGATGTTGTGAACATTTGAAATTGTTTAAAATAGGACTTGAAGACAACTTTCTTTATTTTTGGATGTTTATTGAATTTAAACAGAATTTATGAAATTATTTTATGTTTTGATGGAGTGTCTAAGTAGTAAAGTAATGACCTCAACTTTTACAACACAAACGGGACGAAAACGACAAAGGGTTACTGCCAACGCACAGTTCGCTAACATGGCCAACACGTTGGTAATGATGAACTACCAATGTTCGGTAATAGCGTCGCAAACAGCGTACTGTCGGCGTCGTTAAGTACATTGGCATACATGAAACACCGATGCGACATCGGTAGACCTTTTGACAACACTGCATCGGCAGAACCACCATTCACGACGCATAAGGTGCGTCACGAAAACCTTATTATAACTTTTTAAATTTTTAATTATTTAATTTTAATTTTTTTTTTGTATGGAAATTGAATTCAATTTAAATAAATTCAAATACTAAAAACAATGAATATAAATTAAATAAAATACGAAATGAAATTTATAATAAAGTTAATTCAAATAAAACAAAAAATACATGTTTGTAGTTTAGAAATAACATGAATAATGAAAACGGAAAACTAAAAACTAAAAACTAAACAAGTAATTTAAGCATCGGTCAGAAAGTTTTCCATGCCTTTTGTAGCCATCCAATTTTGTCCAACCTTATTTAAAACTAATTTAATTGCTAGAGTATTTTTTTTACCTTAATTTGGCTATTCTAAAATTTTGTGATTAACCAAATTTTATTAAAAAAATAGTGTTATTCAATTATTTTTAATGTTTTGTGGCTAGTTTGCTTAGAGTAACTAAATCAATTAGTTAGTCTAACTAAGACAGGTGGAGAAATACCAAATATCGTAACTTTTTTAATTTGATTTTGGTTATTAATGGCTCCATACCATTTTGATATGAATGCTAAAGTTAGTATTATTTTCAAATTAAAAAAAAAAAAAAAGAAAATTAGCCATTTTGAACTTTTAGCCATTTGAGGAAGCATTTTTGGCAATAAATAATCCCTTCTTCTTCATCCATGAAAAACAAAAACATAAAGAAAAGGCCACACAAAACACCCTATAAATTTTTACAACCTTCGCATCCTCTCTTCTTCATCTAAATCTTTAACTTCTATGGCCTCTACTTTTCTTTTAACCTTCATATCTTCCTAAACAAAACCAAAAGATCTATAACATCAATTTTATATTATCTTCTAGCAACTCCCTAAATCTTCATCTTTCTCTCTATAATGCAAAGAATCTAACACACAAAAAACTCTAACTTAGTTGAAGGTATATGGTAGGGCTTTGGTCTCAATGATCCACACTTCAAACAACGAGTTTAGTGGGTTGGATTTCAATATTTTTTAAATTCATGTTCTTATTATTTTGTTTATTTTCCTTTAAAGTTCTTTATTTTTCATTATTCTTACTATTTTCATTATTTTGTTTATCTTTCTTCAAGCTTCCATAAAAAATGTTAAAAAAAAAAGAATAAATGATTAAATATTTAATTATTATTCTTGTTCTCATTTCTTTCTTTGTTTTACTTTCTCTTATAATTATTTATTTATTATTTTATGAGCTTCTCTTTTATAGTTTTTATTTATTTATTACATAATTTCTTTATACTTTGTTGCTATCTCTTTTTATTTATTTATTATTTTATGAGCTCTTCTTTTATATTTTTTATTTTATTTATTACATATTTCTTTATACTTTATTGTTATCTCCTTTTATTTATTATTATGTTCTTTCCTTTATTAATTTATTCTTAAATTTTATTCTCTTTTTATTTATTATTATGTCCTTTTCTTTATTAATTTATTTTTAAGTTTTATTCTCTATATATTGGATCTTTACTTATGTATATATATTTAACACTTTTATTTATTTATTTATTTATTTATTTATAATTTTATAGCATTGAATATTTCTTCTTTAATATTTTTCTCATCTTGATTATTGCTTCTTTAATATCTTGTCTTTTATATATATTTAATATTTTATCTTTTCTTTCTTTTGTGGTAAATTTAATATGTTATTGCTAATAATTGTTTAAGTTTGTTAACATTTTTAATTATTTTTCTTTTAAAAAAAACATCGGACAATGAAATATAGGAAATTTGGGAATCTGATTTCTTAAAATTCTTGAGGTGAGGAAATCAATTCTTTGAAAGTTCGAGATCGGTCTCCAATACGTTATTTTATGTTTGCATAATTTGTTATGATGCTTCTTTACTCTTATTTCTACTTATCTAAAATTTCCTATTAAGTCTCATTTTGTTTCCTATTTAAAATTTATTTTCAATGTTTTAAAATACTTCTATTCTAAATTTTAAAACTCTCCAAGTTTTAAAATTTTTCACAAAACTCTTTTTTTTTTTTATATCATTTTGAAATTCTTTCTTTTAATTTTTTTTTTCAAACATTCAAAATTTAATCAATGATTTCATAAGGTTTCTTAATCAAAATTTTCTAATAACTTATACCATTTTTCTAAAATCCTAAGACGGAATCTAGAAAATTTGAAAGTCCGATTTTCTAGAATTCTTGAGGTGAGAAGTCACATCTTTGGGAGTTCAAGATTTGATCCCAAGAAAAAACTATTATAATTAATGTTTTAAAAAAAACATTTCTTTATTAGAAGGCTATTCCTAGGATGGATTTTGAGAAATTATATTAATTTCTCACTTTCTTGAGATGAGAAAATTTTCTTCAATATAGTTTAATTGATGGAATGCTCCCTACTTATTTTATGAGATCATTGCTTTAAATATTGAAGCAATGAGGGGTAAAATAAGACATTGTTTTTTTAAAAAATTAAAGAATATTTTCAATTCAAGATTTGAAATTTGGACATCATTTTCTAAATAAGTGTGTTGTGGGGTGCTAACACTTTCCTCATATACAAATGACTCTTGAACTTAACTCTAGTTTTCACAGACCATTTTTTATGATTTATTTAAAATTGTTTACTTTATTTCGGTGTCCAATCACACTATAAAATCAATCGGTGGCAACTCCTATTTTGTTTTGAAACTAACCATTTTGAGAACTTCGGCCGCTCCACGTCGTCTTGAGCACATGTGGCGACATATTTGAACCTACAATGACACAAAATTAAGTTTAAATATGTATCACCAATAATAAGAAATTAAAGAACACAAACGTTGAAAATTACATACCTCAATGAAATCAAGGTCCTCTCGAAGTTTGGGAGAGTTCTTCAATCATTTTCTTCATTTCTTCCATATGTCGAGTCTGTGCCTCTATCATGCGAGCACTTTTTTCATGCTTTCGGTTATTTTCTTCTTCTACTGCTTGAAGATGAGCTTTTGGCTTGTTAACCTCCCTGGTGTGTACCAGCTCTCACTCGACAGATGTAGACGAAGAACTACCAGCAGAGTGTCAGGACTTTGGTCTAGGGTCTCAACCAAGACGTTTTGAGGAGACCAATCGTCTACCCAAAACTTTCTCGCATATCTCATCCCTAGAAAGTGGTTGAGAACCCTCTGGGGTAGGCTAAAACTGGAATTCTAACATTTAATTGATTCTGCAATAAAAATTTTATTAATTAAGTAAAATGTGTAAATTAATTTTTGTGTGAAATAAGACAAATGACAACTTAGAAACTTATATGCGCATCCATAGCCGCCGACGAAACGAATTGGCCACTCCGAATGTGTATTTTCTTGAATAACTCTACTCGGTAGATCAAATGACTACGTTCACTACAAGAAATTGGGGGGTTTCCAACGCACAAATCAACATCGAAAAACACAATGTCAGGACAAACTACTAGTCCCGACGTCGTGTCACATATGCTAGGAAACGATGAAAATATTATTTCAATAGCATCTTTTCTCGACATTCTTTACGACACGTCATGACAAAACAAGCCAGTCCTGATGGTTATGAACCAGCGTTGAAAATAGTAACATAGTTTCCAACGTGTAGCAAGAGACGTCAGGATAAACTTGAATATTTATTATGTGTTAAAGTCATATTCTCGATGCTCCATGCATAGATATATAGGTGCCGACAGATTGCATGAGACATTGGGATAAACTCGAACATTAATTATGTGTCAGAGCAAGATCCCCAATGCTCCATGCATGACATCAAAAAAAATTTACCTGCTCCCGATGCCATTAGTGATTCGTCGGTACTGTATCTAACTATTCTCGACAAGTAGCTATTGGCGTCAAGAGTTCTCTTATATATTTCGTTTCAGTTCTCTAAAAGGCAGAACTAAAATTTTGAAGAGAATGTAAAGGGAAAAAGAAGGAAAAGGGGAGAAGAGTCTGCCGCTTAGCTCCGCGCCTTGCCCTTACAGCTATCTACCTCTTCGCCGTTGTCTCCCTCGCCATCGTTCTTCCATTTTTTGTAGGTTTCAAACCCTTTAGATTTTTTATTTTTGATTCTAGATTTTAGATTTTAGATTTAAGTTTCAACATAAATGTTTATGTTTATGTTTTGACATAAATGTTTAGATTGTAAAGATTGTCGTTTATTATTAGGATAATGTTTCGACATAAGTGTTTATATTGTAGAGATTGTAGTTTATGTTTAGGGTAATGTTTATGTTTATGTTTAAGGGTAATGTTTCTATTTATGTTTGTAGTTTATGTCTAGGGTAATGTTTCGACATAAATGTTTAAATTGTAGAGATTGTAGTTTATGTTTAGGGTAATGTTTATTTTTTTGTTTGTAGTTTATGTTTAGGGTAATGTTTTAATGTAAATGTTTAGATTGTAGAGATTGTAGTTGATGCTTGTTCTGTTGTATGTATGTTGATGCTTTTGAATATATATTGATGGTTGTTATGTTATTTCATACAAATGTATATTCTGTTGTATGTATATTGTATCTATTTTGATATCGAACTTGTTGTGTATTTCAGCATTATGTGTAATGGAGGAACTCAAATAGAGGAAGGAAAGTTGAACATTATTTTAGCTAGTTTGATCATAGAGACACGTACAACATATGTAAAAAGGGTAATCGGACATTATTACGAGATGCATCAAGAGAAACACGAGGTTACTTCAAACAAAAAGAACCCTTATTTTGGTGGTTCCAGAAAATTGATTAGGAAAAGAGGAGCAGAAAATGACAAAATTGAGAACCGAACAGGTAAGCCATAGAAAGTTTCTCACTTGCATATTACCTAATATGCAAGTAAGGAACTTTCTATGACTTACTTGTTCCGTTCTTGATCTTGTCATTTTCTAATATGCAAGTAAGAAAATTTCTATGACTTACCTGTTCGGTTCTCGATCTTGTCATTTTCTGTTACTCTCTTCCTAATCAATTTTCTTGAACCACCAGAGTAAGGGTTCTTTCTACTTCAAGCAAGCTTGTATTTCTCTGGACGCGGTTCGTAATACTATTCAAATTTCCTCTTTGCACATCCTGCTTATGTCCCTATGATCATACTAGCTACAGTGAAGTTAAGGCAATGTGTAGAAGTTGAGAAACTAGCATCGGCGCTTTGAATTATGTTTAAGGTTTAATTTTTACTTTCTATTATTCATGTAATTTATATTTGAATTAACTACGAATGTGTACTTTGTTAACATTTCAATTAATGATAAATTCAATTTGGTATTCTAATAATTTTTTATTTTATGTTAATTCTAATTCAATTTAGAATTTTAATAATTTTTTTTATTAAGTTTAGATTAATTAATAAAAGTTAGAAACATGTTAATTAATAAAAAACTAAATCTAATTGCACTATTGACGCTGCGTAATAGATGACGTCGACGCACATAGCCACGTCGGCAGTGAGATATTTGCGATTTTGTTAACACGTGTCAGTAGTTCCACACTACCGATGTGTTGACCATGTCGGTGAAGAGTGCGTCGACAGTAAGCTTTGTCGACGCCGTCCTGTTCTCACGTCAGGACAGGCGACGCCGACGCTTTTCTCACAACGTCTTTATCGACATCAGTTTCAGCATCGGGGTATCCTCTTCTGATCCATTTCTAGATTATGCGGACGCATATCTGCATCGGCATATTCCCTTCTTCTTGTAGTGGTTATTCAATGAGCTCGTGCTGTCGTTGTAGAAATGACGTGGTGCCACTACTGTGGTTGTAGAGCTGCTTTGCTCTAGCAACCCTGTTCATCGACAATTGCTCCTACATGCAAACAATCAAAATGTTGCATAAAAAAACAAATGAAGTACCATTTAAAAACATTAAAAGTTATAAATCACCTGAAATTGTCGAGTGAGGTAGTGGCATAGAGGAACTGTCAATATTGCACCCGATTCCTCACTCTGATGGGTGGGTTGGCATGAGACAGTGCAGGATCATTGAACTTCTTGAAATGGTAATGGTTCTGACCCTTTAACTCCTTTTACATGGTAAGCATTTGGTGCTCACAAATCAAGTAAGTGTTAGATCAGTGAAATCGAGCACGAACCATTGCTGTAAAAGAAAAGTACACACGAATTAGGATCGAGTTTATATATATACATATAGGTAACATATATGTAGGGGTGATTTTAAAACTTATTTGTAAACCGCCCTTAACGAGCTCGATGTACTCTGGTGTTACATCAACCTACTTAAAAAAGAAAACTGGAAAGTATCTTGCGTTAACACGTCGATGGTACTACTGAAGCAAACGGAGTGTGGCGAGATCAGCTTATCCTAGCCTAGAGCGATAGATATGGTTTATAAAATCGTCAACGACATGACGTACAATCGGTCTTTTCACCACTGTAGGATCAAGGTCGACTCTACATAGGGTGTCATCCTTAATGTGATCAACGACATGATGATCGACAATGATTTTAGGTACATTCAGTTATTGATGCTTAATATCATCTACTTCGGGTATGTACCATATACGTTTATTTTGGACCACCTGAACAACCTTCCAATAGGCATCATTTTTTGGGTCATCAATGTAATAGACTTAATGTACCTGGATTGCGAGAATGACTAGTTCTTTAAGAAACAAACAACAAGATGTGTTGATAGATTTGTACCATCATTCCAAGTGTGTTCTATGATTTTTGTTCTTGTCCGTGTCAAACCATCTACACTTCAATAGCCAAACATGAGGTTCCATCAGATATTGAATGGAAAGAACTTCATCTAATACACCGTAAAAATTATTATCGTCGCTTCCACTCAGACTACTTTCACCAACTACCATGACTTCACTATTTTGTGTTTTGTGTCAAAAATCACGATCTATCGTGTGAAATCGTACCCCACCCACGATGCATGCAGTGTACGATCGAACGTCAAGTGAAAGTTTTATCCCTTTGTATCAGTTGGATGTCTCAACACGTCATCTGTTTCGACTCGTTTATCCTTATGCCATCTCATTTCACACGAGCCCTCTTGCGATACAAACAATCTCGGTATCAACGGAAAGTACCGTAATACCTTGTGCAAGATTTTTCCCTTTGTTAGGACTAGCCTTAAACCGAGACTCACCACAAGTTGGATAGTGTTCCAAATCGGTAAACTCCTCCAAATGCAACACACAATCATACTTACACGCATGAATAGTCTTATGTTCCAAGCCCAAGTCACTCAGTTTTCGTTTCACTTCATAAAAAGAACTAGAGATAGTAGTACTACACATTGGAAACACACGTTTAACAGTTGTAATAACATGTCGAAGGACTTGTTACTGCAACCATTCAGAACCTTGACATGCATCGACGTAACCAAAAAGTTTGAGGGATGAAAATTTTGATTAGTCAGGGTATAGCTCACAACGAGCTTGATTTAAGAACTCTTGAAATATATTTGTCTTCTCCTCTTCTGCACCACTATTGAACTACATGTCATTCTCTAAACCTTCCTTTGTTGTTTCTTCTTCGTGTTCAATTAGAGCTTGTAAATCATGCAGCATTCCCAACATTTCATTGTCTTTAGAAAACAAATTACTATTAGTTCCTTCATGGAAAGGTTCACTACTAGTTCCTTCATCAAATCTTTCTGTACCTCTATACAAGTTTGCTGGCTCTCCATGATAAACTCATCCTGTATAGGAGGAGCACATTCCAATGGTTAATAAATGTCTCTCCACACCCACTAATATTGAGACCCAATTTGAGTTCATACATCTCTTGCATGGACACCTTATCTGTCTGTACTCATCAACGTGATACTTCAAAACGTCTAAAAATTTGAAAACTTTCTCTCTATACCCTATCGATAACTTATTCTTAATGTTCATCCAACTCGTGTCCATCGTTAAATACTTAGAACATAAATACATGTAATTATCTCGCACTAAGGGCAACTATAATTCTAACTAAATAAATGCTACCTTACTTCTAACAAATAACTCGTGTTCACAAATAATAAACTACAGGCTACCATAACTGTAGGATAGCCCACAACATGTCAATAAAAATTTTCAAATTCTTCAATTTCGTCAATTTCATAAATTTCAAAATTTTAGTACAGTTAATAACAATCATAATTACAATTTCAATAATAATTATTCCCTAACATATTACGATTTTAAATTTTAATTTATACATATTATTTGTTTCTTAAACAATTAAATATGCATTATATCTAAAAAACTCTAACAATTTCCATATGCAATTTAAATTATAAAGATATTTACTTATTTAATGTAGAATCTACATATACAATACACATACAATATTTATACAATCTACAATATACAATTTATACATACAATCTAATAATATAATATACATATATTTTTTAGAAACGAAAAAAGAACCAAATACACTACTTTGACCAATAAAGACAATGAACTAAATGGACGACGACACGAGGATGGTGGGCGACAGTCAGCGACAGTGGCAGACAAGAAGGTGATAGATGGCACCGACAGTAGACGACTGATGTATGGTGGACGACGAGGGGATCTTCTCTTTTCTTTCTTTCTCTTTTCTCTTCTTCTTCATATGGTTCTGTGTTCTGCGAATACAGAACTAAGAGGGGATCTTCTGACATAGTTCGAAAACATCAGGAGAACCCCCAATTGCGTCATCACTTATGCGTCATCGTTTCTCCAAGAACTGTTGACATCATCACTTATGGTGTCGTGAGAATCTTTTTAAAAGTAGTCAAAACGTCACATTTCTCACGACATTACGTATCTGACGTAGGCAAAGGTTCGACCTCTCACGACATCATGCATTTTAGAATCATGGAAAGTTTGTCAAAATTTTTAAATGTTCAACCTTTTTCCGGTGTGGTTAAAGCAATATCAACGTTGCCCGACCACTACCGACGCATTGAATGCAACATAAGCAGTTGTGGGGACAACGATGATGTGTACATGCATGGTGTTGCCAAAAATCTATATTATTTTTTAAATTAAACATTTTTGCTACTTCTCCTCGCACGACATTGTGGAAGTCTCATGCTCTATCGACGTCATCCATCCAACGTCGGCAGAGCTCTCCAATGCTAATGCCATCTTCACGACGTCATGAAATGTAACTTCTTATGACGTCCTTTATCCCAACATCTGCTTCTGCATCGGCAGAGCTCCGATTTTTTATAGTGAAGGATCAATGGATTACATTTACTATCTACAAGTTCTAAAAATCGATGATATACTTCTTACCAGACCCTCTTCTAATGAGGTAGATGTTGTAATCCTCAAACCTCATTTCAAGCTCAAGGTTTTGAGACAAGCCTAGTGTTTTTAGGGTTAGAGTTATCTCACTCTAAGCAAGGCTTATTTCTTTCACAACGAAAGTATTCACTTCAAATCCTTGAAGAAACTAGTTACCTTGATGCAAAGCCTGCACTATTACCAATGGATCCTAACATTAAACTGTCAAAAGACAATGGCACCTTTTTCGATGATGAAGGAGCTACTTGCTATAGAAGGTTGATTGCTCGTTTTCCATATTAACAAATATTCGAGACCAGACTTATGCTTTGCCCATTCATCGCTTCAGCCAATTTTTACAAAGTCAACCATGATCATTTGAATGTTGCTCATCATTTGATGAAATATTTGGAAAGATCTCCCGAGCAAGGAATTATAATAAAATCGATTCATGAGTTTCGTTACATTTGAAAGCTTAGTTGATGTTGCTGGGAGCGTGCCTTGATACTCAACGATCCATTTTAGGCTCTTTTATATTTTCTTAAATGATTCGTTGATTTTGTGGAAATCGAAATAGCAAGCTACGTCTCAAGATCATCTACAAAAGCAGAATATAGGGTCCTAGCTTCCATAACTAGCGAACTTATGTTGATTTCTCAACTCCTTACTGATTTAAGAATCAAGTTTTTGTTGCCAACGACTGTTTTTTGTGATTACCAAGCCACAATTGCTATTATATCAAATCCTATCTTCCATGAACAAACAAAACATATAAAGATTGACAACCATTTTGTGAGAGACAAAATGATTCATGGCTTCTTAAAGGTAATTTCTATTTGTTCCTCTTTGCAACTAGTTGACAAGGTTCACCAAGGTTTTACCATCTACTGTATTGACAAAACACTTACCCAAGTTAGGAATTGTTGATGTTCACCTTCCAACTTGAGGAGGTGTATTAGAGATGTTGTCTTGTAATAATTAAGTTGCAAAGATTTGTTAGTTTGGTTATCTATTATAACAGTTTCTCTATTATTTTGTTATAAAATAGTTGGCCCATTTGTATCAGGCCCAAAGGCTATAAGTGGAGATTCTTGAAGATTAACTCCCTTTTATAAAACTAGTCCTCTAAATCAACTCTTTAAACATATCTTTAGTCCCTCTATTTTTGGCCTCCTTAATTGAACAAAGTCTTTTTTATTTCTTAGTACTTTAAACAAAGATTTTAGTTCTTAATCTTACACTTTATTTATTAAAGTTTTAAATTTTTTAAATGGTAATTTTTAGCATATAATAAAGAAATATTATATAATTTTGTTTTAGTTACCATCAGCATATAAAGGTTAGATAAATAATGTAACCATTTTTATTTGCACATCTTTGTATTATCCTCTTTTAAAGAACATCTTCTATCTGGTGCAGAGAGAAATTATTAGAGTAGTTAAATTATCAAATTAATATGTTAATATTTCAGTATATATTAAATTTTACTCCAAAATTATTATATATATCTATCATGAAGTCACACGATAGAATTCACTATTTTGTCGTATTAACTATTTCATTCAATTAAATCTTCTATTTTTTTTCTCTCCACTTTGGATCTTGAGAAATTATTTTTTCTATGATTGTAAAAGTAAGTGTTTGTTTTCTTTTACCCACGCATCTCACATATATTCGAAGAATCATTGACCCAATTCGAAGTGTCTAACCACTTCTACCTCGAATAGATACTTCCAATTCACATATAGTGCATCCTATCTCGAATAAGTGTGCCTCATCACCATCAATAGAACATATATGACACAGAGACTTTATTTTTTAAATATTCGAAAAGTCATAACTACCGACGAATAAAAACAAATATAGAAATTTATGAAAAATGTAAGGAAAAAAAAAGGACATATAAAAATTCTAAATTTCTTTATAAGATAAATATCAAAGTTTTAAGTTCGAATTTTCATTGAAAATTTTATTAAAACAAAACAATCTAGTAAAAGAAAAGGCAAATGAATGAAGAAAAGAAAGTTTTTTTTTTTTTTAATTAAATGATCCAAAATTAAAGAATATGGTTTAAAATTTAATCCGTTCATATAGTATAATTTATTATTCCACTTAAAATTTCAAAACCGTATGGATTCAATCACTATATTTCTAAAAATACAGAGACAAACTAATTACTAATTAGGGGAAAGAGTATAAGGACCAAATACTTTTAACAAGATATATTCTACATAAAATTAGAGGACTTAAAAATGGGATTAGCCAAAACATAATTTTATTTTATATATATGTAAAAGAAACTCAATATTCCCACCTATAAAGAATTATTGGTATATTAAAAAAAAAAAAAAAGAAAGAAAGAAAGTAGGAGTCATCATTGAAATAATAATATATCTAGAATTTCAGCCAACTATCTTATCTTTCTAAAAAAGAGGGGGAGATGAATATATTC
Organism: Cucumis melo; assembly: GCF_025177605.1. Lineage (NCBI taxonomy): Eukaryota > Viridiplantae > Streptophyta > Magnoliopsida > Cucurbitales > Cucurbitaceae > Cucumis > Cucumis melo. Next base: position 36,382,042 of record NC_066862.1, on the reverse strand, counting down.
ACAAGTAGTTGAATTTATTAATATTTAGAGCCTTCACTCATTTGAACCACCAAAATTAATTGGATTTACAACTTTGGAAACTGGACACTACCTTTTTTTTTCTTCTTATTTTATCTTTCCTCATTCTCTATCCAATAACAATTTGCTTTACTGTTTCCAGATTCAACCCTTACATATATGTTTTAGCCTAATTTACTACTTGTATACTATTCAACCTTAAACTTCTGTTACATTATCTTTGAATATTTTAATTTTTAAAATCAAATACTTTAGGATGAAGTTTCTATAAGTTTATAAGTTGTTGGAGGTCGACTTTTAATAGGGCTAAGTTTTAAAGGTTCAATTTTTTAGTTATTAGAATCGTTTAGAACATAAGTAGAAGTTGTTGGAGGGATATCAAATATAATAGGAATGCATACAAATGTTCATAATATACAACTAATTACAGTAAATATTATTTCTATGTATTTACTATTTGTTGCGATGGTCATTACTATTTCTATTTCATTCTTTTTTTTTTTTTTATATGGGGTTTACTCTTTTTTTTACCAAAACAAAAATAGTTTACATCTCGAACATAAATTACTATAACTAGACTATAATAATAAACACAACACCCCTAATTCTAATTACTATAATCGATTGACTATAATAATAAACTCAACACCCCAAATGTCAATTAAATGTTTGAGAGCAATTCATATAACTATTCAAGTTGGAGAGTCTAATTTTAACATTTATATAAGTTGAAGAGTTCAACTTTTACCATACGAGGATGATTGCAACAATAATACCCACGTTTTTCTTTTTTTTTTTTTTTTTTTTTTTTGCAACTTTTCCAAAATTTGGTTGTAACATTTACGTGTGTTTTTACTTTTTGGTACGTTACTTCATTTTTTATATTATATCTTTTTAGAATAATAAATATGTATCGACTAGAGAAAAAAACATATATCAATAATTATTACACGAGTTGAATTATATGTTCATATTCAGAGTTTGGTTCTCACAAATGAAAGTAATAGAGAATTTTCTAATAAAAAAATTCATAATTCACTCATTACTCAAAGATGACAACATATTCAAATACAAACCTTCATAGTTATGAAAACTAATTAACAATAAATATAGTATTTAAAAAATAGTTATATATAAACATAACATAATGGTGGGTATAAGCTAAAGGGATAGCAACGTAAATGATCATCACACACATTGTTTCACATAGAAAAACGTCATCTATGATTATTATTTTACATAGAAAAACGTCATCTATATTTATACAATTGATGGTTGACATTAGTAATAGTAGCAACATAACTATTACTAAAGAGAAAGCTCAATTTTAGTTTTATAATTGAATAACTTCTCATATGAACATAGGATTTCATACTCCCTCATTGATAATGCAACTTTTATTCTACAAGTATGAGGTTTGATCTCTATTTTCAAAATTGTTGTGATTAAAATAAAGTATTTATTGGATCAATTCCAATTTTTAAATTATCATAACTAATGATTCCATTTTTTTTCTTAAAATAAAAAGCCTATGTCTAATTTTTTATTTAACTTAATATCAATATTATATTGCGTTGAACGGAGTGAAGAAATTAGAGTAGATAGATTTGTCATTGTCTTTATTCTTGAGAAAAATCTTAAATAACCTCTTGAAAATGGCCCCTAAAATCATATAGAAATTAAAGATAAGGAAATGGATAAAACCAATCCATATTTAATCAAACAAATACATGTAAACCGATTGATAATATATATATGAAAACAATATTGAATCAAAATGTTGGAGTGAACATTGCGTAATAACAATTGTTATATAATAACAAGAAATAAGATGCATATATTGTATTTGAAATAACTTTTAAGTTCGATCATCAACTTATTTCACCTTCAAATGATAACAATAAATAAGATGATTGTATTGTATTTGGAATAACTTTTAAGAAAATTAATCAGTATGACTTCAGAAAGAAAGTAATATTCTAAAATGGGTTTTGCTTTCCTTTGTAAAATGATTAAAACTAGAAATTATTTCACAGTGGAGATATATTTTTCATTTAAATGAATTAGGAATGAAGACGACGACTTTGATTTAGGTGTAAAAATTGAAAATCAAGTGTGCTACCATTTCAAAAATAACATTACATAGATTGAAATGAAAACGATATGAAAAATTTATTATTTCGTAGATTTTTATAACCATATCTTTGAGATGAAATAAATGTTAAAACAACTTTGATTTTGTATATATTTTGTCCCGTTTTGTAATCCTATGATCTTTTTAGTTTTTCTTTTTTGAAATTAAACCTATTAATGCATTTTCCACTCTTAGATTTCTTGTTTTGCTATCCATTTTTTATCTATATTTTTTAAAACAAGTCGAACTTTAGAAACTAAAAGAAAATAGATTTTGTAAGAACGCATTTTTATTTTTGAAATTTTACTAAAAAATAGTTTTAATTTTAGAAACAAAAATGAAAGAGAAGTTACACCAATTATATTTCTTCATCTAAACATTTCAGTAGAAAACATATTTTTTTTCAAATTGAAACAAATTTCAAAGTTGTAAAAATAAAACTTTTGAGGCCTAATCGAGACTCATTCCAAAGTTTTTCATTGTGAATATTGATTAATTAATTCGAAGTGGTGGACTAAATTTTGAAATGCTCTTCTAATTGGTCTTCTGTCAAACAATGGTTGCTTTGCTCCTGCTAATGTTTCTAGTTGATTCCAATTGAATTCCCCACTAAGCCTTTTTATCATTCCTTTCACATAAATGGTAAGATGATTTATGATATATAAAAATTAGGGTTTCTAAGTTTGGCTTAAAAACATTTGCTTTAGTGAAAGCAACCTCTAATGTCTCTCAAAATATTATCTCTCTATTCTGTATTGCTGATAAGCACAATATATGGCCACTAGCATTTGCTTTGAGAAGGATTGATTCATTGTATTGATTTAACCATTCTCTTCTTTTTATCTCCTTTTCTTTGTACCTTTCTCATATGTATAGGAAAACAAATACTTGTATACACATATACATTGCATTCAATGTGATTTAGATATATTCATACCTTTAATAGAGTGTGTGACACCGATTTCGTCGTGAGCTTGATTCAATGTAAGTTGACAAACTAGTTAAACTTGATTATTACGTGCACATATGGTTTTCAATGATTATGCAATAACAATCAACAACAGTAGTTTATCTATGTGTCTTATTACATATAAAAATTAAGGATGATAACGACTATATAAAATAAACACGTAAATGAATATAGATAATTAATGTATGAATGACGTATTTCAATTTATTAATTTGCATGTAGAAAGTAAAGTTTTTATTTTGGATTTTGGTCTTTAATAATCATGCAATAACAGTCGATAGTAATTTATCTACGTAAGTATCGTTTGATCGACCACATATAAAAATGAATGATCATGACATATTATAAAATAAATAAATGAATGTATATAGATAATTAATGCATGAATGATGTATTTCAATTTATTAATTTGAATCTAGAAAGTAAAATTTTTATTTTTGATTCTGATTTTTAATAATTATGCAATGACAGTCGATAGTAATTTATGTACGTGTGTTTTGTTTGACCATATATAAAAATTAAGGATAATCATGACATATTATAAAATAAACACGTAAATGAAGACACATAATTAATTTGGATTCTATGTGTTTGACATTATTGTACCGACATGAAAAATAAGATAACAAAGGTGTTTATTTAATTAAGTTAGCTTTCAAATTTATATTTCTAAACTCATAATAACTTGGAGACATTTTTAAATATGTTAATCAAAATATTTATAAAATATAACAAAGACTTCAAATGCTATCGGTGTTTATCGATGATATTATTGATAGAAGTCGATAGAGATCTATTTATGTAATAAAATATGAAACTTTGCTATATTTATAATTTTTTTTTTTGAACATTTTGTAATTAATTACAATAATTTCCCTAATACATCAAATAAATCTATTCTTTTGTTAAGACCGAATGAAAGCAATACTTTTAAAACATAGCTATCAAAATGTATATCTTCAACTCGTGTACTTTAATTTAAGGAAAAAGGGAAAAGAAAAGGAAGAAAGAAGGATTTTTAAACTGCCACACCAGCTCAGCTTGGGGTCAATGTATTTACATTGTAAAATTAATTTAGGATAATTATTGGGTTTGAACAACAAAAATGATTAAACATTTACAAAACTCAATCCATTTTTGGGTTCTTTTTTCAGTCTCATCTCATGATGTGAAGGGTTGAAAATCAATAATAACCAAAGTTATGTGTGATTGAAGCCTTTGATGCATGAACTAACTAAATTAAATTACAACAAAAGTCATACACCAAAAAGTAATAATAACAATAATAACAAGGTTACGTGTGAAAAGAAAAAAAAAAAATCAAAGCCAAAAGCACTTCAAAGCAAAACCAAATAAATTATGTCAAAGATATATGGATGTGTGGGAGAAGGTTTCTGTCACATGTGAAAGCTGATTATAACCTAAGGTCATGCAATTGTGGCTTTTGCCAGAATCTGTTTTGAACAATGAGAAGGAAAGAGGAAATTACATTAGTACCACTCCCATATTCCCCACGCATCGTCGATTTCGTGTCGTGTCGTAAGCTGATTTGTCAAAGCAACATTCATAAGGAAAGTAAGGAAGAGGAGAAAGTTGTTAAGGCAGCAAGTATTGAATGGGAAACTCTAGAGCTATACCAAGTTTTATGAGTTGGGAAAGAGAAATGTGTAAGAAAACCTAAATAATAATAATAATAATATCAATACCTAACTATTTATGATATTAACAAAAAAGGGCTTTCAAAAGTTTTATCTTAAGGTTCTTTTTCAAAAGCACATTCTACACAAAACCCTAATAGAGAATTTTCTGTTATATATCTCCGTGTTCATTATTTCCGATTCACATTTGTTTATTAATGCTAACTAATTCATATCAACCTTCAATATTTATATCATAATATATGTTGGATATATTTGTTACCCCTAAATTATTATTTCTATATGTCTTTCTTACAAAATTAATAACCCGTATGTTCGTACAGCTTTTTTCCTTTTTTTTCTTTTTAAGATAATATTACAACCTATAATGTGTATATCTTTGTAACATCCTATGAGAATTGTTAGTTAATTATTTTAAATTATCTAAGTGTTATCTTGAGGATTGAAGCTAAAATTGAATTATTTGATTAAAATAATTAATGTTAGAATTTATGAAATTTTAAAATAACTTATTTATTGGAGAAGATTTAGTTAGGTAAGAAGATTTGAGTTGATTTGGGATCTTGAAATTATGTAAAACATGGTTTTGGTGGAATTGAAATTAATTAATTAATTAACTATGTATATACCTAAAAGTTTGAATTTTTGGTGGAATATGATATTATTTGGTTTTGTATAAATAATTAATATAAAAAGATAAAATTAATTATACGATAGAATATAATTACAATGGTTGGAAAATATGATGAACTAATAAGAACGAGAGATAGTTGATGATCGGTGGGGAAGGACAAACAATTGATTGAGGAAAGAGAATGAAAATATTAAAAAATACATATATGTATTTGTATTATATATTGCGAAAGGAAAAGGAAATAATAATAATAATAATAATAATAATAATAATAATAATAATAATAATAATAATAATAATAATAATAATAATAATAATAATAATAATAATAATAATAATAATAATAATAATAATAATAATAATAATAATAATAATAATAATAATAATAATAATAATAATAATAATAATAATAATAATAATAATAATAATAATAATAATAATAATAATAATAATAATAATAATAATAATAATAATAATAATAATAATAATAATAATAATAATAATAATAATAATAATAATAATAATAATAATAATAATACTAGTAGTAATAATAATAATAATACTAGTAATAATAATAATAATAATAATAGTAATAATAATAATAATAGTAATAATAATAATAATAATAGTAATAATAATAATAATAATAATAATAATAATAATAATAATAATAATAATAATAATATTAATAATAATAATAATAATAATAATAATAATAATAGTAATAAAAATAATAGTAATAAAATTAAAAATAATAATAATAGTAATAATAATAATAATAATAATAATAGTAATAATAATACTAATAGTAATAATAATACTAATAGTATTAATAATAATAATAGTAATAATAATAATAATAGTAATAATAATAATAATAATAATAATAATAATAATAATAATAATAATATTAATATTAATATTAATATTAATATTAATAATATTAATTATTATTATTGTTTGAGTCCGTAAATGACATTGAAATCAAAAAGAAAAGGAAAAAGAAAAAAAAAAGAAGGTTGGAACTCTTCTTCAAAATAACCCTAGCATGTTGCCGCCCCACCCCACAAACTCTAAGTGCCACCTCTTCTGATCAGAGTGTGGTGAGTTTGGTGGGTTTTTAGATGAGTTTTGAAATATCAATTAAAGTACTAAAGTTGAGTTTATTTTTGGAAATAATTTGAGTTTTTCTTATTGAAACTAATTGGAGACTTTTTGGATCTAATTTGTGGACCGTTTTTCCGTCGAAAATGATAGTTTTCAACATCCATTAATTTGGGTAAGAAAATTGGTGAATTAAAGTTGGATTGTAATGGATAAATTTTATTAGATAAAATTATTAATTAAATTCATTATGTCTAGGTTGAATTTGAGAATTATTTTGCAAACAAGGGCTAAGGTATAGGCTTAAGGTAAGTGATTCTTCTACTACATACCCTTAAGGTGGACACTCAAAAGTAAATAATTATCTTTTCTAGTTATGGTACCATATAAGCAGGATAAATTCACGTTGGGAAACTTTGGACTAGGACATTATGCTAAAGCCTATTGATTGATAAATACATGCTAAGATTAGAGGTGATTGTTAAATCCCCTGACAGATATGTACATCTTATGTTTTGTGTTCTTTCTGAATCACTACTTATACCATGAATTGTGTTCGATCACTACTTATGCTATGTTTTGTGTTCCCATCAAGTTCACTATCTATGTCATGATTTGTGATGCTTCAGCGTCATTATTTATGCATCATGTTATCATTTGCACATTATGCTCATGTTGGAATGAGTTTAACAACTCACCCAAAAGATGAGTTTAACAACTCACCCAAAAGACCTTGGTAGGAGAATTACTTGCTGAGTATGTTTATACTCACCTTCCTTATTTCATGTTTTTCAGGTAAAGCAAGAGTAGGCAAATGACGAGTGGGATTGTGATAGTATCATTTGGGTTTAGAGGATTGCTTCTGCTCATATTTGTTAAATTATTTTAAATGTTTTGATAGAAAACTTGATTTATGATTATTTTATTTGTTTTTTTTTATTGTTTTTTTTTATAACTTTTTAGATAACCTCGAACGAAAGTTCTACTTACTTCTTTATTAATTTTTTATTGTTTTCTTTTATGTCGTTAATCTTATTTTTAAATAAAATTTCTACTTTATTAGTAAAAAAAATTCGATTTTAATTTTATAAATTCAGAAATATCCATCTTAATTAGAAATATCAAAAGTTGGGTTATTGCAATCTTCTAATCTATATTAAAATTTCGAATGCAAAAAAGGGGAGACATTTTTGCTTGATTGTTTTAATTATATGCATGAGACCAAAATTAAACAATTCATTATTAAAAAAATTGTGTTTTTATATGAATAAGAATGTAAAAATATAAAATTGAATAAAACGATATATTTTCCTGAATTTAAACTTATTCAAACTTACTATCATGAATAATTTTTAATTGGGATAATAACAAATTTCCATACTTGTTTGTGGTTTGTCTATTTTGCAAATTATAGTCAAACACCTCATAATTTGTAAAATCTAAAAATCATTCCATTTTGTTAAAACTTACCTTTTAATGTTGAGGAAATTAGTATATATTTATATGTGTGTGGCTTATATGTTATATTCAAGATGTGATGTCCCATGTATATGTCAAATCCATAATTAAAATTAACATATAAGAATGATTTATAAATTTAAATTTTTAATGACGAACCAATACAATATTCATACAATATATGAATATATTATATTGAAAAAATTATGTAATTTTCTTCTTGAACATAGTATGATTGAAAAAAGATTAGTAAATGTACTAGATAATTATATATCATCGTAGCATCTCGTGAGAGAAAGTATAAAAGGAGCTAATATAGAACTAGAGAAAAGTCTTCCCGTCTAACCATAAATAAAACAAAGATAATTATACAAAAGAAGTGATAGTAACCTGACTTTATTATTTTCAAACTTAGACTCCCTTAAACTTTGTTATAATTCTAAGATTTAAATATATTTATGTCGACAATGTAAAAATCAATCCACCACACACACAACCATAAAAGAAACCACACCTAAATTCAATTAACATCAAATTTACCCTAAGAAATTAAATTTTGCTTTACAAAAAGGAGCTTTATACAAGATAGAACTTTATTTTTTTTCTTTCCTGTATATGCTAAATAGAAAATCACAATTAGTATGATATTTTCCGATAAAACTCTGCAGCTTTGTTTGACACAACAAAGGAAAAAAGTTGCTATTATTTACCTTTTATATATTTGTGCATCTATGGAGAATTAATTAGAAGTTTATGACTGATACCAAAATTTTATTTGACGTAGTATCCTTATTATTTAGGCAAGGCTTTATGCATAAATTCAACCAAAACAAATAAATATTCACCATACTTACATTTTCTTTTTGGATATATTCAATAATCATATTTTACCTGTATTTATGTACCCATGCATATTTAAAGTATCTTATCTCAAGCTTGCTTTAAATGTAACGCCCAAAAATTAAGATAATTTTGGAGTTAATTATCTTAATTTTGTTTAATTAGATTTAATTTATTGGGCATTATTTTTGAATTCATTTAACGAGAATTATTTGATTTATGTGGGAATTAAAATTAATTAAATATTTTTTGGATGAATATTTAATTAATTAGATGTTTTGGCATGTGTTGTTTGTTGAGATTTTGATTAGATGGTAAGTTAAGAGAATTAAGTAAGGTTGTGGATTTTTAGTGTTGTTGAAGTTGAATTTAATTAAATAATTATGGACGTTATTTAATTAAATTGTGGGTGAAAAGTTTGTTGGAGATTTAATAATTATATGTATATGTGGAAATATATATATAATTATTATGATAAAGGAAAAGATAATTATATTTGTTGAAGTATAATTATTTAAGGAAAAGATAATTGTATTTTGGAGAAAGGATATTTAGCAAGGGAGAAAAAGTAAAAAAATTATATTTTGAGAAAATATATTTATTTGTAAAAGGATAATTATTTTGGAGGAAAATAAATAATAATTAATTATTGTGGAAGATAATTAATAATTATTTTTGGAGAAATATAAATAATAATTAATTATTGTGGAAGATAATTAATTATTTTTGGAGAAAGATAAATAATAATTAATTATTGTGGAAGATAATTAATTATTTTGGAAGAAAGGTAAATAATAATTAATTATTGTGGAAGATAATTAATTATTCTACAGAAAGATAAATATTGATTATGGGGTAAAGTTATGGTTGAGTTAAGATAATTAATGTTGGAAGTTATAAGTGATTTATTGGAAAAGATTTGATTGATTAAAATAAGTGAGGATTTAAGTTAATTTGAGATTTTAAAGGAAAAAGCTGGTTTTGGTGGAATTGGATTTAATTGAGTATATATATATATATATATATATTTAATTATTAATTTGGAAAAGTGAAAAGTTAATTATATGATGGAATATAATTATATTTATTTTGAAAAGAAGATAATTCATGAAGAGAGAGATGGTTGATTTTGATTGGACAAGAAAATATATATATTTATGATGGTTTAAATAAATATATATTTATTATAGATTTTGGTGAGAGAAAAATAATAATAATAAAGAAGTATTATTATTATTATTAATAGTTATAAATGCCTAAGATTAAGGCATTTATTTAGGAAAGATAATGGGAATAAAGATATATGTATATTTTTTGGTATTATATATATATATATATATCTTAAAAGGAAAAGGAAAAGGAAATAATAATAATAAATATTATTGTTATTATTTGGATCTATAAATAGCATTGGAATGCTTAAGTTAGAAAGTAAAGGAAAAAAAAAAAGTTTTTCATCTTCTTCTCTAAGATGACCCTCTTCTGTCGCCGTCTGGGAAGCTTGAGGATTTAAAGTGATAAATTTTTCCATCAAGGATAAGAGAATTTTTCAACCTCCATCTGAGTAACCTTGGTAAGCCAATGAAATTAAATTAATATTTTATTAATTTAATTTTGGATCTATTTGAGGTTTCTGTAAATGTTCAATTGACTAAACTTTTTAAGATCTAAATCTTGGATTTTTCCTAATCAAGGTTGAATTGGTTTCAACCCCAATTTTTAGAAAGTTAATTAATTTGGGAGGATTTTTGGATGTTAGCCAATTGCTAATTTCATTAATTAAGATACTAAGTTTTCCTTTTATGATTAGGATCAAGTTAATTGGAGAATTTTTACTGTCAACTAGGGAGTACCTTGTTTGGCTAAAATCTCAAGGTAAGAGATTCTCCTACTAGACATTCGAATTGAATTTAAGAGACCGCATGTAATTATGATTTTGTATTGATGGTAGCTAAAATGCATAATTTGATGCCTATTGATAATGACTGAGATTACTATGTTGATGATGACTGATGTTATGTTAATGATTGGTAGATTGATGTTGATGATTGTAAATGCATGATATATTAATCACATGATCAAGGACGTTAAGATTAATATTCATGTCATGTTATGATGTTATGTTGTGCTAAATGCTATGGATAGTGTGTTCTGTTAACTTTGTCTATTAGAGTCGTACCTGCATGGGTGTCCTTCGGGATCACCACCTATTTAGGACTACGTAGTCCGACGGGACCGCCAATCTAGCATGGATATAGATATGATTCGAGTGATTCGACGGGATCCTCGCAGCCCGATTGTCTTAGTGTTTCCTCTGGGTTCGCTACAGACCAGTATGTCCTAGGTGCTCTCTCGGGACGCCGAAGACCAGATTCTGTTCCTACGGGAGCGCATGTTGCACGTGTTCGAGAATGTGCCAGTTATTGGGTACCTTTTCAAGACTCTAATGGGAAGTTAACAAACACCTAGCGGGACTAGTAGTAGGTCCCTTATTGAGTATTTGTTTATACTCACTCTTTCTATGTTTAATCCTCTTAACCTACCATTTAAACATATACTCAGTAAGGGATCTACTACTAGTCCCGCTAGGTGTCTGTTAACTTCCCATTAGAGTCCTTAAAATGGTACCCAATCTCTGGCACGTTCCTGAACACGTGCAACATGCGCTCCCGTAGGAACGAAAATCTAGTCTTTGGTGTCCCGGGGGAGCAACTAGGATATTCTGGTCTGTAGTGAACCCGTGGGTAACACTAAGACAATCGGGATGCGAGGACCCCGTCGAATCACTCGAATCATATTTATATACATGCTAGACTGGTGTCCCGTCGGACCACACAGTCCTAAATAGGTGGTGATCCCGAAGGACACCCATGCAGGTACGACTCTAATAGACAAAGTTAACAGAACACCCTATCCATAACATGTAGCATAACATAACATCATAACATGGCATGAGTATTAATCTTAACGTCCTTAATCATGTGATTAATATATCATGCATTAACAATCATCAACATCAATCTACCAATCATTAACATAACATCAGTCATCATCATCAATCATCAACATAATAATCTCAATCATCATCATCAACATCAATACAATGACAGTCATTATCAGTAGCATCAAGTTATGCATTTTAGCTACCATCAATGCATAATCATAATTACATGCGGTCTCTTAAATTCAGTTCGAAGGTCTAGTAGGAGAATCTCTTACCTAGAGATTTTAGCCAAATAAAGGTACTCCCTAGTTGACAGTAAAAATTCTCCAATTAACTTGATCCTAATCATAAAAGGAAAACTTAGTATCTTAATTAAATGAAATTAGCAATTGGCTAACATCAAAAAATTCTCCCAAATTAATTAACTTTCTAAAAATTGGGGTTGAAACCAATTCAACTTTGATTGAAAAAAATCAAAGATTTCGATCTTAAAAAAGTTTAGCCAATTGAACCTTTACGGAAACTCCAAATAGATCCAAAATTAAATTAATAAAATATTAATTTAATTTTATTGGCGTACCAAGGTTACTCAGATGAAGGTTGAAAAATTCTCTTATCCTTGATGGAAAAATTGATCACTTTAAATCCTCAAGCTTCCAAAGAGACCAATCTTAACTTCAACTGAGGCGGTGACAGCAGAGAGTTATCTTAGAGAAGAAGATAAAGAATCTTTTTCTTTTTCCTTTATTTCCATCTTAAGCATTCCAATGCTATTTATAGACCCAAATAATAACAATAATAATAATTATTATTACTTCCTTTTCCTTTTAGGATATACATATAATACCAAAAAATATACATATATCTTTATTCCCATTATCTTTCCTAAATAAATGCCTTAATCTTAGGCATTTATAACCATTAATAATAATAATAATACTTCTTTATTATTATTATTTTTCTCTCACCAAAATCTACAATAAACATATATATTTATTTAAACCATCATTTTCTCTTTTAAATAAATATATATCTTTTTCGTCCAATCAAATCAACCATCTCTCTTCTCATGGATTATCTTCTTTTCTAAACAAATATAATTATATTCCATCATATAATTAACTTCACTTTTCCATATCATTAATTAAATATATATATCTATATATATATACTCAATTAATTACGATTCCACCAAAACTAACTTTTCCCTCCAAGATTTCAAATTAACTTAAATCCTCAATTTTTTTAATCAATCAAATCTTTTCAAATAAATCACTTATAACTTCCAACATGCATTATTTTAACCCAATCATAACAACTTAACTCCCGAATCAATATTTATCTTTCTGCAGAATAATTAATTATCTTCCACAATAATTAATTATTATTTACCTTTCTTCCAAAATAATTAATTATCTTCTACAATAATTAATTATTATTTATCTTTCTCCAAAATAATTAATTATCTTCCACAATAATTAATTATCATTTATCTTTCTCCAAAATAATTAATTATCTTCCACCATAATTAATTATTATTTATCTTTCTTCAAAATAATTATCCTTTTACAAATAATTATATTTTCCCAAAATATAATTAATTTACTTTTTCTCCCTTACCAAATATCTTTTCTCCAAAATACAATTACCTTTTCCTTAAATAATTATATTTTAACAAATATAATTATCTTTTCCTTTAACATAATAATTATATATATATATTCACATATACATACAATTATCAAATCTCCAACAAACTTTTCACCCCACAATTTAATTAAATAACATCCATAATTATTTAATTAAATTCAACTTCAACAACACTAAAAATCCACAACTTTACTTAATCCTCTTAACCTACCATTTAAACAAAAACTTAACAAACACCACATGCCAAAACCTCTGATTAATTAAATATTCATTCAAGAAATATTTAATTAATTTCAATTCCCACCTAAATCAAATAATTCTCATTAAATGGATTCAAAATAACGCCCAATAAATTATCTTAATTTTTGGGGCGTTACACCGTATGGTAATGCATGTGAAATAAGAATTTGGAATATAAATTTATAATTTAACTTTACTAACATCGAAACCATATGTAAAGTGTATATACATATACCCTATTATATATATATGTATGTATATATAAATATGGAAGAGTGAAGCCTAACTTATATTATTACTTGTTTTCTTTTACTTTTACTTTTTGTCTGCATATTTTATTTTATAATTAAAAGAATGTGAGTGTGTGGTAAAAGTAGAAAGATTGAAAATAAAAATGGTGGTGACCTGTGCATTTATTTCCATGTTTAGGAAAAACTAATTTTTGTTAGGTTCTAATTTCTATTTGATTCTTAGGCTCCCATGATGTTCACAGTTGAATTTTATATTTAGTTTTCATTTTGTTATTTTAATATTTTACATTTTTATCCTAAATCTTTTTAGTATTCACGACGTTTGATTAATTTAAAATAATTATGAAGTGAAAATTTAAATTTAATTTAATATTGATAAAGAAATTAGTAAATACGACCTAATTATTACTATTTTAAATAAATTAACAAACATTAATATTGAGAATTGAAAATGAATATTCACTTTTAAATTAAGCTCGAAAGCATGAAGTTGAAACCTTAAAAGATAAGAAGAATCAAAACTCACAAAATCTAAGGATAAAATTGTGTATTCATTTTCAACGTTAGAGACCAAATTAAATAGAAAGTCGAACATTTGAGAATTTAAAAACTCAATAATAAAAAGAGATCAAAAATTATGTGGGAAAAAGGTTTTTTTTCCATAATTTTATTTTCAATATCCCACAGTTTTGAATAAATAACCATATAGTATATATCAATCATCAACAAAATTTGAAAGGGACAGACAAGCTTTTCGGAAAGAGAGAAGAAAGGGTCAACATATTATCAACCAGATAAAGAGATGGAGGATTTTGATTATTATTCTTAGCCACATTTTTAAAAATAAACCTTTTAAAATATAATCTAATAAACCAAAATATTTATAAAATATTAAAATTTTAGATTCAATCAATTGGGGTAGAGGTCAGTGTCTATCAATAATGAAATTTTGTTATATTTTATAAATATTTTTAATCATTTTATTATTTTTAATAATTTCTTTTTATTAATTATTGTTATTGTTATTATTTTGACGATGAATGCGAGAGAAACTAAAGTAAAGTGGGTTTTACACTTATAAGAAAATGTACACATTAGGGTTATTTTTGGTGTGAAAATAAGGCACAATAAGAATACAGAATTAAATATATATATATATATAATATTAAAACAATAAAACAATAAAATAATAAAATATAATATAAATAAAGAAATATGAAAATTAGAAATATCTAAAAACTATTAAATTTCTCCACTTTTCCCCATTTCTTTGGATTTAATTCCGATATTAGTGTTTCTCATAATTCCATCAAATGTCACTAACTTGTCAAGTTGGATGTGACATTACATGGCCTCTTGGTGATCATGTTTGCTTGGCACATAGTGGACATTAAGGAACCGTTTGGGGAAGGGTTAGGGTTATGATAAAACTAGTGTAATGATAAACTTAGTTTTATTGTAATCCGTGTTTGGGAGAAGGGTTTAAAAAGATAGTTTTATGACAAGAGGTGTTTATGGGAAAAGTTATGTGGGAAGAGTTATGAATAAGATGTGTTTGGGAGAAGGGTTATGTAGGTATGTTATAACAATGTTATGATAAGATGTGTTTCGAGTAAGCATTATGTGGGTAGTTATGAGTTTTTTTTTTTAAAAAAAATTCCAATTCATTTTCTAAATGTAAAAAATATTATTGCATTTTTTTTTTATTTTGAAAGCGTCTAAAATTTTCTTTTAACAGTTTGCCTTATTTTCTCCAACGATGACGTTTATCTTTAATTTTATTAAATTAATAAATACATTTTACCAATTTGCCAATAATTCTTTGACAAATTTGTACAATTTTTTTCCAAAGTCATTTTCAAAATATAAAATCCACTCATTGTCACTAGTACAAATTTGATTTTTAACGACACTAATAATCAAAATATTGTGTCGTTAAAAATAAAAAATGGTGGAGTGGAAGTAAAATGTGTCGTTAAAAATAACAAAATACGGAATTTTTAATGACACAGTTTTTGCGTAGTTATTTAATTTTTCTTGACATAAATTTTGCGTCTAAGAATAAACTACAACAATTTTTTTTGATCTAATGGAAGAGTAACCTTGTAAGGGTAAGAGGTTGTAGAGATAACATTTTGTCATAATTACCAATAAATTAATTAAATAATTAAATATCAAATTATAAAAATGCAAAAGAAAGAAAAAAACAGTAAAAGTTTTTATAAAAATGGACATAACAAGAATATAGAAATCGAGAAAATACAATATTAAAATATTAAAATAATAAAAAATAATAAAATTAAGTTAATAAAGGAAATAAATAAAGAAATTAAGAAAATTTTATTTATTCTCTGCTTTCTCCTCTTTTCGTGGAATTCTTACAAATATTTATACTTGCAAATCCATCAATGTCACTATTATATGGCCACTCAAGGTGAGTCTCTTGTAAACACATGACATGAGTGTTGAATTATAAAAGAAATTGATATTTGGCTACGATCAGTAATAAACATCTATATTTTTATATTAATATTTATAACTAAGATGTTATATTTTACTTTTCATTTTTCTACATTATCCAAACAATAAATTTAATTTGTAGGATTTGAAATGAATTTGGTTCGAAATGTTAATAGGATTTTGAAATCATATTTCCAAATTTTATGCAAATCCTAACTAATGCCAAATAAACCATTAATCAATATTTGCTAAACTTAAACGCTCTAAACAGTATTTTTAACCTTTCTTTTACTGTGTGGAGTGGTGACTAAGAAATCAACGTAACAGTGCAACTACAAACTTATATACTTGAATATATATAATTAACTATTTAGGTATGGAATTAAGAAATTTATTGTAAATATAGTTATATAATGTGATATTTATAACTTACGCAAATTTGACAATTTTTTTATTCAGTTTTATGTTATAACATTCATTCCATGGAATGTTAATGATATATAAATAGAGTTATGTGGTGTATTTATTAGATACACTAAAATTGAGTTCAATTGTTTTTTTTTTTTTTTTTTTTTTTACTTTTTCACTTCCTCTATTTATTTAGTTTCATTTTGGTTGTTTAGTTTTTATTTTATAATAAAATTAACATTAAACAATTATGTCTAAGACTATTTTTATTTATCAATCTGTGGTTGCATGCCTACTTTTTTCAAGCTCATATTTATCAGGCTTTAATAATTTGATTAGCAATTTATTTTTATTAAATCAAAAAACTAAAGCTGAAAGGCTATATACATCCTCATTTAATTTTTCATTTATAGGACCAAATATTACATACATTAATCTTTTCACTCAAATAGTTAAACATTAGATATTCATTTATATTTGATATTTTTTTTAAGGAACATTTAAACGATAAACGGTTCTAAAAAATATTAATGATGATAGTAAAATATCAAAATCTAAAATTTTTTTGGCATATTTAAAAATAGTCTTAATTTTTTTCCTACAATGTTTTTGGTCGTCTTTGTTTTCAATTTTTTTTTACCCAAAAAAAATCCATAATTTAAGGAATCTAAAGAAAAAAAAAATCAAATTACAGATCTATACTAATTGACTTTAGGTAAAGAACCCCTAAATCAAGGAAGATTTGCGTTGGAAAATATTACCAACTTCATATAGAATTGATTCCCCAAGACCCTATGTATCTAATAAAAACAAAGCAAATACAATGTTTTCATTACCATCTTCGTATGATTAAATGTGGTCATTTCTTTTTTTAATTAAAATTCACATTTCAATCACTTGACCAACAAACTTCATTTTCATTTTTTGAAAAATTGACCAATGAAGCTACATACGCATTACAATTGCTTACTTTGATTAAAAAAATAATAATAATAAATCATGTTGAGAACTCATTAACTTTGTTAATTTAAAGCAAAGTAATAAATCATTGGAATAGTTGTGTTAGTTTTATGACATGTCAATATATCTTTGGTGTTTGAGATGATGTAAGAGTAAATTTATACGTTCCTATTGGATAGTTAAAAGACCAATGTATAAACATATACTTATTCTAAGACTAAAGTTTATCTTCGATTTCTAAAGCAAAACTAAAGTGCTTAATTATTCTTTGAAGTTAAAAAAATTATTACGAATGGTAGCATTCATAATTATGCTACCCTATATGCACTAAATCACAACTTAAACAGATGAAATAATATTAGTGCAAATCAAAGATGTAACGGTAAATATAGTGTAATAAACTAAGATATTTATAAAATATAGCAAAATTTTAAATTCTATTGATAATAGACATCGATCGACTTTTATTAGTGTTTATCAATACATTTAATAGACATTGATATATTTATACGAGTGTTCATAAAATTTGATATTTTATTATATTTTGTAAATATTTGCAATAGTTTTATTAATTTCAATAATTATCTTTTTTTTTTATTTATTAAAACTATTATGTTAATTATTTGTCATGTTTTTATTTTCCTTTTTTTTTTTTATCTCCTACCTCCCAATTCAATAAGTTTTTTTCCCTCTTTTCTTTATCTTATTAATTGAAAGATTTTCTACCAAAACTCACCCTTAAATATACAAATAGAAATAAAATATGGACTATTTAAAGAGCAGATTATCATCTTTGATAGCAACTCGTATGATATTATTCATTGTTTTCATTCTCCAATAACATGCAATTGAAGAAACTATATTTGAATATCGCTTTACCTAAATATAAATAGCGAAGGAGAAGAAAAAAGAAAAAGCCACCATGAGAATTCACCAAATATCTCAAATACCCAAATGTTTAAACTCATGACCAAAGTTAATTTTAAATATAAAATTAAAAATTGAATATAAAATTTTCAACTAAAAGTGATAACCAAACAAATATTTAAAGAAAATTTGTTTAATAATAAAAGAGATAAGTAATCATATGATCAATTGGATAATAGTAGGTTCTAATCTTGCTACAACACAATGTTCACTACTAAAAGTAATCCTAAGCATACAAAATGGTGTCAAATATCAATAATGGGTTATTGCTTTTCATCAAACATCTAACATTTTAGAAAGAATGATTAGCTTCTAACTATATCACACAAGACTATACTAACCAATATATAAATATAAGGTTCATTGTTCGCTAATTAGGCTCTCACCAAATAGTTCTCTCGACCATATAGCTTCTTTAACAAACCTATGTAACAACCATTATACTATTTAGAGATGTGTGCATCAATCTATCATATTCGATTTTTTGACCAAACCATCATTGAATTGACTATGGTCAGTCTAACAAATGTTCAAATTGAACTCCTCCCTACTTTCAACCGACCACCTTTGGTTTGGTGGACTTTGATCAATCGATTTGACTTTTCGATCTATCATTACTATGTGTCAATGGTAAGTGAGACTTATAGTATGCATGGTAGTTTGCGAACTAACAGCATAACCACCAATTTAAACACATTATCTCATGCATGATAAAAATCTACGTGACCAAGAACTTCATATCGAGTTCTCTTAAAACGGCAATAAAACATCATCAATAGTATTTTAAAGATATTTACATATCTACTAAATTGTTTTTCGATATTCTTTGCCTTAATTGTTGGAATGTCTGCCAGTGAAAATTCGTGTAGGATAAGAATCCATCTCTAGTTCTCCCATGATGCAACCAAACATGAGTACATTGAAAATATTTAGGTATCCGCTAAAGTGTTCTTTAGATGTTTTTTGCCAAATTTTCTCAAATATGTATCTACCAGTGGCATATAAATTGTGTAGGATAAACCATATACATAAATCATTGCCTGTATACGACAATAATCGTATATGATATGATTAATATAAAAGGTAATGTATGTAGATACATTATTATATAGTTAATTTCGAATAAGATTTAAATTAAACTACATAATATATAAAAATAAATATGTTAAAATGTCATTCAAATAATAAATGATATGGATGAAATTCATATTAATTGTTTATTCCAGATGAATGTTATTGTGTCATGGCTGATAAGTCCACTATCTTTAAAGAAAAGAATGACGAGACGTTAGTGCTATATCGCAAAAAGCAAGTTGCTCCCTAAAGTTCCACACAACGCTTGTACTCTGGCGTGCATTTGTTGGAGAACGTACGAATTAATTATAATAATTCAAAAATTGTAACTAATAAACTTAGGATCGAAAGTCAAAGAGAGAGAAAACTAGGGCTTTTCATGAGTATCCTTTTAAGAAGAAGAAGGAACGTCAGTTATTAATTGGTATCAAAATTTAATTTGACAAATATGACATTTTACATGTAATAAAAGGGTAAATGATTAACGTGATAGGTAATAAAAAATTATTTCTTTTTTCCGCAAGCAAGATTAGTTGTACTCATATTGCTCGTCCAATAGATGAATGGATGATGGTGCACGTGTGGTGACAAGGTTATACTATCACCACCAACACACTTTGGAAGCTCATTTGCAAGTATATATATACACTAGCCAAATCACAATTGTTTTTGTCACACCCCGTCCCGCACACGTCATTGCTTAGTATGCGAGATGTAGTGTGACTTGAGCATCCTTGACGCGATGAATGCCAAAGACGCTCGATCTAGAGGTTCTTAGGCTTTGCTTAATCACCTCATGGTTTTACTAGTACTTTTAGGCGATATAAAATACTTAACACAGAGAAGTAAACCAGACTAAAGTTTTATTAAACTTTGTTAAGCGTTTAACAATAACTATACAACAAATACATAAACACAACTCTTAAAACTTTAAAATAAAATGTCTTGATAGTCTTCTCGTCTAGTGAGCTCTTTAACCTCCTCTTATTTGGCCTTAACGCCAAATTCTTGGAATATGAGAATTAAAAGTAAGTCCACAGACTTAGTGAGGTTTTAAGAAATCCTTTTCGCAAGCCTTAATTTGCAAATATCATAACTCATAAAATAAGGAAAGCGTCAACAACAGTAAATATGGATGTACCTTCCGTTAATCAACACTAGGAACAACCATATGTGCATATAAGTAGAGATAGTAAAAACACAAACATTGTTAACCCAGTTTGATGACGCTGTATTTTCTCGTCTTAGGGGTCCTTTGACCTATTATGAGAAATTTTATTACTTCCAAGTATAAATCATAAGTACAATCTTATGATGTTAAGTATAGAGTTTTTACATTCAAACCTTCACTCTATACTTTTAGTAATATACAATCTTACTGAAATAAAACCTATCACTATCATGATTCAAAGATGGTCAAGATAAAATCTCCCCCTTAATCTTTTATCTCATCAATCAACCGATTAAGGACTTGTTTGGCGAAGATCTCCCCCTTAACTATATATCTCACCAAGCATCTTGGTTAAGATATAAAACTTCTCTATCACAATGAAACTCTTTGATCTTTGTACTGATGATTACCACAGATGTTATTCATAGAACATCACAAATATATACCAAGCAAGAATCGTATACTTACTCATTGATGGTACTTGCTTGCTTTATAAGTATTTTGTTCGCAATACTTCCCTTATTGGTTTTCTCTCATTTTCCATACATCTTTCATCAATTAAAGTTGTATATATATATACATATATATATAATCTTGAAGATCTTTGCTAATTCTGAAGATAAAGAAAATATAGGATATTCCAATATCATTTAATAATATCTCCAAAGGTAAAGGAAATATAGGATATTCCAATGTCATTTAATAATATCTCATGATAAGATATTTAATTAAAATATATTTTTTATTAAATATCTTTTAATAAAATATTCTCTTCAACTACAGAGGTCTTCTTGAAAAATAATCTTATGAACAAATATCTTCTTAAAAACTAAAGAAGGACCCACATTAAGTCTAACAATAACTTCTCATAAAATAGAAATACATTAGTTCATATAACATATCATTTCGCATAAATGCTTTTATCTCGCATAAACACACAATAGTTAAAAACATTCCTCTCACCAAGGATCACGAATCATTCTCCATGTCAAGTTTCATTACTCCGCGTTTAGACTACTTTAACAACAACATCCGAGAATGTACAGATTTGTCCTTGTTGCTTAAGCCACTAAGCTCAATATGTTTTTTTCAACATATTTGCTAGCTTCCCATCACCATATAGCCCCTTTCACCCCATGGCTCATTGACAAGAAGTAACTAATGGTCTGAACATCATTTCACAAACAAGTTATGCTTTGAAATACATAAACCATATTTTGAAACATATAAGCTTTTCATGTAAATCTTGTTTAGGAACATTTTAAATTGCAATTATCATTTTAAATCATCAAGGAATTATAAGAATGCTTAAAATCATTTAAATTTTTTTAAAGAAAACACTCATCCTATTGGATTACTCAAACCTGAAATACTCTTCTTCCTCTTCTTCTTGCGTAGACAAATGGACAACACTTCAACCCTTTAGCTTTTTCTTTCCAAACTTTTAGAGTAACGCTCCCAATTAATTTGGTTAAAACCCTCTATTTACCTTAAACAAGCTTAGTCACCCTTAAACTCTATTCAGCTCGCCGACTCCTACTTTTGGTGGTGCACGTGTAAGCTTAAGGTTTAACCTAATTATGCTTAACTTATTCTTTACACGTGGCCTATTTAGGAAATTTTTTGAGAAGTTTCCTCAATTCTTCTCACCTAGTTCTTCCCGCATAATACTCTAATTGCAAAGTAGCACTTAGTCTTTAAAGTCTTGCCACTTAACCTATCTCGCGAACTTCCTTAAATATGAATTGCTTTTCGCATAATCTTTGTTTCAAAACACCTTCTTATATTCAAACCTCCTAATCTAGAATACTTAGCCAATTTTTAACCTCTTAACTCTTAATTTAGGTACGGGTCTTACACTTTTAATGTTGCCAACTACCACTCTTTTTCTCTCAAAATCATCTTTTTTATTTAAGTCCAAAGTACGTCATTTTCAGTAATATTAACAAATGTATCATAGTATCATTGTCAATATCAACGATATACACAAACAAATGTCTTTTAGTGTTTATCATTGTCTAACACTAATAGAGTTGGTATTTGGTGCCCTAAATCTCATCGCATCCATAGTCTGTAATTTGTAAATGTGAATCACTTATTTATAAAATAAGAAGTATTTTATTCAACATTTAGATAGCATTAACTTAATTCAATAAACTAAGATCCAGGGTTAGCTTAAATAGTATGTGGTAGACATACAAATGGATCGTATTAAGGTAATAACCTAAATGATATGCACTATATAAATAAGGTTGGGTGCCTTATCGTAGTGACAGTGCAGATATGTCCCACTTTGTAAATATTACAAGAGTTGCAAGTTGAAAACAATTTGATCTACATCATTCATGTCACTACAAGAAATTGGAGCTATCTCGACGCACCAAAAGACGTCGAGATAGACAAAGTCGGGAAATAAAGCGTACCCCGATACCGTAAAGCCTATGTCGGAATTGATCATCTATCCTAACGTATTGTTAAAGAAATATCTTTCTTCTTACTAAAAAAATATAAGTTACCTTTTTTTAGATTTATATTTAACTTAATACATCAAATTATGATTGTTTGGTCCTTATTTTTATACAACATTTCGATAGCAGTGTACAAAAATACCTACCTAACCATCTACCTATTATAGGTCCCCTCTTTCCGGCATAATTCTAGTCCCTTAATTATACAACATTTCGACATCAAGACAATGTACAAAAATACATACCTAACCATCTACCTATTATAGGTCCCCTCTTTCCGGCATCATTCTAAGTTTCTCAATCATACAACATTTCGACATCAAGACAGTGTACAAAAATACCTATCTAACCTTTTACCTATTATAGGTCCCCTCTTTCCGGCATCATTCTAAGTTCCTCAATCATAAGGGAAACTTATAAATGCAAGAGAATACGGATACAGAAGTCATCGAACGACAATACAAAAAAACCATAAGAAGATCTCGTGAAAACAAAGAAAAAACATGAAGTCGTGGTTGATATGTCTGGCCTTAATAGGCATGTTGGTCGTCGGTCAAGAAGTAACAGCAGAGACAAAACATCTTAAATTTCTGGATCCTTGCAATCAACCTTCTCCACCTCCAACTTGTTCTAAAACGGAAAAAAGGGAGGAGGCAAACTCGTACGATAGAGGTTGCTCTGCAATCAATCGATGTCGTGGGGGATGAAGCATAAATATATTCAAAAACATGATTTGACTCAAAATGTGTAAACGAGGAGAATTGTTTGTTAATGGAATGTGAATGATAAGATATACCAATAATGCAAAAACATTTCAAGGAAATAAAAGGATAAGTTTTAAAAATCAAGCTTCAATACGTCTCATACAAATATGAATCAATTTTCGATTATCCATGTAGTAAAAGATTACCAAGTCATATATAAAGCTAACCAGCGATTGCAACTTTCTATCAATTTTTGTTGATTAAGCAAGGTCATCTTGTATAAATGGATAAATAACCTCTTGTGATGGAAAAGTAACTTTATAAATACTATATTGTTAACTATAAATATTACTTGGAAAAAAAAAGAACAATAAACTCATTTGGTTAAGGATAAGTATCTTGATATTTTAATGAATACATGCCAAAATCCTCATCATTAATATGTTAATTTCAATAACACTAGTGTACTCAAGGTGTTTCTATGAATTACAAAATGGTAAGAAAATTAACCACTTAAGATCAAAGAAACACTTTAGAGCGAAAAGGAATAGCTTTTCGTTTGACAGGTGTGATAAGGCAATCCTAATCCTCACTCCAACGATCCAAGCTATTACCTAGCAAGAACCTATAAAATAAGAAACTAACGTCTCCGTATACTAATTTAGATCAGTGAAGAGAAAGTTAGTATTAGATTACCTCTTAGATCAAAGATCTAGAACCAATATTTGGAAATCTTGTTCTACATTATGTCACTCCACAATCAAACTTGATAAAGGTTAGATCGAATGGCTCGTATGCATTCTAGAACAAGAATTTCAAATTAAGGGAAAAGTCTCAAAATGAGATTTCAAGTTGCATTCATTAAAAGCCTTGTTCTTACAAATGGAAGGATAAAAACATTATATAGCCTTGTAGAGATTCTATCCTAATTAATGAAAATGCCAAAAAGTTAAAATAAAATAATAACTAAGTTTTCTATCTTCCAACAACTACATTCCAACCATCATCTATAATACTAAGCCATTAATGGTAGTTATCGTAACTTGTCAAATTAAAAACAATTGGAAATACAACAAAAATGTGATATTAACTAAATCATGAGGTCTTCAAAGGTTGGTTTCATGGAAGCTTAATGTTTATCCCATAGTCTGCTTCAATCGAGAAAACACTAACATTCAATACTTCAAATTGTCTTTCGTCTCTTGTATTAACATGTGGCACATGGAATTAAGAATGAACGACCCTATCCATTCTTGTACATGAGGAATGAATCATTAGTTAATCTTTTGATGGCTTCTTCGATCTTGTAATTGGTCCTTATGGAACATCATGATCCTTATCATATTCGTGTAACTTTTCAACTGCAATTGAAGTGATTTTGACTGTAGGTGACCCTACGGTGATACTTATTTGTCGTACATTGAAGATATGAGTTTCTGCTTGAATTTTTCGAATCAATTTCATCTCTCTAGTTAAGCTTTGGTATTTGTACGAACAATGTGTAGCTTATCATTGTTTATATCAATGTCAACGATATACACTAGCAAATGTCTTTTAGTCTCTATCGTTGTCTAACACTGATAGAGTTCATATTTAGTGCCATAAATCTTGTCGGTCCCATAGTCTGTAATTTGTAAATATGAATCATTTATTTATAAAATAAGGAGTATTTTTTCAACATTTAGATAACATTAACTTAATTCAATAAACTAAGATCTAATGTTATTTTATGTAGCTTGAACAGTATGTGGTAGACATACTAGTGGATTGTATTCAAGTAATAACCTAAATGGTATGCAGTATATAAATAAGATTGGGTGTCTTATCAAAGTGATATTGTAAATATGTCCCATTTTGTAAATATTACAAGAGTTGCAAGTTCCAAACAATTTGATTGAAATCACTCCTGCCACTCAAGAAATCGGAGCTATCTCGATGCACCAAAACACATTGGGATAGACAAAGTCGAGAAACAAAGCTTACCCCGACGCGGTAAAGCCCTTGTTGAGATTAGTTCCCTATCCTGACATATTGTTGAAGATGTCGACATAGCTTAAGGTTTTCCCGATGCCATGTACGTAAACGTAGAGGAACCTTTAATAAAATAATGATTTAAAATTTTCCCAATGCCATGAACGTATACGTTAGCAATTGTTGGGGAATCCTCGATGTGTACTTTCATGGCATCGGGAAAATTTAAAATTATTATTCTAATTAAAGGTTTCTCCGATGTCTACCTACATGACATCGGGATAATGTCTGCCTATGTCGATATCAGAGTTGACCATGTCGGAGAAAATTGGACATTTAAATAATTATTTTAACTTTTTTTTTACGTTGTTAGGGAGACGTCGAGAATGGTCCGTCTTTGACCTTTACGTAAAGGTTGACCACATCGGGAGAAAATGTAACATTTGAAAACTTTTTGAAATTTTCCTCGATGCTAAGTGAAGCGCTCTTATTGATTCCAAGTAATCCCGACGTTTTCACTTATGGCGTTGGATTTAGAGGGTTCTCGTGATGTTTTCGAGCTACGTCGGGAGAACCCTTGTTAATAAGAGTTTCGTGTTCACAGAACTCAGAACTTGCAAAAGAGAAAAAGAAAACAGAAAGAGAGAACGAGATAGTATCTATGTCATTGTCGTGCCATCGTCGTCTGTCGCCTCCTTGCCTACCGTCGTCGTGCTTTCCCTCCCACCGTCCTCTTTTATGCATTGTGCTATGCTACCTTCTCTACATTTTGGTAAACATATGTTTTTGTTTTTGTTTTTTTTTTCCTAAATAAATGTATAATTTAGATTCAATTTGTTACATAGATAGAATGTAGATTGTTAACTGTATGTATAGATTGTATATTGTATCCATAGATTGATATTGAAATTGTTGCGTGAATAAATAAATGTATGATTGATATTAAATTGTATGTATAGTTTATACATTGAAATTGTTGGAAGTTTATGAATTCAAATGTATATGAATCATTTTAGAATTAAATTGTATGCATAAATGGAATATTGAAACTTGTAATAGGTTAGAGTTTAAATTATTGAAATTCTGATTGTTATAGAGGGGGCCCACTTGAAATTATATTTAAATGTATTGAAATTGTTGAATTGACGAAATTGAAAATGTTTAAATTGTTGAAATAGTTTAAATACTTGAGAATTTTTATTGATATGTTGCGGCTATCCTGTAGTTATGGTACTATGTAATTTTTTATTTGTGACCATGCTTTGTTTGTTGGAATTAAGTGTTAGTTAGAACTATGGTAGTTTTTAGTGGTTTATAATTTGTTGGAAGTGTTTGGTAGTTTCTAAAGCTTTGTTAGTTGGAAGTGTTAGGTAACTTTGAAAGATTAAAGCAATTATGTGTGATTAGGTTGTTTCGGCTGTCCCGCAGTTATGGTAGTTTTTTTTTTTTTTTAATTTTAAACTTAGATGTAGTGAAAGTTGGGATGTTGGATGCTTGTGAGGTATAGTTTATTCATGAAGTAAGTTTGAGCATTTCAGAGGAGGAATATAAGACAAATGAAACCTATTTATGTTCTAGGTCTTTAACGATGGACAATGGTTGGATAAAATTTAGGAATAAGTTTTCGGTTGAGTATAAAGAGGGAGTGTCCCAATTTTTAGAGGTTGCAAAGTATCACGTCGATCAGTACAAACGAATTAGGTGTCCATGCAAAAGATTTATGTACTGAAATTTGGACTCCTTAAAGGTTTTGGATCGACACCTATTAACGATTGAAATATCTCCCTCTTATACATAATGGGTGTATCATGGAGAGATAGTGAACTTGCATAGAGATATAGAAAGATTTGATGAAGCAACTGGTAGTGACCCTTTCCATGAAGGAACTAACAGTGACCCCTTCGATGAAGGAACTAGCAGTAACCATTTTTTTCCTAAAGACAATGACATGTTGGGTATGCTTCATGATTCATAAGCTCCAATTGAGTACAAAGAAGAAACGGAGGAAAGTTTGGAGAATGACATGACGTTTAATAGTGGTGTAGAACAAGAGATGGCAAACATATTTTAGGAGTTATTAAACTAAGCACATAGTGAGGTATACCCCAGTTGTTCAGAATTTTCATCCCTAAAGTTTTTGGTTACGTTGATGCATGTCAAGGTTCTTAACGGTTGGAGTAACAAGTCATTTGACATGTTATTAGAACTGTTAAAACATGTGTTTCCAATGTGTAGTACCACTATCCTAGTTCATTCTACAAAGCAAAACAAAAAGTGCGTGACTTTAGCCTCGGGTACGAGACTATTTATGCTTGTAAGTACGACTGTGTATTATACTAGAAGGAGTTTTAGGATTTGTAACATTGTCTACCTTGTGGTGAGTCTCGATACAATGTTAGTCCTAACAGATGAAAAATTTTCGCACAAGGTAATGCGATACTTTTCGTTGATACCGAGATTACAACGGTTCTTTATATCGCAAGAAGGCCTGTCTAACATGAGATGACATAAAGATAAACAACAATGGAGGATGTGTTGAAACATTCTGCTGATGCAAAGGGATGGAAGCGAAGTTTCGTGTACAACACTGTGATCCTATTCACCCGATGTGCCACCTATCCAACACATAGGAGACAACTCTCTGCTTTCTTTTTAGTTGGGGGCATTTTAGTGCTAAAGTAATGTTGCAACGCAACCTTATTGCAAGGGCAGTTTCAAAATATTCTTTTATTACTAACTTTTTGCTCCAAAATGACCTTGTTTTCCTCCATTTTAACTTTTTTGCTTCCAACTGGTAATTAAATTAACCACATTTTGCAGAGAAACACTAGCAAAACATTAAATCTAATATAATAAAATCTAAATAGGAAGTAAAAATAAACACATTTAATTTTATGCACTTATCACTTACTCTTCCACTCTAGCACAATAAATGTTCCTTTGCATATTGAAATATGGTAGATTTTTCGTCTACGTTAGAAATTTTATCGAATCGATTAGTTTCAATATTTCACGAAAATGAAATGGACTGATAGTATTTCACGATCCCATAGTTACTACTTTTATAAGACAAAGTTTTATGGATTTAATAACTTTTCATTTATATATTAGATGAGATCGACTCTTTTAACAAATATCTTTCTTCTTACTAAAAAAATATAAGTTACCTTTTTTTATATTTATATTTAACTTAATACATCAAATTATGATTGTTTGGTTCTTATTTTTATACAACATTTCGATAGTAGTGTACAAAAATACCTACCTAACCATCTACCTATAAAAGGTCCTCTCTTTCCGGCATCATTCTAGTTCCTCAATTATACAACATTTCGACATCAAGACAGTGTACAAAAAAAACAAACCTAACCATCTACCTATTATAGGTCCCCTCTTTCCGGCATCATTCTAAGTTTCTCAACCATACAACATTTCGACATCAAGACAATGTACAAAAATACCTATCTAACCTTCTACCTATTATAGGTCCCCTCTTTCCGACATCATTCTAAGTTCTTCAATCATAAGGAAACTTATAAATGCAAGAGAATGTGAATACAGAAGTCATCGAACGACAATACAAAAAAACCATAAGAAGATCTTGTGAAAACAAAGAAAAAATATGAAGTCGTGGTTGATATGTCTGGCCTTAATAGGCATGTTGGTCGTCGGTCAAGAAGTAACAGCAGAGACAACACATCTTAAATTTCTCGATCCTTGCAATCAACCTTCTCCACCTCCAACTTGTTCTAAAATGGAAGAAAAGGACGAGGCAAACCCGTACGATAGAGGTTGCTCCACAATCAATCGATGTCGTGGAGGATGAAGCATAAATATATTCAAAAACATGATTTGACTCAAAATGTGTAAACGAGGAGAATTGTTCGTTAATGAAATGTGAATGATAAGCTATGCCAATAATGCAAAAACATTTCAAGGAAATAAAAGGATAAGTTTTAAAAGTCAAGCTTCAATACGTCTCATACAAATATGAATCAATTTTTTATTATCCATGTAGTAAAAAAGTAGCAAGTCATATATAAGGCTAACCAACAACTACAACTTTATATCAATTCTTTGTTGATTAAGCAAGACCACCTTGTATAAATGATTGATAAATAACCTCTTGTGATGGGAAATTAACTTTACAAATACTATATTGTTAACTATAAATATTACATGGAAAAAAAAAGAAGAACAAACTCATCTGGTTAAGGATAAGTATTCAGATATTTTAATGAACATATGTGCCAAACTTCCTTATCATTAATACGTTAAACTCAATAACACTAGTTTACTCGAGTTGTTTCTTTGAATTACAAAATGGCAAGAAAATTAACCTACTTAAGATCGAAGAAACACTTTAGAGTGAAAAGGAATAGCTTTTCATTCGGCAGGTGTGATAAGGCATCCTAATCCTCACTCTAACGATTCAAGCTATTATCGTAGTAAGAACGTTTGAAATAGGAAACTAACACCTCCTTATACTAATTTAGATCAACTAAGAGAGAGTTGGTATTAGATTGTCTCTTAGATAAAAAAAAATCTAGAACCAAGATTTTGATATCTTGTTCTAAATTATGTTACTCCACAATCAAACTTGATCAAGGTTAGATTGAATGACTCGCATTTATTCCATCACAAGAATTGGAAAAAAAATTAAGGGAAAATTCTCAATATGAGATTTCAATTCCGATTCATCCATTCTTTTACAAATGGAAGGATAAAGTCATTATATAACCTTTTAGAGATTCTATCCTAATCAATGAAAATACCAAAAAGCTAAAATAAAACAATAACTAAGCTTTCTATCTTCCAACAAGTATTTTCCAAACACGATCTTTAATATAAGCTATTAATGGTAGTTAGTCTGACTTGTCAAATTAAAATCAATTAAAAATACAACAAAAATGTGATATTAACTAAATCATGAGGTCTTTAAAGTGTTGGGTTCACGGAAGCTTAATGTCTATCCCATAGTCAGCTTCAACCGAGAAAACATTGACATTTAATACTCCAAATAGCCTTTCGTCTCTTGTAATAACATGAGGCATATGGAATTGAGGTAACGACCTTATCCGTTCTTGTACATGAAGAATGAATGATTGGTTGGGTAATCTTCTGATGTCTTTGATCTTGTAATTAGTTTGTATAAAACATCAGGATTCTTATCATTTACCCTCTCTTCAGAAGGATTTGTCGTCAAATCAAGAAATTCACCACCTACATCAAAAGGACAAAACTCAACAGCATTGAAACAATAATTCTCACCTCCCTTGCCTTGTAGAGTAGTTTTGTGATAATTAAATTTCAAATGTAAGTGATTTGCGGAACTCCGCTTGGGATTCTTAAAAAAAAAAGAAAGAAAAAATATCAGTGATTCTTCCAAAAGTGTCTCCACAACCATTTTCTTGTTTTGAACATTGTATGCTTGCTGCCATGGTTTAATTTTGAGGCGACTTATGAGTTGTTTCTCTTTGATTTGGTCTTGAAAGACATATGGCATGTGACATTGTTGATCTTAAAAGCAACCTTAAAATCAAGCATCTTTATGAGTGTCTTAGCCTCCTATAAGAACTTAAAAGAAACTTTAGAAAAACATGGGATGAGCTCACCCGTTAGGAAACAAGTTTTTTTGTATATAAGATCAAAAAAATTTTGTTTTGGATACAAAATAGATTTAACCTCACTAATTCTCTCAATATACCTTTGCTTTTCGACTTTTCTTTCCTTTTTATCTCTAGGCCATAAACTATCCTCATGCTTTTGCAAGATTCTTTTTTAACAAACTATATGCTTTTGTTTTGGTTTCTTTTTTCTCTAACTCACCCACATCAACATGAATTTCAATATTAGATGTTACAATAAAATCAGATAGTTTTTGACAAAGTATGTCATCTTCAACTTTTTCATTTTTTACCATAACAATAGGCCTAATTTCTGTAGGTACACTAACCTTCTTCAAATTTTGGTCTCGTATATTCAACTATTGATTTAATGTACATAATTCTATCTTCTCATTCGATTATGGAGTGAAATCAGCCGATTTTGCAAGCCAAATTTTGCATAAATTATATATATAATCAATACATTACACCAAATAAATTCTAACTTTCAATTCCAATTAATCTAACATCCATAATAATCTAATCATAAATTATTCAAGATAATTAAGTAACAAAATTACAATGGAGTGCTACAATTCCTTATTAAGGCACGTAATGTGTTATATTGAGCATTGTTCAAAGGTTCCACCCTTATCATCCACTATCACCCCCACCAAGAGACGTTGATACTTCACTCCCTAGTCACATCCACTCTCGATTTGAGTTGGTAAATTGGGAGGGGTGCGACATATCCATTTTTCAAAATTTTAACTCTTTTTTTTTAAATATTATTATTGTTATTATTATTATTTAGATATTTCTTTCCTTTAACTCTTATTTCAACTTTTAATCGTTGTGAGATATCATTTTAATGAAGTATTCACTTCAAGAAATCAGCGTTTTACCAACACATAAAACGGCGTCGAAGAAATAATGTCGGAACAGACCTTTCCTCGACGCCATTTTTCACACGTCGAACAAAGGCGAACACATTATTTTATTATTACCTTTTTTCGACACAGTGAAAGAATCGTCGGGAAATAAGAATCCATTTTCGACGTTTAGGTTTAGAGCATCGGAAATAGTTAGCAATTAAATAAAATATATAATTTCTCTTAATGCCCCGTGCACGGCATCGAGAACGGACATCCATGTTCCCGATGACACTCGTCTTACGTCTAGAATGGTTAAAATCATTTTCGACGTCATTTATTGACCGTCGAAATTGTCAAACATTAATTATGTTAGATAGCGATTCCGATGCCCCATGCATGGCGTCGCAAATGATTTTAACTATTCCTGACGTCATTAGTGATCATCGAGAGATCTCCCGACGTTTTCGTGCTGCATTGAGAGTTTCCATATAAAAAAGATGTTTTAGTACTATCAAACACCGAATTGAAACGACTGAGGAGAAAGAGAGATCGTTTGACGAAACAAAAAGAGGAGAAATAGAGATCTTTGTCGTCGTCGTCGTTCCCCTCATCGTCGTGAGCCTGCCGTCCTGCCTCTCTCGCCGTCTATCGCCGCTCATCCCTATTTGATGTAAGTTTAAAACTCAAAACGCTTAAATGTTAGTTTAGGTTAAGTTAGTTTAAATAGTTTAGTTTTTTTAAAAGAAACTAGTTTTAGGATTTTAATGATGAATTAGTTTTAGGATATTGTTTAGGAATAGATTTTGGTTTTTGAAGTTGAAATTTGGTATCTGGGTTAAAAATTGGTGGTGGTGGGAGGGGGAAGGATATTTGTGACATTGATCTAGAGAATTAAAAATTTGAATGTGTGGGTTGAATTTGAAGAGGGAGATGGGTGTTTAATTTGATATTTGAAGGGGGTAGGTTGAAAATTAGAAAGGAAGGGGGTTAAGGATGAAATTTTGAAGGGAGGAGGGGTTGAATTGAAAATTTAAAGGGAGTGGGGGGTTCAACTTGAAAACTTGAGGGTTAGAGTTGAAAATTTGAGGGGGGCTTTATTATTGTTTTAAAAATTTTGTAATTTTTTGTTAAGATTCGTTTTGGCTATCTTGTAGTTATGTAGCCTCTAGTTGTTTATTTCTTAGTAGTTTTGAATAATTTTGTTGTTGATTTGGGATGACTATCCTATAGTTATGGTAATCTTTTTGTTTTGAATTTTTTTGTATTTCTTAGGGTTTGAAGGGGTGGTAGTAGGGTAGCTTGTAAGGTAGCGTTGTTGGAAGGGGTGGGTAGGATGCGAAGATTTAAGTTGTTTGTGGTTCATTAGGTTATGTGGCTATCCTGGAATTATGGTAGCCTCTGTAGTTTGAAATTAGTTTTAGTGAAAATTTCGGAAGATTGTATATTCAACGGAGTAAGTTTAGGATGTGAGAGGAGAGAAATATGCTTACAATCAAACCTATTTATGTTTTAGTGAAAATTTAGTTTTTCCTTGAGTATAGAGAAAGAGTGGCCCAATTTTTAGAAGTTGCCAAGTTTCACGTTGATGCCTAAGGACGAATAAGGTGTCCATGCAAGAGATATATGAACTCAAATTGGAACTCATTAGAGGTTGTGGAACGACATTATGTGCAGGACTGACGTTGATCCCACAATCGTTGAAAGACTGTTGTGCATCATGTAACTGACGACTTGATCAACAATGTGGATGAACACTTGTCTCATGTAAGCGAAACAAGCGACAACGAATGATAGTGATGAACCACATACCCACATATTTATGTAGTTTATATATTTCAATTCTAGTTATGTTTCGTATTTGCTTTTTTAATGTTTGTCTTCTATGTCCATAGGCACTATGTCGTCATTTCTGAGCGATTTCCACGAGACCGAAGCCATGTTCCTCGAGTTTGCAGAAGAGCTAGATAACCCTGCAAGAGGGTCATCGTTGGTGGACGACAATTCGGGTGAGTCTAATAATATGGTATACATTTTAACTTAGGATTATTTGAATTTTGTTTCTGACATTATATGTTCTTATAATTTATTCAGCAGGTACTTCTCAACTATCTACGACTCCGACTCCTAGGAAACGTGTGCGGTCTCTACTCTTAGAGTTGGAGTACTACGTTGCAACCAATGGGTGAATTTCAATTACGATCACCTCTGGAGCAGAGAAGCCCGTCTTCCTATACGTCGTTCGCTTTAGCCAGGTGATAGGCATGTATGTTCGAAAGAAATTTCCCATCCACTGCCCTAACTGGACAGCGAACGTAGGCAGAGAATACATCGAGGTCGTCAAAGGCGATCTCCAAGTAAGTCCACTACACATTTCTGTTTTCATTTTAAAATGTTTAAGTTAACCAAGCTAATGTGTTGTTTTTGTAATGTGTAGAGATTTTTTGTGCTTGATTTCAATGATCAAGCAATGAATAGGTTCATTGAGCATCAAATGCTTAGCACTTTTAAAGAGTTATGGAACGACTGTTACAAGCATTTCAAAAAGTACAGCAACCACGAGGAGGCTCGTACCAACCCACCACACATATTGGTGGGACGTGATGAGGATTAGCACTACCTCTATGACCACTACATGAGTCGTGCATTCCAAGTGAGAACTGAATTCTTTTTCATGGTTAATTATGATTTCAACTTTTAATATGTATAAGAAATAAATAATATAATTTTTTTCATGCAGGAGCAATCATGGACAACCAAGACTGCTAGACAGAAGCAGCCTTACAATCATAGCAACAAATTGAAGTCATTTCTACAACGATAACACGAGCTCATTGAGCAAATAGGGGAGCCAGTCGACCGTGTGGAGTTTTTCTGGCAAACACACATTCAAGACGGAACGTTTGTGTCGCAGACCATGTGGAGTTATCCAAGCAACACTTCTGCCCTTATTTGTCCTCTTTAATAATATATTTTTTACTTACTAAGATAGTTTCTAAATTTATTGCAGAATCAAATGCTAGAACTCCAATCTTAACCTACCCAGAGGGTATTCAGCTACTCTCTAGAGACGAGATATGCGAGACGGTGTTGAATAGATGATCGGACTACCCAAAAGGCCTTGGTTGGGACCCAAGCTAAGACCCGCAAGACGACCAGTGCAAGCAGTTTCACGCCCTCATGTTCACAGTCTACGGTAGACCTCCAATTACGAGCTACGCTTGTTCAAGCTATGCAATGAATTGAAGAATAGATAAGAAATCACGATGCGTTAGCTTCAGAAATGGAACGAATGCAGAAGCTCAAAGAAAGGATCGTCACATGATCCCTAGCTTTGCGATATATATATGTTTCCATTATTTTTAAGTTCTTGAAATGATAATGATGATATGCATATATATGTACTAAAATTAGCCACTTTTGTATCATTATAGGACCTGTGTTGTAGAATGGCGTACAATGCTCGTTAGAAGACGTATGGTTTTCTTTGCGCTTTTTTTACGAGAAATATTTTTTATTTGTATTATGAACTTTGTTTCATTTTTTGAATCTCTTTGAATTATGAACATTTAATTTTTTGTTGATTTTGTGTTTGTATTTCGTAATTTACTAATTTATTTTGAATTTTCTTTAATTGAATTGAAAACGAATGCGAATGTTTCAGGAAATAAATTTTACAGGAAAGAAAAAATAGAAAATTACATATTTAAAACATTTTCCGACGCAGTATATACGTCGAAAATATGGTGCAAACGTCACGTTGGGGATGATTATTGCCGACGCACGAATGACGTCAAATATACAAACGTTGGGAATAGTTATTCCTAATGCATAGTTGATGTCGGAACTGTGGATGTCGGAGATACCTTGTCGCCGACACATCGAAAACATCGGTAACGATAACGTCAAGAGAAGTGTATTCCGATGCGTTTCTGTCAATGGTCTTCCCGATGTCTCTTTCTGTGTTGGAAATTCAGTTATCGACGTTATTAACACTTACGCCGACGTTTTTATGCGTCAGGAGTCACCTTACTTCTTGTAGTGATTCTTTTATTACATTCATGATGAGCTATAAAATTGTTTTTAAGGGAATTTATTTAGTGCAATGTCCTAAAAATGAGGTTAATGATTAAATTATTTGCAAATTAGGGTTAATGTTTTGTCTTACCACTTCAATTAACATAAAATTAGGGGCGTTTGTAAAAATAACGAAAGAAAATTTATGATAATAGGACTCATGTCACTATATTTTCTAAATTGCAAAAGTAGCAAATTTAAAAGTGAATAGCCCTCTAATATATCTAATTACTTGTCATATTTGTCATATTTGCAATATGCAAAAACATGATACTGGACTACTTTTTTAAAAATATTTTTATCATCTGATGTAATTTTCCTAAAAATTAAGTCTTAGTGCTTAAGAATATTAGATAGTATTGCCACGTAGGTTTAAACCTTCCATTTCTATTGAAGAAAATAAATAAAAATAATAATACACAAATTAAAAGAAAGGAAAAAAACAAAAAATACAAAAATTAACGTGGAAAACTTCAAACGGAAGAAAAAACTACGTATATATTCAAAATTTCAATATATTAATAGTTGTTATAATCACATATAATAATTTTCTCTTTTGACTCCAATAACAAAACAAAAGCGCTCTTTCAAAACTTTTGATAACTCACACATTTTTCACAATTTCAAACTAAAGAATACAATAGGAATTTAATTAGAGTTAGAACTCTAAACTTAAAGTTGTTTCTAACTAGAACAATCGTAGATAACTAAAAGATATAGATTATTTTATAATATTTTGGAGTTCATGCCTTTCCTACAAATACCCGACTTTTCTAAACCTTTTTATGCGTTGTACTTCTAATATATTGTCAAAATCTCAAAACTTGAGAGTGAATTTCATAAGAAGAAAGGAGGGTAAGAACCTCAGAATAGAAAATCATGTGAATAAGACCATAAGCTGGGTGGCTCATCTATTTTTCAATTAACCATAGAAATGTTGCTATATAATTGCTTAGGCTTCCTACAAATACTGAAATAAAAAAGGTGAAATAGAAGATAAAACTGAATCATATAACACACACTGGTGTTGCATTTTATATATCTTCTACATAACTTAGGGTGCTAAAACTTTATTAAATTAAATCTCTTGTTCTTTTTTGTTTTTATTATTATTATTAATTGAAAGGTTTATTTATTTTACTTACCTTGCATTCAATAAAAATTGAAAAAAAAAAAAAAAAAAACTATTTTAGTTCATTACTTTTAGTTTCAATTTGAAAACATTTTTCTTCAAAACTAAATTCTATACATGGTCTCTAGGAATTCTATATTTTGAATGTTTCCACTTGATTACTACTAGTAGTAGGTACTTGATAGTATACACTTGTAATTACATCATTCTCTTTGCATTTTTCTAACCAAATATATCCAACACATTTCAAGTCATTCTTTTTAACTTAATTCTCTTTGAAGTCCTAGTTTTTCAACATGAGTTTTTTACCATGGTTGATCCCATCATACTAGGGAGTAACAACATTGGCACATCATCAACTTATAGTCATCAATTCAAATTGGAAATTTGTCTATTTCACTAATGATTCAAGCATTTGTAATGTGCAACACTTAGGGGTCATATGGATCGAGAGAATTGGGATGGGAATAAGATTGCTGAAAATTAATGATGTCTAGAAATAATAAATTTAGGAATAAAATTGTTAGAGAATTAATGATGCATGTATTTGATTGTGCATGGAAATTGTATCAAGAATGTAGGGAAATAAATTCTTTTTTTAATTTCATTTGTAAAATTAGTCATAAAAACTCTATAATTTTCGATGTATTAATTGATAAACAATAAACCTAATTCAAAATTTTGAGAAAATATCAAATAATAACACCAATTAATTTCAAAAAATTGAACATAATTTGATAGGATAAATTTGATAAACGTATCAAATATAATAATTATTAAATTCAAATTAATCATTATTAAATTCAAATTAATCATCCATAGACTAACTATAAAATTATTAAGGAATAAACTCATGTTATATTAAGGGATCTTTTCAAAAATATAAAAAAACGACAAAATATTTACATTTTATAAAACAATTTCAAAAACGGAAAAAACCCAGAGGCCCACCGTGTAAAATACCAAAAATGTCCCGTCAATAACGCACGTGTAATATATTTGCGATCGCTTAGATTTGGTTATTATTTGGTACGCGATTGTTTAGATATGACTACAATTTATACGCGATCGTTCAGATATGACTACAATTTATACGCTATTGTTCCGATATGGCTACAATTTATACGCGATCGTTTAGATATGACTACAATTTATCTTTTCAATTCCATCTTTTAATTTTGTTACACGATCGTTTAATTTGGTTACTATAAATTTGGTTACATGATCGTTTAGATTTAGGGACCAAAATCTAAATGATTTTTTTTTAAAATTTGGTACACGATGTTTTTAATTCTTTTGGTACATGATCGTTTACATTTCTTTACACGATCGTTTACATTTGGCTACTCCAATCCAAATGATTTTTTTTTTCAAAATTATTTATACACGATCTTTTATTTTTTATACACGATTGTTTACTTTTTTTTTTTTAAACGATCGTTTATATTTGGCTACTTAAACCTAAATGATTTTATCTCAAGATTCTTTATACCCAATCTTTTATTTTTTTTTTACACGATCATTTACATTTGGCTACTTCAATCTAAATGATTTTTTTCAAGATTTTTTATACAGGATCTTTTATTTTTATTTTTTTTACACGATAGTTTACATTTGGCTACTCCAATCTAAATGATTTTTTAAAGATTTTTTATACACGATCTTTTAGATTTTGCTACTTTTTGTACACAACGTAAAAAAAAGAAAAGAAAAGAAGAAGATGATGGAAAGAAATCGTAGCAAAAGAAAATTAGAGGAAAAGTAGAAAGACAATGGAAAAGTGAAAAAAAAAAAAAGAGGAAAAGAAGAAAAACGATGTAAAGATTAAACAACGTAAATAAAGATTTGAAAAATAAGAAAGATGATGGAAAGAAATTGCAGAAAAAAATAGGAAAGAAGAAAGACAACGAAAGAAATAGTAGGAGAAAGACGAATCGCAAAAGAAAGATGAAAAGACAAATCTGAAATATTTAAAAAGTGGCTGCTAAATTTATGGACTTTGTTATACGGGCCGTAAATAGTTTGGTGTTTTGTTACATTTATGTAAGCCTCTTATATTAATCCTAATGATCCAACTATAAATATAGTTAATTAATTAATAGTATTATTTCATCGGTTCTTTACCGTTTATTTAAAAATGAGTATGAGTATATATATGTGTGTATAAACTAATTTATTAAACTAGAATAAAAGAATAAGTGTATGTTTAAATTATTTTAATATATATATATATATATATATATATATATATATATATATATATATATATATGCATTTCCTTGAGTTATTTATTTTCAATTGAATATGGGCCTAAAAATATACTTTTTTTTATCTCTGTTTTTTTACAAGTGTGTTGGAAATGAAAAGAAGCAATTTGTTCGATTTGTTCAAGATTTAAAAAATAGTACAAAAACAAACGACAGAATCAAGATAAGACCAAAATTAATAATTGAGTAAACAACAAGAGTAACGAGGCAGTTTAAAAAAAATACACAAACACGTTGGTAATCCAATTCAGTGCCATAACACCTACATCTGCGGGGTCATGAATATAATTGAAGAGGTCTTTTAATGAATATAAAAAAAGTTCATAAGTACACCTTAAGATATTAGATAAACTTATACATACGTGCATGCACGCAACTTCTAACCCCTCTAACCCCTGAAAAGGATCGAATGATCAAGAATATTTTGGAGCCATTGAATCTTTCACATCTATCAAGAATAAATTGAAGCCATTGGCTTTGTATGATAACCAAATTTCTTTGAGCTTTAAATAGAAGAGGACCCAAAATTACCAAACCATCCCAAAATTTGAAACAAGTGAAGAAAGCCTGAGAGATAAAATAGATAGCGTTTTCCCTTATAATAGAGCTTGATATTCTTCTATAAGAAACAAAATTTGTAACTTTGATTTTAAAGTGAGATTCTTCTATTTTTACCTTTGTGGTTTTTACTCTAATTTGTTAAGAATTTTTTCCACTCGATGTTTGGTTGATACACTCGATGTGTGGTTGATACACTCGATGTATGGTTGATACACTTGATGTGTTGTTGATATACTTGTTATGCTTTGTTGATACACTTGTTATGTTTTGCTAATACACTCGATGAATTAAATAACACTTGATACACATCATTGGTTTTATACACTTGATATGTTGTTGATACATTTATTAAACTTTGAAAATATACTTAATCAATTAAGGACACTTGATGCACTAAGCATGATATATTACATTATCGATACACTTGATTAGGTTTAATACACTTAATAAGTTTGATACACTTAATACACTACTGATAAACATTTTATACTTTCACCGATACACTCGACAGATTTAATACACTTGATGCAGTTCATATGTTTGATACCCTTGATGTACTGTTGGTATATTTTCTATATCTACCGATACGTTTGATTGGTTAAAATACACTTGATACACTTGAGATTCTGATGATACACTTAATATACTTTACTAGTACATTTTGATACATATTGTATATTTGCTACACTAAGTTACATCATTCATATACTTAATAATACTACATTGAATTGCATAAAATTTGAAAAAAAATGGAAATCATGTAGTAAGTATATCAACCAACTAATACATATAATATAAGTACATCACAACACTAATATATAAAAATGATACAAAGTGGGAGAAAAATAATGATTGGGGCTTTAAAAACTGGGAGAAGAAATATTAGATGATTAGGACATTAAAAATAGGAGAAGAAATAAGTTATTGAATAGT
The DNA here is from genome assembly GCF_025177605.1 of Cucumis melo. Taxonomy (NCBI): domain Eukaryota; kingdom Viridiplantae; phylum Streptophyta; class Magnoliopsida; order Cucurbitales; family Cucurbitaceae; genus Cucumis; species Cucumis melo. The sequence goes on along the minus strand of NC_066862.1, from coordinate 36,340,550 downwards.
AGTTTGAGAATAATAAAATATTTAAGATAGAATGTATTTTAAAAAGTGAGAATGTTGTCGTGTTTGAAAGCATAATTTGAAAGAAGTTTGAAGAAAGAACTTAGATTTAACAAAAAATGATTATCGAAAATCTAGATAAAAAATGGTGAAAAATAAAAGAAGAAGAAGATAAAGATGCCGAAAATGGAGATTGAACGAACGAATTTTTTTTTTTTTAAAGAACCCACAAAAAACCAACCGAAAAATAGTGTTTGAGAAAAACAAATATTTTTTATTATTAGATTAACTTTTTATTATGAATACAAATATGATATAGAGGTTTACAAAAAAAGAAGAAGAGAAAGTGGAAGATGAAACATTAAAGAGATGATCAATAAAGAGGAAAGCAGGGGCAATTTGGGAATAATAAAAATTTTAAAGTAAAAAAATATCTCCAAAATATTTTAAAGATTAAAATTTGTCATATTTGCAAAATTTAAAAAGTATGTATCATAATTGCTAAAACCTATTCTCATAGTACTACCCAATACAATTTCCCTAAAAATATACTCTTTTTTCTCTCTGTTTTTTTTAAGTGTGTTGGAAAAGAAAAGAAGCAATTTGTTCGATTTGTTCAAGATTTAAAAAATAGTACAAAAACAAACTACAGAATCAAGATAAGACCAAAGTTAATAATCGAGTAAACAACAAGAGTAACGAGGCAGTTTAAAAAAACATACACAAACACGTTGGTAATCCAATTCAGTGCCGTAACACCTACATCTGCGGGGTCATGAATATAATTGAAGAGACCTTTTAATGAATATAAAAAGAGTTCATAAGTACAAGTTTCTTATCGCTGATTATCCTTAAGATACTAGATAAACTTATACACACGTGCATGCACGCAACTTCTAACCCCTCTAACCCCTGAAAAGGATCGAATGATCCACACACACAACTTCTAACCCCTGAAAAGGATTGAATGATCAAGAATATTTTGGAGCCATTGAATCTTTCACATCTATCAAGAATAAATTGAAGCCATTGGCTTTGTGTGATGACCAAATTTCTTTGAGCTTTAAATAGAAGAGGACCCAAAATTACCAAACCATCCCAAAATTTGAAACAAGTGAAGAAAACCTGAGAGATAAAATAGATAGCGTTTTCCCTTATAATAGAGCTTGATATTCTTCTATAAGAAACAAAATTTGTAACTTTGATTTTAAAGTGAGATTCTTCTATTTTTACCTTTGTGGTTTTCACTCTAATTTGTTAAGAATTTTTTCCATCTAAAATTATTATATGTTATTCTCTCTCTTCACATTCTTCTTTATAATTATTCTTAATCTATTTTAACTTCGATACTCTATGCGGTTACGATCCTATTTCAACACACAACTCTATTTAATTAGGTCGATTCATATCATTTGTGATTTAGTACTTCTAGAAACAAGTCCTTATTGATTGATAATTTTGCAACTACATTTTTTTTATTTAGGGAAAGTCTCATTCTTTCTACTTAAAAGCTAAGGAAAAGCTTTTATTCCCATTATAGGTTTTTTAAATTTTTTTAATTTTTTAATGGTTCATATTTATATTATTTCCATAATTTAAGAAAGAAAAAGAAAAAGAAAAAGAAAAAAGAAAATTATATCCAAGAATCGCGGTTGGAGATAAAATTTACAAAAATTACGTAGACAAAAGGTAAATGATAGCAAAAGAAAAAGTAATATAATGGGAAATATGTAAGAACAATAATAATAATAATAATAATAATGAAAAAAGTAGATCCATTTTTTAGATAAAGCAACCATTTTTTGTTGTTAATTAATTATTCTCTTTGTCTAAATGAATCATTCCAACTTCCTATTTCTTAAAGTTTGGATCACAAACCAACAACTCTATTCTTGTATGAGTCACATGTTGGAAACATTTTTCATATCTTCATACAAAAATTAATGGTGTATTTGAAATAGGTTTTAAAAATCCAAAGCAAATTACTTTTTTTTATATCTATGCACATTAAAAGAAATTAAAATTGATAATTTAATATTTAGATTGATCAAAAATTTGGTTCCATCAACTTCTTCTAATTAATTTGCTGCTTAATGTCAAGTTGATAGTGCTCCTTGTTCAAGCTTTAATGTCAAGTGTGGAGGTCAGACCTATGATAACAAAAATTATGCTTTGAAATAGAAATAGGGGTGAGAATGAGTATAAGATAAACATGTTGTTGTATGGTATAGGGTTTTGAAGTTTAGGATTGAGAATATGCAATTCTCATGTATTATTTATACCCATAAACTATACCTCTCTAAAATGATGGGTTTTTTCCTTTTCCACTCTTTTTTCTTTTTTAATACATTTTTTATTTTATTTAAATTTATTACATTAAATTAAATTTGTTGTTTATAAAATTAGATAAATATTTTAAATTTTAAATTATAGTGTATGCATTTAACTACCCTAATTTAATAAATTTATATATATATATATATATATATATATATATATATATATATATATATACTCATATTCATTTTTAAATAAACGGTAAAGAACCGATGAAATAATACTATTATTTAATTGACTATATTTGTAGTTGGATCATAAAAGGCCTCTTCAATTGTGTTCATGACCCTGCAGATGTAGGTGTTATGGCACTGAATTGGATTACCAACGTGTTTTTGTATGTTGTTTTAAACTGTCTCATTACTGTTGTTGTTTACTCAATTATTAACTTTGGTCTTATCTTGATTTTGCAGTTTGTTTTTGTACTATTTTTCAAATCTTGAACAAATCAAACAAATTGCTTCTTTTCATTTGCAACACACTTATAAAAAAAAACAGAGAGAAAAAAGAGTATATTTTTAGGCCAATATTTAATTAAAAATAAATAACTCAAGGAAACTCAATGGTCACATAATTGGATTAGTTCAAAAAATAATATAGTTGTTTAAAAAATTGATAAAAATAAGGTTATGAACAAATTTATTATGAAAATAACATGAGAATATAAATAAATAACAAAAAATAAAACAAAATAAAAAAAATATTGACAAAAATAGGTGTGAAAATCGTAAACCTGACCTACTAGCGTCACATCCCATCCGTTTACTGTGAGACTACAACATCAGAGGCTGGAAGCCATGTACCAGGTCTATGATTTCCATCTAAAATTGATAAATGTTATTATCAAATAAATTTTAAAAAAGTTATTCGTTTAGTGGTTTTTCGCCGTCAATATAGCGAGTGTCTCATCTTATATGTGTTGGGTTCAATTTCTTATAGTATTCGAGCAATCATATAAATTGTGGATAAAGTTCACAATTTTGACACATATTTTTGTCAAATCTTCCTCGTCTAAATTATATTTGTGATTATTATTTATTAAAATAACATGATTTTTTTTGAAAAAAAATTAGATAATGACATCATGAATCATAATTGGAAAAACTTTTGAGAAAAAGAAAATAATAAAATGTTAATTTGAGAATAAATTTGAAGATATATTTAATGAGAGAGACAAAGAAAGGAAAAAAGTATGAAATGGGCCAAAGTTGATAAAGTTAGTAATTATTCCATTTATCAGGTTGTTCAGATTTATTTATTAATTTAAATTCCCATCAAAATCTATTATTATATTATATCAAAGGTCAAATCTTTTTAATTAACTTAAATAATATTTTTAAGTCAACTAAACACCCTATTATAAAAATATATTGCAAATACTCTCTTTTTACTTCTCTACATTTTTTTATTAGCTCCTACTTAATTAGAAATGTTTTAATTATATCTAATCTAAATAAATAAATCAATACATAAAAAATCATAATTCAATTGCTACCATCCTGGTCTTTACTTTTTTAACATTATCTACTCATCCAAATATATATATATATATATATATATATGTATATGCTAATGGTTAGAATACCAAAAACAAATTAAACTATTTATAAAATATAACAATATATATATATATATATATATATTATATAAATAGATTAAAATAAATTTAATAGATTTTGTTATATTTTATAAATAATTTTAATATCTTATTATATTTTATAAAGATTTCAAAATGCTCGTATATAAATATATAAATATTGGGAAACTTTTCTAAATATAACAAATTATTATAATATTTACTGTTCGTGTAAGAAAGCTTAACCATTTTCTAAATATTTCAGGTTTTTCTTTCATCTTTTTCTCCTCTCCTCGATTTTTTTATTGTCTTCTTCCTCTTGTACTTTTCTTTTTTATCTGTGATTTTTTCCATCTTTTTTTTTTTTAGATTTGGGTAGCCAAATCTATTTCTTTCTATCGTCTTTCTAGTTTTTCTCTCTTTGTAGGTGCGTGCATGTCTTTCTTCTTCTTTTTTCTTTTTTTTTTTTCATTCACTGCATGCATCTTTCGTCTTTCTTCCCTTCTTTTTTTAAGTTGTTTAGATTGGGTAACCAAATCTAAATGATGGTGTATAAAAAATCTTGAAAAAATTGGTTAGACATTTAAATTAGATTAGGATAACAAAAACTAAAAGATTGTGTATAAAGAATATTGAAAAAAAATTGTTTATACCAAATTTTTAGAAAAAAAAATCGTTAGCAAAATCTAAACGATCGTATACCAAATTTTGAAAAAACAAATTTAAACGATTGTGTAGCCAAATTTAAACGATTGTGTAACCAAATTAAACAATAAAATTGAAAAAAGAAATCTAAATGATCGTGTACCAAATTGCGTTACCAAATATTTTAGGCGTATTGCTGATGGACATTTTTGGTATTTTACATGGTGGGCCTAGGCTTTTTCCATTTTCGGAATTGTTCTATACAATGTAAATATTTTGCTGCTTTTTTATAATTTTGAAAAGACCCCATAAATATATATATATAGAATTTGAAAAAATATGTTTGGAACACAAATTTAGCAAAAATGTGTTATGTTCATTTATTTTCAATTTTGTTCTTTCATTAAATTATTGATGCATTCACATCGGTCAAATTAGTGATATATTGTAAGTTCTTTGATTGTATTAGAATTCCCACATTGAAAAAATTAATAGGACTCACACTCTTTATAATATAGATGTGTAATTATTTTTTGTTATCAATTGATTTTTAGATGGAATCTCATACTATCAAATATGGTATCAAAGTCAGGGACTCTTCACAGGTATATGTGAACCCTAAATCCTGCCCATTGATTGATTGATACTGTTGGTTAGGGATGGAAAGTAATATGATTTTAAGAAAGAAGAAGATTGAAAAAGAATATTTAATATAATTGTGAGAAGTCAAAAAAGTAAAGAATTTAGTATAGGTGAGAGAGTGGGAATCAGATGATGAAAAGGGTAAAGATTTTGTAGTGGGATTTAAAACAATTTGGGGCACTTAGTGGGACCCTATGATGTATCATTTACCCAGCACACCTGGGCCCATCCAACTTCATCATCCTATCCTCAATTCAAAATCTTTATTCTTATACTAAACCATCCATCATTGCATCAACCTTATAATTAAACATTTTCGCCATATATCCCAATACTCTTCTCTACCCTCCTCACCTTAATTTACTTCATTCCACACTTTTCTCCTTTTTTCTTCAACTACATTTCAAATTCTTTTAAACATATATATATATATATATATATATATATATATATACACGCATTCTTTTAAACCTAAAGCTGAGTATGTAGAAATTTTTACATCTATCGTTTTCAATCTTTTTACAACGATTATGAGCTTTAAAATTACTAAAAAAGCAATACTCATCAAGTTTTTATCTGATTGAATGAGAATGGTTCAATAACAATCTATCTTTTTCTTTTGCTAAGAATAAGGCTCGTAGGTATTCTCTTCTTATTGAAAACGTTGTTATGACATCACAACTTTAACCTTCTCTCAAGAATGTTCTTTAATCTTAAAAAGTTCTTTTTTTAGTTAACCTTATTATAAGTTTTACAAACGTTAGCTAGGGGTTTTATGTGTGGTTGGATGTGGTGGTGGTGTTCTTTGTTCTATTTGCCTAAGAAAAGGTTGGAACAAAGATTACACCTAGCTATTTCGGACTTTTTAATCGTAGTATACATCTAGACTCTAGTTAAGTTGAACTAGGTTTGAGGTACGTAGTCATATGAGTTTGTTTTTCTTTCCTTCTTTTTATAGTGTATTTGAAATTGTAGGATGATTTTTTGAAAAGTACTTAAACAAGGAATTAGTATATATTTCAAATGCTACAAACAATGAATAATAATAAAAAGTCTAAAAAAGAAGTAAGGATTATTTTCACTTCACTTTATACATATCCATCCTTAGATTTCACTCCACATTAGGTTCGTTTGCTATCACATTACAGTAGCAAATCAACATTTAGTTGAACTGTTCTACTTACACACCTAAAATATTACAACATTTTTACACATACAAACATTTTTTTACTCCATTCCATAATCATTTTACTTTTCTTTCATTGAAAATTACTAATGTTAAACCCTTTTTTTTCCTTTCTTAAAACACTTTTAAAAATCTTGATTATTCTAGACCCCCCCACCCCTCCCCCCCATATTCTACAATTTATTAAAAATATTAAAATGTCATGTGACCCAATGCTAATAATAATTTAAACTTATTTGAAAAGGGTAAGATTCTTATCCATTCATTTATATATATATTTAATGAGGATTTTTTGATTTAGTTTTAACATAAACATTCAAGACATTAACATTTTATTATTTTTACATATTTGAGACTTTCCAATTTTTAAAATTTAAACATAAATTAAAAAAATAGCCTTGAAAATTTATTAATTATTATTTTAGTTTAAGATAGAGAATAATTTTATTTATTTATTTATTTATTTATTATTTTTGATTTAATAGTGAAAAACTAAATATAGAGACAATAAACAAACAAACATGACAAAAATCATTATCAAACCGATTATAGTTTGTGAATTGATAAAAAAAAAAGAATATAAAAAGAAAACAATAAAATAAATGCAAAACTAGATATAGAAAGTAGAAAACTAGGGCACCCAAATTAAGAATGCTCTTCATTTCAAAACAACAGGTTCAAATGAGAGAGAGGGGAGAAGAAGAAAAAAAGAATATGAATAAATAAAGAATTATTATAGAAAGCAGAATATTAAAATTATTTACAAAAATTATAACAAATGTTTTTTTTTTTTTTAAGAAACTATAGAATGTTTAATGAATTTTGTTATAATTTATAAATAATTTGGATATTTTGATGTTTCGTAAATAAATATAATTTCTTGAAAGTTCCTTATTATTTATAAAAGAAAACCACACAACAAAAAGGATTTCCGAATGGAACTTTGCAGTGGGGTCCCGCTCTAATCTCTTTTTTTTTTTTTTTTTTTTTTTTTATTATTATTATTATTATTATTATTATTATTATTTTATTTTGTGGAGAGTGGTCCCCACATATCACTCTCACACGTGTCGAATTACGATTCTACTTTGAGTTCACACGCGGCGGCCATTTAACGGCTCCAGTTATACTTCGCATCAGCCTCCGGTAGCCATCCTCTACATCATATTCCTTCAACTCTCTGCTCGAATCAATCCTCTATTCAAGGGACTCTATACACCCTAATGCCCCCCCCCCCTACCTTCCACGCGCTCGCATCCCATTTGCTTCACCTTAAACACTAACGTACTCCCACCCGCGCCAGATCATGCCCAGCTCTCTTTCTACTCCGTTTAAAAGATCAGCTTTGCCTGTTTTGTGCAACATTTTTTAGTTACTCAAAAAAAAAAAAAAAAAAAAAAAAAAGAGAAAAGAAAAAAGAAATAAGAAACCCCATTTTCCTAATTCCCACCATTTTCTTCCTCCTCTTCTTCTCCACAAAATTTTACATTAATCCATCGGAAAAAAACATAAGAACTGGGTCATGGAGAGCACCGACTCATCGGCCGGCCCACAGCAGCCGAATTTACCGCCTGGGTTCCGATTTCACCCGACCGATGAAGAGCTCGTCGTTCACTATCTCAAAAAGAAAGCCAATTCTTCCCCTTTGCCCGTCGCCATCATCGCTGAGGTCGATCTCTACAAATTCGATCCTTGGGAGCTTCCGGGTACGTCCTCTAATTTAGAAATTGACTTTTTTAAATGCTTTCAAAAAACAATATGTGGTAATTAATTAATTAAAAATTTTGTGTCACAGCAAAAGCTACGTTTGGAGAACAGGAATGGTACTTCTTTAGTCCAAGGGAAAGGAAGTACCCAAATGGCGCGCGACCGAATCGAGCAGCGACGTCTGGGTATTGGAAGGCGACGGGGACGGATAAGCCGGTGTTGGCCGCGGATGGAAGTAATCAGAAAGTTGGGGTGAAAAAGGCGCTAGTATTCTACGGCGGAAAGCCGCCTAAAGGAATCAAAACCAATTGGATTATGCATGAATATAGGTTGGCGGATAATAAGCCTTGTATCAATAAGCCTCCTGGCTATGATTTGGCCAACAAGAAAAACTCTTTGAAGGTAATTCAATAAATCCCTATTTCAATATTATTTCTTTTTTCTCTTTCTCTTTTTATTTTTACGGCTCTGAATACACCTAAATTAATTAATTAAGTACTTTATATTACAAATAATTAAAATAATTAAGTTTCTTAGTCCAATCATGATTTTTTTTTTTCTTTTTTTATCTTTTAATTAATCTAGCTCGATGATTGGGTATTATGCCGAATATACAAGAAGAACAACTCACATAGGCCAATGGATCAAGAAAGGGAAGATTCAATGGAAGAAATGATAGGATCAATACCACATTCCTTGAGGCTAAATGATCAATATCCAAAGTTGGGTATTAATTACACTACATTGCTTGAAAATGACCAAAATTTGCTTCAAGGAATAGTGGCCAACAATAGCAATGATAATAATAATAATGGAGCTCTTAGCAATGCTACCAATTCAAAACGTCCTGCCTCTCTTTTTTGGACTGATGAAGATCAAGATCATTCAGGTATTTCATCAAACAAGAGATTACATTTTGAAAACACTACTACTGATGGGGCTTCTACTTCCATTACAAGGACTCATAGTAGTAATCACAATAATCTCCAAAGTTCAACTTCCTCCTTCACCACTCTACTCACCAACCTCCCGCAAACGCCACCCCCACCTATGCACCACCACGGTGGCGCACACTCCGTCCTTGCTTCCATTGGAGATGGCCTTTTCCGTCCTGCATATCAAATCCCAGGTGCAAATTGGTACTCTTAGACAATCCAGTTCAATTCAACCCAATTAGTAAGATTTCTATCAGGTAAATTTAAGTTTTTAAACTAAATGATTTAGATTTTAGAGAAATGTTATTTGGATATATAGGTATTGAGGGGTTTTAGTTTGGTAGTAGGTAATGTAATTGGTATATAGAGACATTTTCCAGATTAAAGAAAATAAACTTAAAAAAAAAAAAAAAACACACTCTTTGATGACCAATTTCAAAATTGAGGGCATAGATTAATATTTTCTACATAATTATAGATTCCATACCCATTTGAAAGGAGGCCAATGTATACATATATATTTTCTTTCCTCTTTTTTTTTTTTTTTTTTTTTTTTGTTTGAAGAAATAGAACAGTGGTAAAAACCCTTTTGTACAGAGTAGTTAATTAATCATATTATATGATCTATTTATATGCATAATGTAAAATCTAAATTAAATGTACTGCTTCTTTATATAATTTTAATTTGATGCAAATTTAATTATAATTTCATTGTTTTTTTTTTCTTTTTTTCTTTTTAATTTTTTTTTTGTCTATCTCTAGACTCACGTGCAGATGCATGGTCCGACTTAGGTTTATTCATGTGAAATTTTGCCTACTTATTACAAACCCTAATGGGAAAGATATCTTATTTCTTTTCTAACAAATCTTCCTTTTTTCCCATCTAGATCTTCAATTTAATATATTGTTAATAAAAATATATCCAAATCATTTTTGTATCCAACTTATGACTTTGAAGTTAATAATATAAGTATTTACCTAAAATGGAATTAATTGAAATTTGAGGATGGATTATAAATGATTTTCACAATTTGATATTTTAATTTGTTTCATGAACATAGATGTGGGAAGAAAAAAGATGGAAATTTGATATATTTTCTTTTCTGAGGAACCAAACACTAATTATATCATTTATATTATTTCAAAGGTACTCACCAATAAGGATTATGATGATAGTTTCCTTGATATGATACATCTCTTTCATTTATTAATTTAGAGAAATTGGAATATATAATTGAACTTATACTGCTAATAAAAATTATAATATAGTTCAAGGAAGGTTGATTTGTTTGGAAAAATTTATAGACCCCATTTTTCAATAAAGATTTTGTTGTTAGTTCTTTTTTTTTATTTATATAAATAATTTTAATTTTCTTTTAAGTTCATGCAAGGAAATAGGGGTGGGAAAGATGATTCTGATCTCTAGCATATAAAAGAGATTATTGATGTCTTATTATGCTCATGTTGTCAAATTAATTAAATATATGAAAACTACTTTCACATTTCAAATATTTAATTTTCAATTTAAAAAAAAAAATTGGCCAATATTTTTTTTTTTTAATTTTGAGAAAAAAAATTGAAAGGTATTGTAGTTTTTAGTTTTTAATCCTTTATAACTTGGATTCTAAAAGCATTTTTTTTAAAAAAAAATCATTACAAAACTTAAACTAAATTATTAAGAGGAAATAAACCTAATTTAGAAAATAAAAACTAAAGAAAAATCATTATCTAATAAGCCCACTACTTATTACCACTTATTCATTTATTTTAAGAAAATAAATATTCTTATAGAGAAAATATTTAAAATTTCCACAGTCAAATTACAATAGAAGTACTATATCAAAGATTTGGGTATGATCCAAACCCAATTGAATTAAATTTCCAAACAAAAATAAAATCAAATAAGATTTTGTAAGATAAATAGCAGATTCATAAATATAAATATAAATATCAATGCAAGCTCAAGAATTAAATTTTCCTTTTGCCTCTCCATCATAATCACAAATAGCCAACTTTAATTAAAATAGAAAATCAAATTTCTCTAAATCCTAAACAAGGAAAAAGATCATTAAGTAGATATTTGAGTGTGGTTGTCATTTTCTTTCATATTATATTTGATAAGATATAGCTATTAAGCATATTCCAATGAGGTCACATAAAGAAATTGACAAGAAGAAAGACTCTCATGCCTCACAAAGTTGGCTTTTTATTAATTTTTTTTTAAATTTCTTAAAAACATATTTAATATATTTTTAAAAAATAATATTATGAATTTTTTTTTTTAATGGCCAAATGGGACCATTCCCATAATTATCTAAATAGGAATCATTATCTTATAACTACCCCATATTTAATACCTCTTTTAATTGCATTCCATTGTGAGGAAAAAGTACAAAACAACTTTACAATGGTTTGAATTATTAGTGCTTAATTTTGGATTAGATATCAAAAGAAATTATTATTTATGTGATTGATACTTCCACTCTAAGCCTACCCATCAACCTCTAGAAGTTAATTAGCCTCATCTATCGTATAATCTTCTTCTTCTTCTTTTTTTTTTTCTCTTAATAATGTAGATCCCACACGTAGATTTTTATTAATTGTAATTAATATTTTTACAATATGAAATACTTTTATTTTTTTGGGGGGTAAAAAGAATTAAAGTGGATAAATAGTGTAACACCAAGAATTGAATGCTATTGTATATGGATTTCACCAAGATTACATTTGCAATGAGTAGATGTGCACCCAATATTTTGCTATCCTTTGAAAAGAACAAATTGAAGGGCATTGAGAAAAAGCTATAAAAGTTATAGCTTCAAATGTTTGGAAAAAAAACTGTTGTGATAAAAAAAAAATGTTTGAAAAACAATGTCTAAACTCAATTGCAAAATGTTTAAAATTTAGCCAATAAGTATCAAACACGACTAAAAGAATACCTGTACTCATAATTTCTTTTATCAAAGCTACGAATCTCAATAATAATTAATAATAAATGCAAGGGAGTATGTATAACAATTTAATCTATATACTTTGAATTTGGCTTAATTAGTAATTAATTGTTTTTAATCATCATTATAAATGAAAGACAACTTTTAGAATGTATATTATATTACTGTAGATGTTTGTGTAAATGTTGTTGCAAGATCAGTACTAATTTTTAAAAATAATGAAAAGTAATTACAAAATAATATAGAGTTTTAGAAATATATTTGATGTAGAATGATATCAAAATTGAGGTTTTAGATGGTAAAAGAAAGAAAAAGAAACTCAAAACAATTTAGTTTTGAGATTACACGATTTGAAAATTTATTGAATTTCTTTCATGGATGTTAGAGATGAGTTCTCTTTTGTGGTTTTCTAAATTCAATTTTTTTAAAAATAAAAGAGTTCTTCTAATTTAAAATAAAGTAAAGTAAAAAAAAAAAATTGAGAAGAAAATAGGAGGACATAGCTTTATCGGAAATGATCAAAATAGCATGCAAAACAAATACATTTATGTGTAATAAAAATGATAAAACTGAAAAACTTGAATTCAGCTATCGTAGGTAATTCCAAAAAGGGGAAGATAAATGTCAAATTTTCAAAGAAAAAATAAAAAGAATAAAAAAAATTCTCAAGATCTCTTAATCTCATAAATTTGGATGCAATTTAACTACAAGAAAATTCACTTTATATACCACACATGCTTATTATATCAGCAAAAAAGTAACTAAAACATGATGATGATCGGCCAGATTAATTCACACACTACTCAACCTTCTTTGCAATATTTCTTTCGGAACAAAAATCATTAATTTTGTACGTCCACTATGAGTAGTAATGTAAACATAATTCATAATTTATTAGTTCTAAAATATTTTGCCCTAAAACTAAGGTCAAAAGCGAAAGTTTTATTTGTGAAATTAGCTATTTTCCCCTACCATATATATTATATTTAATTATTATGTTTATGAAGACTAAGTTTTATCTTACCATTTTAGTATTAGTATTAGAGTGTCTGTAGTAACCAAATTAGAATAATAAGTTCAAACCCATGTCATGAGAATGAACCAAAGTTATTCATTTGAATGATTTATAATAGGAGTTTTTTTTTTTTTATGCCCCTTTTAGGAGGGATTTGAAATATTTCATAGATCAGTTAGAGAGAAGTGTAAAGAGATAAAAGAAAAGAAAAGAAAAGAAAAGAAAAGTAGATGGAGAGAGAGAAATCTTGTGTTAGGGTTTTACATAGATGGCCATACAACCATGTTAAAAATAAAACTTTAAATAGTACTATCTAACTAATTAAGTTGTGTTAGTCCATTAACTTAGGCTTTTACATAATATACTTTTACATAATATAAGAGATCAAATTACTCTAAGGTTAAATATAATCTACTTCAACTGTTACATTCTAATGTTAAATATACTCTAACACCACTCATCACATACTTCAATTTCAAAATTAATTGTCTGAAGAGAAAGCAAAGATAAGGCAGTACTAAATATTAATTTAAAAATGAACATAACCTTTCATGATTAATAAATAGCTAGGGAAGAAAAAAAATTGTTTATTAGGGTTACTGTAATAAATTAAGAACTTGAAAATTAAAGAAAAACACAAGGGAAAGAAAGATGTAAAACAAAAAGCTCATGAAAATGGATTTTCCACACAATGAAGTAACAAAAAATTAAGAGATCAAGGAAAATACACGAAAGAAAAATGATTATAACAATGAGAATATCCATAATCTAAACCTAATTAACTCAACCTTTATAAAGGAGAGAAGTGTGTATTAAGTACCCTAATTTTTTTTCACAAAAACCGCAATAAAATTTCTTTTAAAAAATGATACATAATTAAATAAGAAATCTTTCAACGAGATATGTGTTTTTTCTCTGCCTTTTTTTCATTAGGATCAGAACTTAGAAAAATGGTTGTTGACACCTAAATCCACCGTCTTATAAGTATCATATATTCAATATATATAGTCTTCATTTATTAAGGTTTCTTTAAAACGTATATAAACCCAGCTTAACTCATCTTCCTTTATAAGGATTGGGATCAAGCTAAGGAAAATCTTCCCAAAATAGAAAGATAAAGAGAAAAAAAAAACTTCACCTGCAATATATTACTTAATCTATTTTACTAACAATTAACGATTTACCACATTTACATGGGTTTAAGAAGCTTGATAAGTTTCAAAAGAATAAGATTTACCATCATAACGCATACTTTCGAATCTATAATTTAATCCCTATTATTTGCTTTGAAAACAATAATTGAGCCTCTATTATGAAAATAACATCAAAAGACTTTAATGAAAATTCTTAGATTAAGAGTCAACTTACACTTAAAATTTTGTAAAAAGAGACAAAGTTCGTCCTATAATCAAAATTGAAAATTTAAGTTCGGTAAGATTTTATCTATATGATAAAGATTAAACGACTAAATTATAACAAATTTGAAAACATAAAAATTAAATGGTTAAACTAAATTGTTACATTAGAAATCAAAATTTAGAGGTTAAATGATTATTTCATTCAAAATTCAGGAATGAAAAAAAAAAAAAAAGTAACAACCTTCTAGCAAAGGAGTTTCTTTTTATTTTTCTATTTTATTTTGGAAAGAAATATCAACCTTTTTACCTCTAATATCATTTTCCTTCGTAAGTTTCTTAATTTGTATCATAATATAGCATAACGAACCAAAATATAGTAAAATTATATTAAACTTTCTATTTGTCAAGATTATGCTCCAACGAGGAAGAGTATTAGCCTTCCACGAAATAATTAAAGTCACATTTGGTAATTGTTTTATTATTTTAGAAAAAGTTAGATATCTTTTAATTTATTAAAATGCCACTTATCAAAAAAAAAAAATAGTTGATTTCTTACCCAAATACCAAAAATGAAAACCATAAATTTTGTTTTCTTTAGGTTTCAATTACTGGCTTAGTTTTTTAAAACATTGGTAGATAAAAGATAACAAAAAGGTGGAATGAGAATATAAATTTAGCAAGATATAAACTTGAATGTTACAACTAAATTTTGTTGTGTTTTCGATCTTTTTTTCAATTTTTTTTAGTCCATATATTAATACTTTAAACTTGATTGTTGTATTTGCAATTGTTCTAAAATTAAAATCTAATTGATCCCATTACAACTTTAAAATTTTGTCTCCACATTTAATCATACCAATAAGTTGTATCACTAATATACTAATATAAAATATCTTCTCTAATCTAAAAAGATACAATTAAGGTAAAACAAAAGTTAATCACGGGTAAAACATATTATTAGTGTATATAAGTGTCTTTTAGTACAATAATCTTTAGAATAAGAGATCCAATGTCAAGAGGAATAATTGTTAGAATAAGAGATCCAATATCAAGAGGAAAGTTCATGTCGATACTTTTGGTAAATGTACCATCAAGATGCATACTCTATTAAGAACCCTAGCATTTGTGATATTTTGGTTTTCTATTTTTAACCTAAGTCTATTTGTGTTCATTTTTCTTTTTTTTTTTTTTTTTAACATAACTTAGCATTTTTTATGAAGAGTTCAAGTTCTTAACTAAAATTTAAAATAAAAATGTGAAGGAAAAAAACAACAAATTCTTAAGAACTAAGTTTCTAGACTTCAAAACGTGAACTTAATTTGTGAAAATATGTAGATAACAAAACAATAAATTTAGTAAAGAAAGAAAGGCTTATAAACTTAATTTTTTAGAAAAACCAAAATGCAAAGGTCAAATGATGACTAAAGGAGAAAAAGTGAAATCACTCATTCAGCCATGATGGGATAGATATTTGATAAATTAAAGCAATTCACTCAATATAATAACCAAGTGTGACACATGAGAAGAATATCCCTAAGAAAACAAAAAAAGGTCATGAGAAAGAATATTAATGGCGCTGGATTTTCAATACATGTGGGGTCTTAGTGTTCAATGGAATCCCCATCTGCCACGACCCTATTTATTCCTATTCCCATCCCCAAAAAGATACCATCCTACATATTCCAGAAAATACAAGCATCTTCTATGCTTTCCCTTTTCCAAATAAATTTTCCGTGAAGGACCTTATTTGAGGCGAATTGCATCCTAAGTCCTTCAGGCATGTTGTGACCCAACCAAAATAATGAATAATAACATAAAACTTTTCAAGTTAGTTCTTGTACATCTCAACTAATCTTGCAAACTGACCCCTTGGTACGAACTTAGTCAGAAAAATTGATGGAGAAGGAACTTAAAAGAGGCCTCAAGATGTTTTTTTCTTTCTAAAGCTTCGGATCTTTGGTACCATGGGGAAAGCTTGAAGAGCCAATGGAAGGAAGCGGGATATTCTATTTATTTCATTATTTTTTATACAGTTGATGTTAAAGCTATCAAACGAAAAAAGAATACATGTAATGTGACATCTATAAACACATAAGACAATCAAGATTTGCACCTGAAATCATATTTATATGTGTACACTATACCATTTCTGGGAGTGGATCGTATCTTGACACTCTCGGAGTCAAACTGAGCAATAAATGTTTCCATCTTCAGATCTATACTCGGTTTTTTTTTCCTGCAAGCTTAGCTCTGATAAAACCAAAAAAGCAGAACAAAATGGTTATTCCAGCAAGGGATAAATAATAGAATGTTTAATCAAGGGTTATAACTTATAAGACCAAAATACCTGAGTCGAATCTGTGGGAAGAGAATCTGAACTCGAATCTGTTGCTACCTCAGAGATTCTGGCCTCCGATTTTTCGTTTGAGTAACTAGCAATCAGATAAAGTAGTAAATGTTAGGAGAGGACTAGCTATAGTGAGGTGAGACCACAATGACAGGAAAGCTATTGCTCAACAATACTTGATTTGGACTCACCTCCCCCCAAAGTAATATAAAATAATATGACTAACTCACAGATACTACTATATACTTACGTTGAGAGTATGGTCACCCAGATAAGCTCCACACAATCAACCCACAGGAGTCTTTGTTCTACAGGAATAACACCGTATGTGATGAGATGAGCAAATGGCCAAAGTTTCCAACCCGCCTGAACAAAAAATAATTCAAAATTAAGTTTGCATCCATACAAACTAACATCAAATTCCATCGAAAAGAACTCTTCAAACTTTTGGTAATGATACTTTCATAGTCATTATGGTGTGAATAAAATTCCGATCCAAACTCTGGCCATGACATTGATTGGTTCTTTGTATGTGTAGCATAACTAAGCAAAACTGATTTCTAACCTTTTGTACACAAGCAAAAAAAAAAGGCACTATTGTGCATGTAAGACTTGCTTACATTTGAAGTGTCACACCTCGTCCCTAGATTATCCTACTAAAATTAGGACGAGTTGTGACAACTATACGATAATATGTGAATAATATTGAGAAATGGATAGTTTAAAACAGAAAGTGACTTCCCAAAACTTGTACAAATAAGAAATGTAATGTGTTTTGCCTTCTTCAACTAACTAACTCATAGAAATGTCAAAATTTAGGAAAAGAATAGAATCTCTTACAGTAAGCATAGGCCAAAATGTCGCCTTTAGTTCATTAAATATAGAAACTGGGGACTCAAGCCGCAGGAAACCTAATACCACGAAATAAATACTGTTCCAAACTGCCGACCATGCCGTTTGATCGAAGGCTACTTTTGCAGGAACTACCCACCAATCTTGAAAAGGAAAAAGACCCTAGAAACACAAAACAGATGATTTCTTCTTTAGTGTGAAGAAATGAGACTGAGATTAACGAATTGAAGTTCATCTTAAGGTAAGAAAAAATCTTGCGAAAAACAAGGCATACCTCACAAAAATGATAGTAGTAGTGGGAAAGGGAACCGTGTAAAGAAAAGCCAACGAGGCCTGATCTGAACATGCGTGTGCGATCAAATTCAAACAGAGGTTTTCCTTCAAAACACTACAAGAGAAAATTTAAAAATGAGAAACTTATCTACTTAGGCACACAAAGAGTAGATATTTTGGGACGTAAAAAGTTGATACAACTGAGTTTACCTGCGCAATCCAATCTCCAAGAGAGTACACCACTCCACTAATCACCATCTTAGCAAGGACAGGGTGCGTCTTAAGAGCTTCCTCATAAGCACTCCAGTTGTGTTGAGGGGCGTATCTCAGTATTTCATAAAGTGTCCATCCCTGCAGGTTAAAAGGAAAAGAAATATTAGAATGCTGCATAGAGTTCGATAACATGCATGAACTGTGTGTTACTATAAGATCACTCAGCACACTTCTTTAGACCGTTGTCTAAGTGCTAAACTTATTGATTCCCAGAATAGATTGTGTTAGGGAATCCTTTCAAAATAAGTGCTTTTAGCAAAAGATTAGTGTAAAAAGCATTCAATAAGAAATTACTTTTGTTGAGGATCCCACGTTAGAAAGATCAAGGGATCTCCTGCTCTTTTTCTATCCAGGTTGCTCCTTTCGATGCCAATTAGTTTTATGGTGGAACTTCATGTTATCTAATAACTTAGGTACCTGATACTACGTCTTGCAAGTAATTCTTGGCAATTGACCCAAGAATTTGTTTTTTTTTTTTATTTAAAAAGAAAAAAAGAAACATAGTTACACTAGAATTGCTTTCTTACATCAATTGAAGGTGTTTTTTTACTTTTTCCCAAAGCATGAAACTCTTCACAGCTTTTCCAAAATGCTGAAGCAGTAAAATTCCACCCTAATTTAAAGTTTACAAGTGTTTAACAGTAGAGCAAACTTGATATAGATATCATATGATTCATATCACCAATCACCGCATAACTTTCGATTAACAACATGAAAACAGAAAAACTCCAGTTCTAGCTGTTTCTTCTTCTCATAGCTAAGATTGAGCATAGTTTATTCCTTTCATTTATCAATCTAAGAGTAACAGTATATTCGACTTAGCTTCACAACCTTATTCAAAGCAATTCCAAACCATAAAATTTCACTTCCCTAGTAAACACAGAAAACTATTGAATGGAAGCAATTGAAAAGAATGACTCACATGCCAATAATCTTGATCGATGGTAAGCAACTTGGTGAGAGCATAAGAACCCGCCGCAAGAACAATGGTGGCATTGATAATCCGATCAATCATAACCCTCTCCATTTCCCCGCTCTCTGTTCCGCCGCCATCGCCAACAGAAGCAGAAGAAGAAAACCCCTGAATTTCACCAGCGCCTCCCAACGAGAGCTCGCCGAATCCTCCTACCGCACTCCCCAGTTCTCCCTCCGCGCCATCCCTCTCCGCCCGACCCACCGCCAGCCCTTCCTGTTGGTCGGTAGAATCAGAACTCCGCAACGGGATAACATCGAACTCTTCCACGGCGGAGTTCAACGCCCAATTCGACTTCCGCCCATTTCTGGAGAAAATAGAACGCTGTGGAAGCTTGGGCACGTGGAAATTGATGGCGGGTCGCGGATGAGAGGGCGCCGGAGCTCGTTTTGCAGTGGTGAAGGAAGTGAAGGTCTGAGGAGCCGTGGCGTGTACCGAAGCCATGGCGGAGTTGGAATGAGATCGGGAGTGGGGAGGAACTGAGTTGGCAGACAGGACGTGTTACTCCGAGTTGGAAGGAAGCGGAGGAAAGAGATTTATATACGAAGGTTGTTTGGGAGATGATTGGGTGTGGTCGAGTGTATAGTGATAATGCGAGGTATGGAATTCGAATGCCGTTTGATTTTAGATGGACTTTGATGATTGGATGTATAGAATTAGTAGTGAGCAGATGTAGGATATTTGTAAAGTAGGGATCTGTTTCTTTAGAGGATTTTCAAGGGGCAATTAATATACACAGATAATGAGTGGATAACATTCATCCTATAGAATCACTAAATATTTTAATATTCATTTGTATTTTCACATAGCATTAAGGTGTTTTTTCTTTTAAGTTTTCATGAGGTGTATTATATTGATATTCTACTTGTATATGGTGAAATTTTTTTTATCAAAATATTAAACTAAAGTAAATAAATGTTCTAATTTACTAAAATGGTTTTTCACAAATTCTCTTTTATTATTTATTTTATATAATTTTTATTTTATTTTATTATTTTAAGAAATATTTATCAACGCCATTGAATTGATTTTTTTTTTTTTTTTTTGGTAATATTTTGATTTCAACATTTTAAACCTTAATTTCAATCTAAATAATTTGTCTGGTATGAACTCAAAGCAGTTATAAGAAAAAAAAATGATGTTACCTAAAATTTCATAAATGAAAAAACCTAACTTTGTGCAAATTCAAAACTAGTTATAACAAAATAATAATAATAATAATAATAATAATGTTACCTAAAATTTCAAATTTATGAAATTTTGTTATAAAAATGAGGCATAATGAAAAAACGGATATCAAAAATATAATATTAAATAAAATAAAAAATTTCAAATTTTCCACTTTCTCGGCATTGTCCAAATTTCATAGGTTTCTCTTTAACATGTGTGTAACTTCCAAAATCCACCAAATCTCACTAGGCAATTTGGAAAGCAAGGTGATATACATGGCCACTAAAAGGGCCTTTGGGGCATGGACTGAGTTATTATAGTCTGTGAGTTATTATAGTCTGTGGGTTATTATAGTACATGGATTATTATAGTTTGTGTTTTGGATGCAGATCATTATAGTCTAGTTCATTATAATCTGTGTTTAAGATGCAAATTATTATAATTTGGGTTATTATAATCTGTGTTTGGGGTGCAGATTATTATAGTCGGAAGAATATCAAAAGTTTTTTTTTCATTATTCTTGCAATACACATTTTTTTCATAATTATTTTATTCAATCTCGTTAATTATGTAGTTCATTTAATAAATTTAACTATAATCTCCATAATGTAATTTCTCATTTGTTTAGGTAATCGTGTTTGAAACTATGTTACAAATACATTCCTACAAATCGTCGACAAATTTCAAAAGAGATTAATCCCACCAAATTTAATTCCCCCACAATATGTTTTTAGTGAAATATAAATATATAAAGTTTCATAACATTTGTAATTAAAACTTAAATCAATACAAACTAAGATTCTTGTAGTAGTATACAATGTTTTTTTCTTTTTTAGGACATTATTGTCTCCGTCCATCTAACTGTATTTATATTATATTCTTATTCTTCTATCTTTCTTTTCTATAGGTTCATTTTCAAATATATCAAAATAAAAATAAATATTTACAAAATATTATCAAATTTTGCAACAGCTATACCATTTTTTTTATTCTCTTCGTTCTATTAACTCCTATTTCTATTTTTATACATATATTTTGAAATTGTCTTCAACTTTCTACAAATAATAAAAGTTCAATAGGATTAGAGACTTGCAAATCTCTTGAGTAAGCATTCAAATGTGTAAACCAACTTCTTTATGCTTCAGTATCAATTCAACTTCTATTCCTACTTCTATTCCTAGATCCCATGTCTTCTTATTCAACAAAAATTGTAGCAATGAGTGTGATGATTGTAGCATGTGTGGGCCATAAGTCCATCCATTGAGCAAATAGGTAAACCCACATAGAACAATGAAGGTAATAAATTGAAAAATCCAGATGACAATGCCTTTAACATCGCATCCAAAACCCAAGTTTCTTCAATCCATTAACGCCCAAAATACGAGATTCAAGCTCCAACAATTTGTCAATAACAGAATCGTACTTGGCATCAATGATAAAACAATACACACATCTCTAATTTCTAATTCATGGAAACAAAATAGAGAGCACAAAGTAACCACATCAACCACGTGGAAACATTTTACAATCCACATTCCAAAAAAAGAAATTAAGTAACAATCCGCTTCAAACTAAAAACAAAAAAGTGATCTCCACCCCAATTTAAACTTTTCATCAAAGTTCCACCAACGAAAAGAAGAGAAAAGAGAAAAATCAACAGAATTATCAAGAAATTGAAAACCACACCAACAAATGCGCTATCATCAGAGAAGAAAAAGAAAAGTTAGAACACAAAATATAGAAAGAATATAGCAAACATGAGAAAGAAAACCAACTAGTCACCAATACATCAGATTCCATACATATGCATAGGGAAGACGAACGACAAAAAAAAAAAGACGAGAAGATGAATAACGAAAAGAAAAGAGGAAAGCTGGAGAAGAAGAGATAACGAAAAGAAAAGAGGAAAGCTGGAGAAGAAGAGAAAACAACGAAAAAAAGAGAGGAGAAAGTTGGAGAAGAAGAGAAAACAATGCAAATAAAAATTTGCAGAAAGTTTGAAAAGAAGAGAAAACGGACGGCGAAGAAAAGAGAGAAGAAATTGGAGTGGTGAACAATGAGAAATGGGGGAGTGATGAACACGAAAATGGAGTCATGAATAGGAGAAAATTAGAATAACCCTAATTCTTGGTTTTTCTTAAGGAGCAGGCCAAACGTGGAGTGGGCTAGCCCATCCTGCTCCAACCATTGGGCCAAACATGCCCTAAGAGTTGACATCTTCAAAACACATGGCAACGAAATAGGAGGTGGATGAGAGGGGGAGTCACACTTGGCTATATAGATATTTATAATGGATAATATATATCAATTTTACTATTATTTATAATAATAAATTTATATAATATAATAAATGTTATAAATAGCATGGATGCTCCGTTCCATCGGTCTTTTTTCTCCTTTTTCTTTTCAAGGCAAATCTTTGTATGCTCTTGTAAGACGATGAAAATAACCCAATATAAAAACACATCTTTCTAAAACAAAAAGTAACTCAAAGAAAATATGAAAGCATAAGTCGATTTATTCTTCTTTTAGAGAACGTGACGAAACAGAAAGCATTAACAATCTTTCTAACAAACATCTAAAAATTAGAGAAAATTTAATCCACCCAATTGATGAGATCTGTGGCCCCTAGGCGTATTGGATTCCACAATTTATAAGGGTTATGACCATTCCACTTTCACTTGATCTCTTTTAACATCTCCATAATAGTATTAGTGGATTTATGCTTGTTGTTCCTTTTAATTTTGAGTGGATTTATACTTGTTATTGTTTTATGTTTGTAACTATATCACGTTTGTATAAAAGAAATAGGCAATATGTAATGGTTATCATGTGATATAATGCTCATAATTTTATGATCATTAAGATTCTAAATTTGTTACTTTATATAGGCTACAAAACTATGCATATGTAATAAAAGGTTCAATTAACCTAACCTTATTTTGTTGCTTAAACATTATGATTTGTCTATTGTGTATAAGTTTTTCTCTCTCTTGCACAAGTGTAAATCAAAAGAGAGATTTCTTGGATAATTTAGGGTCAAACACAGGATTTTAAGATATTTGAGTTATAAACCTTACTTTTGTTCTTATGTTGTATCTTTATATAGTATCAAATAGTTGTATTCGTAATATCATGCTTCTAAACTAGTGCTATTATTTACACTAGTGGTGGAGTATGAAGGGCAGTGAATATGATGATAGCGAATGTTGTTGAACTTACTTTACTTATCACAAACTTTGAGATAATAAAGAAAGAGTTACTATATGCTATAATATGAAATTAGAAAAAAAATAATCTCTTTGAGGCGATATAAATATTATGTTCAACTCCAAAGTATGGTGAGCAAACTCTCGGCTTGCCTTCACCGCACATGCTCACATCTCGAGACCCAAATGCTGAAGCGAAACACATGACTTATATCTAAATTTTTTTAGACGTGATTTTCGTGTTTCAACCTTTAATTAAGTTAAGCAACCTCTCGACGTTTAAATGCCACACATGCTTTCCTCTCGGGATCCATATGATAATTAAGAATCAAATAGCAAAAATGACTTTATTTCTAAAACCATTTCTATATTTTTAATGAGGTTTTAGTTACTTGCTCTTTCGAGTAAATAATTCCCAATAGTTAATTCTTTCTCTCTCAAACAAAATTAGGTGGTGAATATAGCTCTGATTAAACTAACGAAACATTGTAACCATCCATATTTCTCAAAGAAAACATTTTAACTTTTTATTTATATCATAGCATAGGAAACTAAAATACGCGGCAAATAAAGAGATGGGAGAATGATAATGAAAAATGCATTGTATTTATAGTAAGAAGTGTAGGCCTCTCGCCATTGAACTTGTAGTACAAAGGAAATATAAAGAAAAGATAAAAATGACAAGACATAAAGATGTGTCAAGCCTCAGAATGCAATCTCTTGCAATCCTTGGCTCCATAATTAACTGTTTTACGAAGTCAGGGGAATGAGATTTGGTAGTCTCCTTTCTACTCTCACAACTCTAAGCTCTCATCTAAAGTTACTAAAAGCAAGACATTTCTTTCACACGCTTGACACTCTCAACACTACCCAACACTTCGACCTTAATACTCCAACCCTTTGAAATGAAGCTTTAGTTGCCTATTTATAGGTGTTTGATGGGTGTAACAATAACACATGGATTCTAATTCAACAATAAACACATTTGAAGCTCAAAGTCACTGCAATGCTACACTGCTATCGACTTGCATCATTATGTGAATGTTAGCATGGTTTTTGCTGATCACATTCCCACGACCAACTCATTTGTCTTGTAGTGATGGAAATCATATGTTATCTTTTTCATCAGCTAGTTGGGTTGACGTGAGTCAGATTCAATCACCAAATGCAGTTCTTCATTTCACTTAGTCTTTCTTTTTATCAAAGTTCTACGTTAAGACAAGAAAAATCTATAATAAACAGTTATTTGCCTTTTGTAACTTTTGGATCGCATAGTTCATCTTTTTATGGAATTTACACATTTTCTCACTTTTCTCATAATTCAACTCCATTATTCTAAATAAAGCATCACTATTACTTGTATATTTACAAGTTATCAATTGACAACTAGTTGATAGAACACACCCACCATGCTCGAAAATAATTCATTTGAGTCATCCATCGTCACTTTAATTTTATAAAACCACATACAAACCCGTGCATATAAATATATATATATAAATATATATATATATATATATATATATATATATATATATATAATTTTTGATATCTCACAAAAATTTGAAAATTAAAAATATATATTGAGAATGAGGGCTGACTGTGAATGTGTGATTTTGATGGAAATGATCGGTGAGAATTTCAGCCACAAAGTGATTGGTGCAGAAATTTCAGATTGAGAATCTAAGCCCATAATTGCGTCCACAAGTGGGCCTATTGCGGCTCAAAGCTAATGGCCCACGAACTTCGACAAGAACTCTAAGATGAAAAGTGAAAACGACATGTACTCTTAATATCTCCATAAGTTATGATACAATTTCCATTTTTAAAATCCACAGGTGCATTTTCAAAAATCAAAAAAAAAAAAAAACTATTTATAAAATATTACAAAATCCATCAAATTCCTTATAATCTACTCAACTTTTTATTTTTGTTCTATTTTATAAATAATTTTATTCTTTTCTAACTATAACATATCTTTTAATCCTTTTAGGTAATATGCGGATTCCACATCTCTGGTATGTAATAATTTATGGTGGATTGACTTTGAAAAAAAAAAGTTTTAGGAAAATCATTTTTCAAAACACTTTTGATAAAATATTATATGTTTGATTCCAATTTAAAAATATTTTTGTCTACGAGTTTGTTTGATTTACTATGTACTAGAAGTGTTCCCATTAACAATAAATTTCCATAAAACATTGACCAACCAAGTTGTATCGTAGAACATGATTGATCTAATCGGTTACAAGAGTTTTTTTTGTGAGAAGTTGCTCATTCGAGATAGTCAATGCAGTTGGTTATTAGAGTTGGTTGCTAGTGATAATTCACCAAAGAATGACATGGGGTGATCACTATTGGTGTGTTGGTGTCGGAGTTTGTTATCAACGAGTGATTAGTAAAGAGTGGAGGTAGCAAACATGGTTGAAGTGGGGTAGAGGCTAATGAGGATATTTTGGTAATTTTCTGTACTATGGCAAATTAATGAGACATTATAACACTCTAAAAATAATTTTTCTAAAAATTGATTTCCAAAGTTCTCACAAACTAACTTGTTTCATAAGCTCATTTTTTCAAAAGATATTTTAACAATTTCACAATTCAACTTTTTCTATATTTATTTATTTTCTTCAAATCTAAATACTTAGAAAGTTAAATTTGTTGGAATTTTTAGCAAAATATTAAAAGTGCAGTTATCCCATATCGATCATTATGTAAAAAAGTGGGTGATTTCAAACTTGTAAAACTGAGTTCACCTCATTTGTTTACAAATATGTCAAGTTAGAATCACTTTAAGATTTATTGTGTTAATTCTAATTAAATTTAAAAATTTTCACGTAGTGAATTTTGTTTTTGTCCATGGTTTTTCTCCAAATTAGGAGTTTTCCACGTAATTTTTTTTAAGTTCTCTTGTTTTTCTACTTATTCCTATGTAGAATTGGGAGGTTTTGTCCCAACTTATTCCTATGGATTAAGGGAATTGGAATGGGACTGGGATGAGAATGGGTATGGGATAAACATTCTCCATCTCCACTCTCGACTGAACACAGCTCTGGAATAGCTCGAGATCCCTTAAATTTCCACTTTTGGCCTTCAATTTCAGTCGAAATCGTTCCCAAGATGCCCCCAAATCTCCTTAAACTTGCTTCTCCACGTCCAATCTCAATTGAACTCAGCCTCGAGATTGCCCAAATTCCCAAAATCTGAAGCATTCTGTCCTTCATCTCCCTCGAACAAGCATCGAGACATCCTCAAAATCAATATAACCTCATAGGTAGATAATATCATTATGATTAATATAATATGAACTTGTTTTTTAATAATTTTACGATTAGTTTATCATTGATTAATTAGAATTGATTAATTATTTTATTGATTAGTACATCATAATTATACACCTTCATCAAATTCATCCTATCAAATTACTCCTTTACAAATATTAGTAATTAAAATTAATATTATAATTTGATTATTAAATAATTAATGTCTTTCAAAATTTTGAATTAGGTTTATTGTATATCAATTAATGTATTAAAATTTTAAAGAGTTTTCATGATTAATCTTACAAATCAAATACAAACCCATACATTTTTAATATCATTTCTATACACAATCAACTACAAACATCTTTAATTCTCAACAATCCTATTCTAGACTTATTATTTCCAGACATCATTAATTCACAACAATATTATTTCCATCTCAATTTCCTCGATCAAAACAATGCTCAGGAAAATTCAAAAAATAAAATTACGACCTTGAGAACATTTCCAAACCTCCTAGGACAAAAAAGAGGGGCAGGAGTTGGAAACTTGATATAACTTCTTTGCTATTTTTTTCGTTTTCGTCTTTCACTATATTTTTCGAGGAAAAATAAAAAACTACTTTTGCTTCATCCAAAGGTCCAAGGAAGGCCGACTGTTTGCAATATTCAATAAATATGAATGGAAATATGAAGTTACATAATGGTACAAGTTAGATACCACGAGCAACAAAATTTTACCAACAAATACAAATGAACAAGTAAGAAATGTACAGAATCAATTGGTAGATCTAGATTTGTTAATAACCAGAGAATCAATTCTTATTTGGTAGAACGAGGCGATCTCGACCTTCAACAAGTTTCGCAGATCGAATTATGTCTCCAGTTTTGATCTGAGGAAGTATGTCTCTTCCAACGGTTGTGTATCTACCAGAGTCACAAGAGAATATAGAGATTAATGTGACCGAAAATTTAGAGGTCAAATTTTTACCCAAAAACTGGATCAGAACTTTAGAGTCACAAGAGAACAGAAGATTTAGAGATCAAATTTTTACCCAAAAACTGAAAATTGCCCTTCATCAAAGGATAGTCCTCCCAAGCCAGACTACAACATGAGTTGCATCATCAGAAAGCAGACTTGTTATCAATTTCAATAAGGAACTGCTTGCAATATATACACACACAAAATGAAGTATCAAACTTACATTTCTTTTATCATACAGATAGAAGAAGAATTGATGTGGTGAAGAATATTCCTCTGAATCTTCATTATGTGCCATTGCAACTGCTCCATACACAGACAGAGGTAAAACCGGCAATTCTCCATCCTTCCATATAGGAGAAATAATGTAAGATAATACGAAACATAAAATTTTTCTCACATAAATTTTAAGTCGATAATGAGAACAGAAAACACCTGCACACTGAGGGTTGTTCGGTATAAGGGTTCGAATTGTCCTGATGGCTTTATTTCCAAGGGAATGCTATAGCCTTTGTTCTTATCCTGACTATTTTCAGAAAGAATAGCTTGACTAGTAGAGCTGAGTTTTGATCCATCATAAGCTCCATCAACTACCTGAAATGCAGCCATATGTTGTATTTCCATGCACAATCAGTATTTTTTATGCTAATTGTAAAGTTCTCTATTTCAGCTTGTTATATTACTCGTGTCATTTGTGAGGTATCCAAGTTATCTATGAAAATTTAAGAGCAGAGGAAGGACATCCTTCAATTAAGCTTAAGTGGGGCTGACCTTACCAGTTTTGCAAAATTCCCTGCAGTGAGTGGTGCTGAA
This sequence comes from Cucumis melo, assembly GCF_025177605.1. Taxonomy (NCBI): domain Eukaryota; kingdom Viridiplantae; phylum Streptophyta; class Magnoliopsida; order Cucurbitales; family Cucurbitaceae; genus Cucumis; species Cucumis melo. The sequence continues at coordinate 36,312,047 of NC_066862.1, read as the reverse complement.
TATCCATCCACAACAACCTATAAACGAGGATGATAATATCAGTATCACCTCATCCTGCAACTGTCTTTATGTGGAATATTGATGATCACTAGTCAAGGCTCGAGACCAACAAGGTCATGTTAACGATAGAAAGTACATCTTGTGAATTAAATATATACTTTTTCAGAAAAGCACCAATGATGTCAAAACTAATCACAACAAACCTGAACTGTGGCTGTATTGCTAGTTTCACCACCTGCTTGTGGGGAAAAAGATGAACCATCTCCTTTCTCAATGGTAAATTCAACAGTTCCTCTCCCTGTCAGCCTACAAATCACTATGAGACATTGATATTTGACTAATGGAGAACGTTCAACACATTTCTATAATGAATCAACTTCAGTTGTTAGGTAGCATATGTCATGTGAAGCAAAATCTCATGTTTAAGAAGTCAATGATTATATTAGAATAAATCCATTTATCCAAAATGTGTATTTAGCTCCAAAAGCTAACCTGATACGATTTGTATTAGGGTATTAAGGACATAATAGTATTTAGTTGGAGAGATAGTTATACTTGTTGATTACAAATAGAGGGAGTGGGGCATGGAGAAGATAGGTAATATTGTAGTGAGTGAATTAGGGTTTAAGAGTAGTTCTCAAAGTACCTTGAATCACTTGGTTTATCTGGAATTTTTGTTATCTTTCATATTTCAATATATTCAAATTCTATCATAATCTTAATTATCTTTGTAAATATGGAGGTAAAACTAACAAAAAAGTCAGAGATATGAATACGGAGGCAAATCATAAATCACTTTACTATGAAGTATTCAGCATATCAAGGTTTTGTTTAGAGATTAGTCGACCTTAGATGCATTATGAATAACAATATCTTAACAAGGAATATAGAAATATTAGAGTTGCCATTGTGACACAGAATCTAACAAAGTTTGGTTTAGGGATGGATACCGAGACACAAAGGCTTATGATGAATAAACTAGTTTAGTGTTCAAGAGTAGAATTTTGAATAATAGTTGAGACACAACGCCCATATTCTCAGTCTCTCTTTCTCCTCTCTATTTGTCCCATCACATGCACCTTCATGTACTGAATAAAAATATGTGGTTTAATTTCTAAACTAGAATACTTGAATGTTTCTTGAGGTTAACAACTGTGTCATGTGTTTCGAACCAATCCTTAGACCTCAACAGTCAGAGTGATAAGAAAGGAAGGGTGCAAAGGAGCCATCCAAACAATTACTGACCTTGGATACTTCAAGTATTGAGCGGGCAATAAAAATGACAATCCAGGAGCCTGTGAGATAAAAATGTTAAGGAAAAATAGAGTATGAAGCCTATTATAATATAAAAAATAAAAAAAACATAAGCAGATAACATTGTTTCTAGGGTTTAACTAATCAGGATGAAAAAATTACAAAAAATGCAACTCCAACATCTCAACCACGTATAAAGCAACATTTTTCCAAAGTCAAAGCAGTGGGTAGTCCTTTCAAGTAGTTTAACATGCCAACCTGCAACAACTCCAACTCCGCAACAGTATCAAGTGATGATGCAAGTCCTACAGACACTTTATCAGGGTCATTAGCCTTAATGCTTTGGAGGAGAGTTTGCAGTCCACCCTGAAAACCAAAGAAATGTTAAATTGTAGTTTCTGAACTGCCCAATAAAATCAACCAAAACCTAAGCATGAGAGATTACATGAAAGGGAAAGGGATAAATGCACAGATGAAAAATAAAATAATGGGATAAAAAGTTTAAATGAGGTCTCAATAGCAATATAGCGCTACTTTAATTCCTAACTACTATTCAAGCTACTATCTAGCCATAAAATCAGCCCCACAACGTACTGTTTACCATGACAGTAAGCTGAAGGACATATTTATCAAACCAAACATATTATAAAACTTTAAGAACTGACCTACAAAAAATTGGACTGCAAGAGAGAGACGAAAAAAAGTTACAATTGCCATGATCAAATTTTATGAAGCATTGACATTTCATTTTATGCAGAGCATCGTCTTCAAGAAGCACTAAACAAGACAACACACATTCATACAGACTAGAGGTTGAATTCATTAATATGATACAATGTGATGACTTGTTGAGCATTATTGAAACACTTGCTGCTTTAAAAGAATGAAAGAACATTAATGATGACGCATGTCTGTTTCATTATCTATTCTCTTGTTTTGAAAGAAAAAACACCATTTTGAGGTTTATTAAATATCATATGTATCTTATATGTTTCATCCATACTTCATAGATCAAAGGCTTGTTATAATCTTCTTCTTTAATTTCAATCAATATTGAGATGCTTTTGTGTACCTTGCCTTCAATTAGAGTTGTGTATATTGATAAACCTTTTTCCTTCGACTCTGATGGTATACTTCCTAAAATCAAGTCCTTCTCATCAACTGCCAGCTGAAATTAGGCAAACAATAATTTCGAAGTTTATCAATGTCAATGCCCCAAAGAAGAGATAAACAATTTAAACTCACGGTCATGGAAAGAATGTGTTAAGATTCTAAATCAGAAACTCAGAAAAATCTCACCAAGGGCCAAAACAGAGACAGTACTCTGCAGTAATATATTGATATCAAAATAAAATGTTCAACAGCCAACCATCAACACAAATCCTAGAAATAAAAGCAACAGAAATTCAATAAAGACAACCCAGCTCTGTTGAGAAGGCTGGAAACTTCTCCCAAAGCAAACAGCAGCTTTTAACCAAAATCAATACCTAAGAAACCCAATCCCCCAAAACATTCCCTATTTATACTCCCTTCATAGTGGGCCCTCAGGTGCTATTCTCTCCTTGGTACTGTGCATTCCCCTTCTTTTATATGTGTGCAGAATCGGGGGTCTAACAGAATGACACTATTTTACTCCTGATTATTTTTCTGATTCAAGTTTTACCATATGCACTACATCAATGAAGAAGCACAGTATTATATGTTACCTTGAGAGCTTTCTTCACATTACCCTCCATGGTTCCATAAGGTTTTCTTTGTGGAATCCTTAGCAAATATGATATCTCTTCTAAAGAGTCCTAGAAGGAAAAACAGTCTGCTTGATAAAATTAATGATCACCATAAAAAAAATTGTGCAGACTAGAATCTTAGCAACAACCTGTATTGCCTTCATGCTTGTGTTTGCCGGAATTGCTCTCCTTAATGCAAGTTCTCCTGTTCTAGGAACCTTGGTGTCCGGTGAATAGAGCACTGCCATGGCAGGGTGAATAGATTGAAAGTCCCAATTCACCAGGGGCAGTGGTGAAGAAATTTGGATACATATAAGGATCACAGCAATCAATTTCTTAATTTCCCTCTTTCCAAGTTCAAAAGGTGAAATGCATAACTGTTGGAGAAAGTTATGCTGGTCCTCTAGTCCCTGCACGACTGAAACTCTATTCAGAAATTCAAAACCACATAACTAAAACGACAATCTCTTAACCTACTTAACATGGGAAGTGTTAAATCACTAATTCACCAAAAAATTTAAGCAGATGAGGAAACAAGAAATTGCAAGGGTTTGAACACAAAAACTCATACTCTGTACCATGATAAATCATCGATTCATCCAAAAGCTTAAGCCGGTGGGTGAAAGTAAATTTAATATTACATTAACACTATGACAGAAAGGCATATGACTTGCCAAGACAACAAGAATTTATCAAGAGAAAATTATCATTTCATTTGACTTCACTTAGGAATGAGCTCAAACTCCTTCTAGCCACAAAATACACATCCAGAAACAGTCTTTAGAATCACACTCTCAGGAGCACGGCAAATACATTAACCAGTCAACCATTACAACCTAGATAAACCAAGTATAAGATTACTAACAAATCAAGAACGCGAAGTTGGACTTCAAAATATCAATGGAGGTGGCACGTTCAGTACATTTCTATGACTTTGATTCGTAAAGTTTAAGATAAGTCCAAGAGAAGAAATTCTCACCAAGTTTTAGGAACTAAACTCAGAGAAACAAAAGAGAAATTTGAAGAGACGTTGCGTAGAAGCAATTGAACGGGAAAATAGAACTCACATTGTGAAATATAAGAGGAATTGAAGAGTTTTAGAGGTGAAACCAGAACCAACCAGTGAAGAGTTATTAGCGGAGTTGGAAGAGAGTTTGGGGAGAATCGAGCTTCCGGAGGAATGGGTAAATCGAAATATGGAATTCGTATGAAGAAATCTGTGTTTCGTAATTGGAAGGGCAGATGAGAGAGAAAACCGGCGAGAAACGACGGGGGAAGACAAAGGGAACGCCATGAAAGGAAGTTGGTAGCTCCACAGAGGCCTTTGGCGCGCCTCACCCGTAGAAGGAAAGCTTATCTCAAACTCAGCAAGTTTTTTCTTTTTTCCTTTTTTGTCCTTTTGGTGATTGAGGAATAGGATGTGATTTGCCACGTCACTGTCCAAACACCAAAATAAAACACAATGGAGGTTGTTTGGAACAGAGAATGAGTTATTATAAAGTTTGTAACAACATATTTAGTTCGTGAAATATCATTTTTTGAAAACATAGTTCGATTTGTACCTTACTCCAATTTATACAAACTAATTTATTACTAGTTGGGATGCATGTCTTATACAATTTTATGTTATAGTGTTTCTTTTTATAGAAATTGATATGTGATTTAATTAAATATAGTTAATTTAGTTGTTCATTTAATAAATTTAACCACAGTCATCATATATGACTATTAGCAAGTTTAACAAATAATAAAAATAATTTTACATGCAAAAAGATATAAAAAAAGTATATTTTAAAAAATATTATTATAATTGAACTTAAAAGTGTATTTGGGATGACTTAGAAAAAGATCTTTAAAAAGTTCACTTTTATTTAAATATATTTTATAAAAAATTCTTAAAATAAGAACACAATGTATTTTTAAAATATTTTTTTAAAGGAAAATTGCATCGGATGACAAAAAAAATTAGAAAAAACAGTCCATAATACATCTTTTTTTTTCATATTGCGAATATGACAAATTTGATAAGTAATTAATGTTATCAGACGACTATCATAGGACTATCAGAGATTAGAACGCTATCAAAAGGTTATCCACTTTTAAATTTGCTACTTTTGTAATTTAGAAAATGTAGTGATATGGGCTTTATTATCATAATTTTTTTTGCTAGTTTTGCAAACGTCCATTTTTTTAAAAATATATTTGCATATACAAGTTTCTTTTATTTGTTATATATATAAAAAAATATTTGTATTAAAATTTTTCAACATTGATCGGTGGCGACGATTGTTGGAGTTGATTGTCGAAAGATCGCAGCTGGTAAAGTCACAGGAGGTGGTGATCGAAGATTAGCCAACGACGATTATCGGAGATTAGCCTAAACCATAAAAATGTTTTTACTAAAATTTTTCAAGGTTTATTGTTGGTGACGGTCGCTAGAGTTGGTTGTCAGAACTTCATTGGTGGTTGGAGATTGATTGGTCGACCGATGATCACTGGAGATTAGCCTAAATCCTAAAATTTTGATAAATGTTTTGATTAAAATTTTCCAAGGTTGATCAGTGGCAACTAGAGGTTGGTTGGCGACAGTTACCAGGGTTGGTTGTCAGAAGTTTGTCGGTGGAGTCATTGGAGGTGGTAGTCGGAGATTGGCCAACAATGATCATGGGAGATGGTATCTGAAAGTTGGTCGACAAACTTTCCAAACTCTTGAAATAAATACCCCAGGTTTAAAGAATAGTAATGATGTACTAGTTATTTTAATCCTAATTCTAATCCTCAATTAAAACTAAACCTTGCCTCAAACAAGGAGTGAACTATTATACCCCACTACACTCAAACCTAACTCCAACATGTCCTTAGTAATAGGGTAATACAATACATTCATTGAGAAATTTCTTAAAAGCATACAATATATAACATCTATCACTTTGGACTCTTTTAGATTAAATACTATTTTTTAAAAGAATATTTTTTTAAAGCTCTTAGGAAAAAAAATCAATTTAAGATGTTTCAACCACTATTTTTGTATGAATGACAAACACTTTTATTTTTTAGAAAATAAAATAATTTAAAATTTATTATGCTTTTTAAAAAGTTAAACCGAAGACAACATTAGTTTAAACACTAATTGAATCTAAAGTAATTAAAGAAAAAAAAAATGACTAGGTTAAAAAAACGAAATTGAATTGAGTAAGGAAAAAAATTTAACTACCCTCAAGTTAGAGGGAAAACCCCTCCCAAGTTACCACAAACTGCCTAATTTTACCAAATATTTTAATTTCTTATAATTTTTTTTTCAAAAAAAAAAAATAAAAATAAAAATAAAAATAAAAATAAATAATAGAAAACAATGATTACAAAAGAAACAAATTTCTCATTTAGGAATTCTTTGGGGGGTGGTGTGTTGATATAAAATAAAAGAAATTTAAAGAGCCCATCTGTATTCATATATACGGTGTTTTGGAATGTAGAGTCATTTTTGTTTGAATTCATTATTTATGTTTGGGGTGTAAGGTGACTTTATATGTCATTTATGATTACTATTTTTGTTTCAAAACTTCTTTATATTTTTAATAATTCTTATAATATTTGTTCCAATAAAGTATGGATTAACTTTTTTTTAAAAAGCTTTTCTTTCTTTGAATGTATATATATATATATATATATATATATATATATATATTTTTTTTTTTGTAAAAAAACTAGAACAACTAACCCACAAGATTATAGTTAAATAAAATGAAAAACCAAAGGAAAAAAAGAATTAAAAAAATTCTTCTTGAATTTCCCCATTATATTCTTCCTCCTGTGTTTTTTTTCTTCTGTCATTAATTATTTATAGTGGAATCTCCCACTCATCTTACCACCTAATGCAATGTCACTAGCTACTTTTTTTTCTTCAATAATTCCACTTGTCAACTCCTCCAAATTTTGAGGGTTATCAAAAAAAATGTAAATCTTCATTTTTCATCCTCTTTTGCTAGTAAATGCTCTACAAAATAAATCTCGATTTTGTGATTTTTTTTGTTATTTGTTATTTTTCTTTAACTTTATTGTTCCACCATTCTACTGCATGCATATCTTTTTTTCAAACTCATAACACTCATTTGATATGTGAATTCAATCTACATGTAACTATTTCAATTAAAGTAGTCAAAGTTCAACAACCCTATCGTTTACACCATATTTTTAGAGAAATTTAATTTGTGAAATTTTAACTTTACATTTATATTAATTTTAGTATAGTGAGTACAACCTCTAATACATGATATTTTGATGATTTCTCTCAAAAAATAAGTTTTAAATTTCAGGCTTGTTAATCTTTTTGGATGATTAGCTTTTGGACATGATTATCTTCTTCTATGATCGACTTTTGGGCTGGGTTATTGATCTTCTTGGATAATCAGCTTTTGAGCTTGATGATCTTCTTAGATGATTGACTTTTGAGCTTGCTAATCTTCTTCGATGATCGACTTTTGGGCTTGTTGACTTACTTGGATGATCGACCTTTGAACTTGATGATCTTTCTTGGATGATTGGCCTTTGTGCTTGATAATCTTCATGGATGATTTGACCTTCGGACTTGTTGATCTTTCTTGAATGATCGGTCTTTAGGTTCGATAATTAGTTTGGATCGGTCTCTGATTTGCTAATCTACTTGAATCCAACTTCATAAGAGTTATATTCTTTACATCTTCAAAGCTTTTATCACATGAACTTTTAGGTCTGAAGAGTTTTAAAGCTTCAATCCTCAGAATTTTGAGACCTTCAAAGTTTATTATTTTTTTAGAACTTGAGTGCTTTAGTCTTCTAGAATTCAAAGTTTAATCTTTCAAGGCTTCAATATTTCAAAAGGTAAAAATCTTAAGATCAATAAGAACTTTAATGTCTTCAGATGTGGATTCTTCAAATCTCCATTGCTTCAGCACTTCGTCGTCAATTCTTTCCTCTACCCCAAATGAAAAGCGAGACTTTTATTTATAGAAAATTTCCATGGACTTTAAGTGGGCTTGAACTAAGTTGCCCGATGGGCTTGGGTTTGGGCTTGGACCCAATGTCCTCTTTGACTCAAATTTCCACCATAGGCTTAAATTGGGTTAGACCGGAGTCATTTTAATTACTAGATCCAATCCACATTTATAATTTTCATAATGGACTTGATTTTCATGGTAATGATGTGCATAATTTAATTGGTTGAAGTTTCTCATTCAACACCCTACAACACCCTTTTAATAGTCATGGAACGTATATGAGTTGAACATGCACAAAAAATAGAGACATAAATTGGTCGTTAGAGTTGTTGCAAAGGAGATGGCTGTCAAAACCCGAAATTAGTTTGTTGGAGTTGTCGTGGAAGATGGAAGTTAGCGCCAATAAAAAGTGTTAATAAATTTCTCCAAGTTTCCCCAATTTTTTTCAAACTTCCAATTTGCAACCTCAAAATTTTCCATCCGTAAGAAAATAGAAATTATGAACTCACTTGATTTGAACTACGAACATAGAAATGGCGACAAAAAAGATGTGAAATAGAAAGAAAAAGAATTAACAAAAATTGAAAAAGAAAGAGAGCATAGAGGAGATGGTGGAGATGTCAAGGAGAACGTGGTTGGGGAAGGAAAAAGATCCGATATGGAATAAGAAATGGGCTATTTTAGGGTCCAAATAAATAGTAGAAGGGGAAAAAAGTTGATAGCAATCAAGGTGCAACCACCTTCTATCAAAGAGTTTAAGGGATTTTTTTTAAAGCTTTCACGGCGAGGTTTATGTGCATGTCCTTACTTAGACTAGAAGTAAAACATATTTGAAAAATAATGAAATAATCAACAATTGTATCGGAAGATAATCTTAACAACAATAAGCTCATAGTAGAGACAATAGAGACACATGGATTTGTTAACCTAGTTCGATGACATTGCATCTACACTTGGGGGTACGTGACCCGAGATAGGAGATTTTATTACTAACAACACAACTTATCATAAGTAATCACTTATGATAATTAGTTTATAGTTTACACTTTGATTCTTACTCTATAGAGTAATTATATTTGGTAGAAAATATACAGACATTTAACGATTAAGTCTATGTTTGATTTAAACTAATCAAAATCTCCCCCTTAATCAATACTTCTTGATTAAGTAATTTAACGATGAAGATCTCCCCCTGATCAATTTTCTCATCAATCATCCGATCAGGGTTCTGTATATAAATTGTTTCATACGCGATCTTTATAAGGATAGTGTGTTGCATATCTTGAATTCATTCACAAAAGTCGTTCCATATTTACAATGTTCTCTGAGAAACTTTCGAGCAATATACTTCTATTCTGTAGCAAAAAATTTTCACCTGCTCAATAATTCAACAACACTTGCCAAAAACTTCAACCATCTATATATATAATTTATGTTTTCACCGAACACATGATCAAATCTTGCAAAACATATCTTCTGCAAGCAATTCGATATCCAATAAAATCAGATGAGATACACAATCTTTTTTCCTATATTTCACGTGTGATATATTTTGTATAACTTGTGCAACAAATACTACGGCCCATAATATCTTAACAATATTGTAGTTAGGATCTTGTAACGACCCAACTTTTCCGGACTAAGCTGAGGTCACTACCAAATACCAAAACTCGACCATTCAACGTAAAATTCAAAACGGACCAGATACGATTCATTAAAACAGTATAAACCTTACAAAAGACAGTTTCGGGCCCTATTTTAAATAATTCAAAAAAATCACAAGATAAAATGTCAAGTCACCAGTCCAAAAACCACAATCAAAATATTCTGACAAAATACATAGCGGAAGCGAAAGAAAATCAGACGCGTCCATATGGCCTTCACGCATCCTTCCTGCCTCTCTTCGGTCTGCCCCTCGCTGTACCCCTACCTGAAAAGTTAAAGAAGAGAAAGGGTGAGTATAAACATACCCAGTAAGGGACCCACTACTGGGCCCGTTAGGGGACAACAGTTAACTTCCTATTCGGGGGTACCCTACATATCAGTCTAGTGCTCCCGAAGGATGCACATATCAGTCTAGTGCTCCCGAAGGATGCACATATCAGTCTAGTGCTCCCGAAGGATGCACATATCAGTCTAGTGCCCCCGAAGGATGCACATATCAGTCTAGTGCTCCCGAAGGACGCACATATCAGTCTAGTGCTCCCGAAGGACGCACATATCAGTCTAGTGCTCCCGAAGGATGCACATATCAGTCTTGTGCTCCCGAAGGATGCACATATCAGTCTAGTGCTCCCGAAGGATGCACATATCCGTAAGGCACACTACCCCATAGATGAAGCTAACCGTTACCCCTCAGTCCAAACTAAACTGTCTACATCAATCACATCCCAACGGCATTCATATCACAGTCCCGCCATAGGCTTTATCAGTCAGATAGTATAAGTTTAAACATCTACACCCTCAGTTGCTATATGCATTACCGATTCGCACACCAATAGGGAAAACCCTAAGTCCAATCGACTAACCAACCAAAACCGGACTCACGGTCCATCCCCGTCCAAATTCCATGAACCACATCCAGACCAGTGTTTTACTACATACTGAACCGTAAGTTTAGGGTCCATCAACATAAATTCTCAATCCACAAATAGCAGTCACAATATATTTTCATCAGACAAAATATAGTATCAGTACTTAACAGTCAACACGCATACAGATATTCAGTATAGTCACAAACGTGTAATCTCCTGTGGATTACTACGGTTTCAGCCTGGACTCGGGGTCCAGTAGTAGGAAAACCCTTACCTGAAACTCGGTTATGCCCCTCGATCGAAATCCACGCTCGACAGATCTACCTAACGAAACACGAAAGTTTTAGTTGATGACTTTAGTAGCAGTTGTTTTAAAAAGGTTATCCGTTGACTTACCCAAGGAAAGGAAGCTATCTCCAACCAGGTCTGCCGCGGAACCCGAGAACTTAAGCGTCAACTCTGTACTACCTTCAAGGGAGAAAAGTAGGGCCATATCTTAATCCAACATTCAAACTCGAATCGGACGAGGTAACATTAGGGAATTCATCAGAACAATCCTTACCGAAGACTCACCGTGACCCGGAGCGGAGGAAGGAAGGCTTAGGTGGCTTGGTGAAACAAGGAGCTCGGCTCGGCTTGAAGGCGCTCGGCTCGGCTCGGCTCGGCTCCACCTCGGCTCGGCTCGGCTTGGTCTCGGCTCGGCTCGGCTTGTGGCTCGGCTCGGCTTGGCCTCGGCTCGGCTTAACTCGACTCGCGGCTCAGCTCACTCGGCTCGCGGCTCGGCTTACTCGGCTCGCGGCTCGGCTCGCGGCTCGACTTACTCGGCTCGCGGCTCGGCTCGCGGCTCGGCTCGCGGCTCGCTCGGCTTAGGGCTCGGCTCGGACAAGGATGGCGGCTCGGGTACGGCTCGCCGCTCGGGTACGGCTCACTCTGCTCGGCTTACTCAACTCGGCTCACCCGGATTTGTGTGGCTCGGACTGGAAACGGGTTCGGGTCGGGTCAACTTGGAACCGGGTCGGGTTGGGCGAAACGGGCAGCACGGTTCTGAGGCTTCTTTCTTCCGGCGAACGACGGCGGCGGTGATTTGCGGACGACACACGAGGGATGCGGGTGGCTGCTTCGTGGAGCGGCGACGAGCGGCGGTGGCGTTGGCTGGGATTCGACGGACGACGACGAAGAGACGGGTTGCGGCTTGCGGATGGTGGCTGCGGCGAACGTCCGGCGAGGCTACGCACACCGACGGAGATGGAGATAGGGGCAGAGGACGGAGACGGAGAGGATGGTGATGGTGGCGGAGACAAGAAGAGAACGGTGAGGCGCGGCGTCGGGCGAGGAAGGGAGAGGAAGAAGAAGAAGAAGTTTCACACGGGGGGGGGGGGGGGGGGGGGAAGCGGCGCGCGGGTTAGGGTATTCTTAAAAAAAAATTTATTATATAGATATATATAACTTTTAATAATAATAATAATAAATAAGATATTATTATTATATATATTTATACATATATTAATTTCTACTTATCAAAATAAATAATTAAAAAATATATAAAGTATTATTATATGCATATACATATTTCAACTTTAAAATAAAAATTTAATTAGTAATAATCGTACTAATAATAATAATAATAATAATAGAAAATATTGATATTAAATTATGTGTAAGGATAATAATAAATACCAATAGTAATAATAATATAATTACTTATTCTATTACTATTATAAAATTTACAATTATAAATTTAGAATTTCAGAAATTAATTCAAAATTTAACATTCCCGAGAATTTATATAAAATGATAGAAAAATAAATTTTACCTCGAAAGTTCGGGACGTTACATTCTTCCCTCCTTAGGGAACTTTCGTCCTCGAAAGTTTTATTTCTCGAACAGTTCGGGATAACGGGATCTCATGTCGTCTTCACGCTCCCATGTAGCCTCTTCTACCCGGTGATTCCGCCACAAGACTTTAACCAGGGGAATTTCTTTATTTCTCAACGTCTTCACCTCTCTAGCAAGCACCTCAACAGGTTGTTCTACATAGCTCAAGTTCTCATCAATCTCTAGTGGCTCGTAATCCACTACATGGGATGGATCTGGCACGTACTTCCTCAACATAGAAACGTCAAACACATCATGAACTGTCGAGAGTGATGGAGGCAACGCCAAGCGATAAGCTACAGGGCCAATCCGCTCCAGAATCTCAAACGGCCCAACAAAACGGGGACTCAACTTTCCCCTCCTTTCAAAACGCAAGACACCTCTCATAGGTGCTACCTTTAAGAACACTTTATCCCCTACCTCAAACTCAAGGTCCTTCCGCCTCACATCTGCATAACTCTTCTGCCTACTCTGAGCGGTATGCATGCGTGATCTAATCTTCTGAATCGCTTCGTTAGTAGACTGAACTAACTCAGGACCCATCAATCTCTGCTCACCTACCTCACCCCAGCAAACCGGGGATCTACAACATTTGCCGTACAGGGCCTCAAACGGTGCCATGCCAATAGTAGCCTGATAACTGTTATTATAAGCAAATTCCATCAAATGTAAGTGGGAGTCCCAGCTACCTGGAAATTCCAATGCACACGCTCGCAACATATCCTCTAAAACCTGGTTCAGACGCTCAGTCTGACCGTCAGTCTGTGGATGGAAAGCCGTACTAAAGTCCAACCTCGTGCCCATAGCAGTCTGCAAACCCTTCCAAAATTTGGAAGTGAAACGAGCATCTCTATCAGAAACAATCGACACTGGCACTCCGTGTAATCTCACTATCTCAGACATGTACAACTGTGCCCACTTACTAGCAGTATAGGTGGATTTACCCGGAACGAAGTGCGCTGATTTAGTAAGTCTGTCCACCACAACCCAAATCACTGTAAATCCCCTCAGAGTTCTCGGTAGCCCGGTAATGAAATCCATGGACACGTTCTCCCACTTCCATTCCGGTATGCTCAAGGGTTGTAATAAACCCGCTGGTTTCTGCCTTGGTGCCTTAACCTGCTGACACACCAAGCATTTACTAACAAATTCTGCTACTTCCCTCTTCATGTTACGCCACCAATAAACCCGCTTTAAGTCCTGATACATCTTCGTACTACCTGGGTGCATGGAAAATGGGGAACTGTGCGCCTCAGATAATAATTCTGTCTTAACCGCACTATCTGACGGAACACAGAGGCGTCTCTCAAACAACAGTCCACCATCAGAGGATAACGAGAACTCAGCCGTTTGCCCTGCCTCTGCTAGGCCACGTTTCTCAACCAGATAAGGATCATTACTCTGAGCATCAATGATCCTCTGCCTCAAGGTCGGCTGTACCGTCAACTGGGCTAACTGCATAGTAACTGCCCCCACTGACACTGCAATCCCAGCCCGCTCGAGATCCCGATGCAATGGGGCCTGCCGGGTAATAAGTGCTGCTGAATGGGACACCTTCCTACTAAGAGCATCAGCTATCACATTTGCCTTGCCCGGATGATACAGTATCTCACAATCGTAATCCTTCACTAACTCAAGCCACCTTCGCTGTCTCATATTCAATTCTTTCTGAGTAAAGAAGTATTTCAAGCTCTTATGATCTGTGAATATCTGTATCTTTTCACCATATAAATAATGCCTCCATATTTTCAAAGCAAAAACCACTGCTGCCAACTCTAGATCATGTGTAGGGTAGTTCTGCTCATGACTCTTCAACTGACGAGACGCATAAGCGACCACCTTACCCTGCTGCATCAAAACACAACCCAGACCCTTCTTGGAAGCATCACTATAAATCACGAAACTGCCAGAACCGTCAGGTACAGTAAGAACCGGCGCGGTAACTAGCTTCTGTTTAAGGGTCTGGAAACTGTCCTCACATGCCTTGCTCCAAACAAAAGGAGCTCCCTTTCTGGTCAACTGAGTAAGAGGAGTAGCTATACGGGAGAAGTTCTCCACAAACCGTCGATAATAGCCCGCTAAACCCAGAAAGCTACGAACCTCACTAACTGTGGAAGGTCGGGTCCAACCGGTGACTGCCTCTATCTTAGCTGGATCCACAGAGACTCCATCCTTAGAAACCACGTGGCCCAGAAAGGACACCTGCTTCAGCCAAAACTCGCATTTCGAGAACTTTGCATACAACTTATTATCCCGAAGTGTTTGCAAAACCATACGTAAATGCTCCTCGTGTTCGGCCTCCGTCTTGGAGTATATCAAGATATCGTCGATAAACACAATCACAAAAGTATCTAGGAACTCCCTAAACACTCTGTTCATCAAGTCCATAAACACTGCCGGAGCATTCGTCAAACCAAAAGACATCACAATAAACTCGTAGTGTCCATATCTGGAACGAAATGCTGTCTTCGGTACATCCTCATCCTTAATTCTCAGCTGATGGTATCCCGACCGAAGATCAATCTTAGAGAACACTGTGGCTCCCTGTAACTGGTCAAATAGATCGTCAATCCTGGGCAAGGGATATCTGTTCTTTACGGTTACTTTGTTCAACTCCCTATAGTCAATGCACAGACGCATCGATCCGTCCTTCTTCTTAACGAATAAGACTGGCGCACCCCAAGGCGACACGCTCGGTCGAATGAATCCCTTATCAAGCAATTCCTGTAACTGTACCTTCAGTTCTTTCAGTTCTGCGGGGGCCATTCTGTAAGGGGCTCTGGATATAGGGACCGTGCCCGGCTCCAACTCTATGGCAAACTCAACCTCCCTGTGTGGAGGTAACCCTGGAAGTTCCTCAGGAAAAACGTCTGGATAGTCCCTCACCACCGGTTCTGACGACAGGGATACATCCGCCTCTCTAGTATCCACCACACTCGCTAAGATACCCCAAGTACCCTGACTGAGCAGTTTACTGGCCCTGATGGCTGAGATTACCTGAGGCAACGACTTTGACCCTCCTCCCTTAAATTTAAAACTGGCCATCGAGGGAGGGTTAAACGTTACCTCCTTACGTGAACAATCTATACTGGCGTGGTTAGCGGCCAACCAATCCATACCCAGGATTACATCAAAGTCCAGCATATCCAGAACTATCAGCGTTACCTCAATCACATGGCCTGCTATCTCAATCTGGCATGCTTTCACCTTTTCCTTCGACAACATACATTCCCCGGAAGGAGTAGATACTGACAGAATCTGGTGTAAGGGTTCTACCTCTAAGCGGGCATGCGACACAAATGCGGAAGAGATAAAAGAATGTGACGAACCCGAATCAAACAAGACTAAGGCGTAATGCCCCAACACTGGGAGCGTACCTGTCACTACTGTGCCTGCCTTTTCAGCCTCAGTCCTGTTGGTAGCAAAGACTCTACCCTGATGTGGAGCACCTGCTCCCTGATTCTGCGCGATCCCCGTGAGTCTCAACGGGCATCTATCAGCTGTATGACCCTCTTGCCTGCACTTAAAGCAGGTCCTGGTCCCGAATAAGCAACGGCCCAGATGGTGCTTCCCACAAGTGGTACACAACGGCTTTCCTCTGGCAGCCTCCCCTGCCTCAAAAGGTTTCTGCTGGAAGCTGCGAAACTCACCACCTGGTCTGAAATTCCGCTGTGGCACTGGAACAGGCTGCTGCTCAGCCTTCCTCTTCTGTCCCGACGTCGAACCTCTACCAGCGGTCTTAGACGAGTTAGCCCTCTCCTGTAAACTGAGATCCACTGCCAGGCGCAGTGCATCGGCATGAGTAGCGGGTCTGAAAGCTCGGACCAAACCCTGAATGTCTAGTCGGAGGCCTCTAACAAACTTATCAGCTCTGGCCGCCTCGGTCGCTATCATCTCAGGAGCGAAGCGGGATAACATGTCAAACTCCGCATCATACTGCTCCACTGTCATGTCATCCTGCTCTAAGTTCAGAAACTCCTGCCGCTTGGCATCTCTCAAACTGGCGGAGAAGAATTTCGCATAGAAACTCTCCTTGAACTGCTGCCACGTGATCTGACTCACATCACCACCTAGCATTCTCTCTGTAGTCTCCCACCATGCAGTACCTCTGTCAGTCAACATAAAAACAGCACACTGAACCTTCTGATCCTCAGGGCATTTCATGTAACGGAATATGGTTTCCAAGGACGATAACCACATCTGAGCCCTGGTGGGGTCCTCCAAAGACCCATCGAACGTCGTGGGATTATACTTCCTGAAATCCCTCAGATGTTTAGCCTCTGCCGACAACTGATCCGGCACAAACTGAGGCGCAACTGGTACCGGAGCCGGAGCTGGAGCAGGAACTGGTGCTGGAGCTGGCGCCGGAGTTGGCGAGGCAGGCTTCTGCTGCTCCCGCATCTGCATAATCATATCTCTAAACCTCTGCTCCATGGCGGCTAGGTCCGCAAGAGTAACTGGCGCAGCCGGGTCAGGGGCTTGGGCTACAGGCTGCACCTCAGGCTGAATGCGTCCTGCTCTCCTTCCTCGGCCTCCTCGGCCACCCCTACGTGCACCTCTCCTTGGTGGCATTTTCCTAACAACCACCAAACGATTCCTTTAGTCATAAATGGTAATTGAATTTGCAGTTTAACTTAGGTAAGGTAATGCATGTAGAGTTATACATATACTCTCATGAGAGCGTACCTGACGAGCGGCAAGGATCGTTTCAGCCATAAGGACACAAAACACAGACTCACATTATAAGTCAGTCTACAGAACCTAAAACTTAGGCTCTGATACCAACTGTAACGACCCAACTTTTCCGGACTAAGCTGAGGTCACTACCAAATACCAAAACTCGACCATTCAACGTAAAATTCAAAACGGACCAGATACGATTCATTAAAACAGTATAAACCTTACAAAAGACAGTTTCGGGCCCTATTTTAAATAATTCAAAAAAATCACAAGATAAAATGTCAAGTCACCAGTCCAAAAACCACAATCAAAATATTCTGACAAAATACATAGCGGAAGCGAAAGAAAATCAGACGCGTCCATATGGCCTTCACGCATCCTTCCTGCCTCTCTTCGGTCTGCCCCTCGCTGTACCCCTACCTGAAAAGTTAAAGAAGAGAAAGGGTGAGTATAAACATACCCAGTAAGGGACCCACTACTGGGCCCGTTAGGGGACAACAGTTAACTTCCTATTCGGGGGTACCCTACATATCAGTCTAGTGCTCCCGAAGGATGCACATATCAGTCTAGTGCTCCCGAAGGATGCACATATCAGTCTAGTGCTCCCGAAGGATGCACATATCAGTCTAGTGCCCCCGAAGGATGCACATATCAGTCTAGTGCTCCCGAAGGACGCACATATCAGTCTAGTGCTCCCGAAGGACGCACATATCAGTCTAGTGCTCCCGAAGGATGCACATATCAGTCTTGTGCTCCCGAAGGATGCACATATCAGTCTAGTGCTCCCGAAGGATGCACATATCCGTAAGGCACACTACCCCATAGATGAAGCTAACCGTTACCCCTCAGTCCAAACTAAACTGTCTACATCAATCACATCCCAACGGCATTCATATCACAGTCCCGCCATAGGCTTTATCAGTCAGATAGTATAAGTTTAAACATCTACACCCTCAGTTGCTATATGCATTACCGATTCGCACACCAATAGGGAAAACCCTAAGTCCAATCGACTAACCAACCAAAACCGGACTCACGGTCCATCCCCGTCCAAATTCCATGAACCACATCCAGACCAGTGTTTTACTACATACTGAACCGTAAGTTTAGGGTCCATCAACATAAATTCTCAATCCACAAATAGCAGTCACAGTATATTTTCATCAGACAAAATATAGTATCAGTACTTAACAGTCAACACGCATACAGATATTCAGTATAGTCACAAACGTGTAATCTCCTGTGGATTACTACGGTTTCAGCCTGGACTCGGGGTCCAGTAGTAGGAAAACCCTTACCTGAAACTCGGTTATGCCCCTCGATCGAAATCCACGCTCGACAGATCTACCTAACGAAACACGAAAGTTTTAGTTGATGACTTTAGTAGCAGTTGTTTTAAAAAGGTTATCCGTTGACTTACCCAAGGAAAGGAAGCTATCTCCAACCAGGTCTGCCGCGGAACCCGAGAACTTAAGCGTCAACTCTGTACTACCTTCAAGGGAGAAAAGTAGGGCCATATCTTAATCCAACATTCAAACTCGAATCGGACGAGGTAACATTAGGGAATTCATCAGAACAATCCTTACCGAAGACTCACCGTGACCCGGAGCGGAGGAAGGAAGGCTTAGGTGGCTTGGTGAAACAAGGAGCTCGGCTCGGCTTGAAGGCGCTCGGCTCGGCTCGGCTCGGCTCCACCTCGGCTCGGCTCGGCTTGGTCTCGGCTCGGCTCGGCTTGTGGCTCGGCTCGGCTTGGCCTCGGCTCGGCTCAACTCGGCTCGCGGCTCAGCTCACTCGGCTCGCGGCTCGGCTCACTCGGCTCGCGGCTCGGCTTACTCGGCTCGCGGCTCGGCTCGCGGCTCGGCTTACTCGGCTCGCGGCTCGGCTCGCGGCTCGCTCGGCTTAGGGCTCGGCTCGGACAAGGATGGCGGCTCGGGTACGGCTCGCCGCTCGGGTACGGCTCACTCTGCTCGGCTTACTCAACTCGGCTCACCCGGATTTGTGTGGCTCGGACTGGAAACGGGTTCGGGTCGGGTCAGCTTGGAACCGGGTCGGGTTGGGCGAAACGGGCAGCACGGTTCTGAGGCTTCTTTCTTCCGGCGAACGACGGCGGCGGTGATTTGCGGACGACACACGAGGGATGCGGGTGGCTGCTTCGTGGAGCGGCGACGAGCGGCGGTGGCGTTGGCTGGGATTCGACGGACGACGACGAAGAGACGGGTTGCGGCTTGCGGATGGTGGCGGCGGCGAACGTCCGGCGAGGCTACGCACACCGACGGAGATGGAGATAGGGGCAGAGGACGGAGACGGAGAGGATGGTGATGGTGGCGGAGACAAGAAGAGAACGGTGAGGCGCGGCGTCGGGCGAGGAAGGGAGAGGAAGAAGAAGAAGGAGTTTCACACGGGGGGGGGGGGGGAAGCGGCGCGCGGGTTAGGGTATTCTTAAAAAAAAATTTATTATATATATATATATATATAACTTTTAATAATAATAATAATAAATAAGATATTATTATTATATATATTTATACATATATTAATTTCTACTTATCAAAATAAATAATTAAAAAATATATAAAGTATTATTATATGCATATACATATTTCAACTTTAAAATAAAAATTTAATTAGTAATAATCGTACTAATAATAATAATAATAATAATAGAAAATATTGATATTAAATTATGTGTAAGGATAATAATAAATACCAATAGTAATAATAATATAATTACTTATTCTATTACTATTATAAAATTTACAATTATAAATTTAGAATTTCAGAAATTAATTCAAAATTTAACATTCCCGAGAATTTATATAAAATGATAGAAAAATAAATTTTACCTCGAAAGTTCGGGACGTTACAGATCTTGACTAATGTTATTGAAAGTACAAGAGGTAACTCACTTTCTCTAACAAAATTGTTGCTCTACTTTACTATGCATCAATTCAAATCATTAAATATTGGTGTTTAAGTTTGATCTCCTATCTTTGCTAGAACAGTTCCTTTAAATATTTTGTTTTGTTTTAATTTTGCTGTAACGGTTATTCGTGGGGGACCGTTGAAGATAACTTTTATGAGTTTAAACTCATAACAAAAGTTAAAGAGAGATGGGGGAGTCTTGTCCCACATAGTTTTACTCGATTTATTGATTTTCCTCCATCGTCTTCAATAATAGTTTTAAACATGATTGATCTAATCCATTTTCTCATGAGCCCACACCTAAAATTGGAAGTTGCGCTAACCTAGGGATCAACCGATACCCGCGATTAACACCGACATCGTGTCATTGCTTTCAAGGCGATGGTTCTTTAAAGATGTAACAGGATTTCTGTATTTAATTTGGTTCTAACATGAGAACTGTTAAGATGTTTTGAGATGGTTATTGCTAACAAAAAGCAAAAAAAGTTCTGATAAAAAGAATGCGAATAGAAAATGTAATGTCATATTTAGTAATACTATATTTTTGGCGACTCTTTCATTACTTAAATAAATAAAAGAAAAGTTAAGTTTAACAATAAACAAATGAATAGTAAATAAATTTAATTTACAAATGAGTAGTATTATTTTTCAATTGAGTAGTAATTGCTAATAGGAGCAAAACTAAGTGACATACAAATAGTGGCAAATTCAGAATTTCAGGTCAGACACAACTTTATATAAGCTTAAAATTTTAGCTTATTGATATTAAATCTGTGTCATATAGAGTTCTTGGGCTTTAAAAATATATACTAAACCACTAACTTTTCGATTGTGTGTCTAATTCATAATACCAAACATTTTTTTAAAAAATAAATAACATAATTGTTGCCTACAAAATTGAAATTTTGATAATCAATTAGGAACAACTTTTTTTTTTTTACCAACATGACTGTTGAACGAGAAATTTTGACCAATTAAATTTTGGAATGTTATCGCAAAATTGGATTGGGTCAGATAACTATCGAGTTGAACCCAATTTAAGTCCATGGTGAAAATTGGTCCAAAAAAGATATTGATTCTAAGCCTAAGCCCAAATCCAATAAACAATTGGGCTCAAGTGCCCCGTTTAAAAGCTCATGTCTCTATAAACAGAGGTCTTATCTTTTCATTTTGGAGAAGAGGAAGAAAAGAAAAACTTATGGCCAAAACACTGTCTAAAAATTAAATCTACGAAGATAGGAAGCTTAGAAGATTAACCCTCTCAAACTCAAGATTAAAGTATTGTAGATATGCAAAATATAGAACTTTGAGCTTTGAAATTCCAAAGATTATTGAAATTTCCTAAGATTATAGCTCTTCTGAAACTCTAAAACTCTCAAATTTTGAAGATGGAAACTCTAAAACATTGAAAATCTAAATAATATAACTCGTCTGAAGTTATAAAGCTGATTCAAGACGATCAACAAGTAAGAGGCTAATTCAAATTGTTCAACAATATCTACAAGCCAAAGACCGATCGTCTAAGGAAGATCAAAAATCCCAAAGGTTGATCATTCAAAAAAATCAATAAGCTTGAGGATTAAAATTTATTTTTTTTAGATAGAATAAAAGAATTGAATATTAGAGATTGCATTCACTATACTAAAATCAATACAAATACAAAATTCTAATTCTATGAATTAAATTTCTCTAGAAATCTTGTCAAATAGATTAGCACGTTCGTCGAGACATCTCTACATTTCATCTCTTTCTCACAAATGCAATTAAATGTCATCTAAAGACAACACTTCTAAAACTTCAAGTGACGCTTACACAGACAAAATTATTAATAGTCACTTCAAAGAAATTTTGCAATTTGAAGATAGCCAACCATTGAAATCGCGATTATATGTGAGAAATTATTGAAATCAATAAATTAAATAGCATGATTATCAGCGATGAGAATCCACTATCAAATGAAGTCAATTAAACAAAGAAGCTTTAGAATCCAATGAAATGTCAGTAATGATATGACAAACATGGGTACAAATGAAGAAAGAATGGCTGAACTAGAAAAGAATGTGAGCATGCTAATGACAAGAGAGAATATGAAATCACATCTCTAAACAATCACATCGAAATTCTTGATGTTGCTGAATCAAGTCAAGCATCTACTTTCAAGGATAATAACAAAGGGAAGACAATCTTGTAAGAAAATTAACAACAATCAACTTCAATTGTCTTGTTGTCAATATAACAATTGCAAGATATGATCAAAAACTTCATCTGAGTTCAATATGGTGGTCCTTCCTAAAGTTCTCACTTCTATTCTAAACCATACACAAAGAGAATTGATAATTTAACGATGCCAATCAGGTACGAACCACCTAAGTTTCAACAATTTAATGGGAAGGACAATCCAAGGCAATGTGTTGCTCATTTCACCGAAACATGTGAAAATGTTAGTACACGAGTAGACTTATTACCCAAACAATTTGTTAAAATATTGAAAGCAAATGCTTTTGACTAGTAATCTAACTTGGAGTCCGTGTCAATTGATAGTTGGGAACAACTCGAAAAAGAGTTTCTAATTAAATTGCTTCTATAGCACAAGACAAATAGTTAGTATGTGCGAGCTCACCAACAGTAAGCAACAATAAAGCAAACTCTTCATCAATTACATAAATTGATGGAGAGTCGCAAGTTTGGATTGAAAAGATACCGTCTCACTAAACTGTCTATCGTTGAGATGTACATCTAAGGAATGCATTAGGGACTATTTTATATATTTCAAGGTATAAAACCTCGCACCTTTGAAAAACTAACAACTCAAGTCCATGATATGGAGTTATGTATTGCTAGTCGAAGAGATGAAAATATTTTAAACTCTAATGTAAAAATGAAGAAATTGAAGTTGATGCGGCTTTAGAAGAGTTTATGGTTGTAAATACAATCTCTCTTAAGAATTTAAGGAGAAAAACAAGAAAACTTAAAGTCGTCAAGAATATGAAATATGTCACTTAACTCTAAAGGAAATGCGAGAAAAGTTTATCTTTTTCCTGATAGTGACAGACTTAATATGTTAGAGTAAGAAAACTTAAAGTTACCAAGAATATGAAATAAGTCACTCAACTCTAAAGGAAATATGAGTAAAAGTTTATCCTTTTCCTGATGGTGGCATTCTTGATATGTTAGAGCAATTGCTTAAAGCACGACTAATTCACTTCCTAAGTGTAAACGACCGAAAGATATCCAGAAAGTCGATAATCCAAACTATTACACGTATCATCAAGTCATAGTCATCTAGTGGTGGAGAAATGCTTTGTTTTAAAGAGCTACTTTTGAAATTAGCTCAAAAATAAAATATTTAAGCCAGATTTTGATGAAACAACTCAATCAAATCATGTTGTAGTAATAAAAAATGGTTGCAATCAAATAAACTTTACAAATTCATATCATATTAATATTGAGGAAGTTGATGATTCAAAAGATATCAAACAATTATATCCCTAACATATTAAGCGTTCAACTACTTGATCTTTAGCCTTTCGAAGATTGGGTATGGCCCATGACGACCAAAGAAGAAAATCAATGTTCAACATCCACTTCAACTAGAATTTTAGTTTTCAAAAGCTTAAGTATCTTCATGTTACAGAGAGATCAATCTTTGACATATGCTTTTGATTGTCTTTAAAGTGACGAGTGCCAACATGAAAAGAAAGATGAAAAGCTTGAAGACAAAACCATTTCATGAAACAAGCAATGGCGATAAAATTCGTAGTCCTTGTCCCTTCACGTATGAAGAGGAAGTTGTCTATTGCCATAATACAGAGGTTCCTGAATGGTGAAGCCAAGACTTATCATCTGGACGAATCCTATAAATGAAGGAGAGGTTCCATGATGAAAGTAAAAAGCTTCTAAAATATAAATGTTTTTTTTTAATTCATTAATGTGAGAGTATAAACTGCATGTTACTCTTAGTCCACATGAGCTTAAGAAGGGAATGATAAAAAAAATAAATACTTGAACTACGTTATGACTTGATCTTTATTCATTATAAAAGATACTTAGACAAGTTGAATAAATTCAAAGAAGATGTTTATTCCTGCTAGGTCATTATATATTGTAAGAAGGCATGTATGCCATATCTTCCTATTAGAATCTTTTCTAGTTAATGTGGAATTGTTTTAAAAAATTTCTCTCAAAATTTGATAAGTGAAATTGAATGGTGGTTTCTTATTATTAGGATATAATTTTCCAAATTATTTTTTAAAATAAAAATTACAATAAATCTTCTTTCTAGCAAATTAGTGTATCCTAATAAAAGTTAAATAAAATTAAAAAAAAATTAACTAATAAAAATTGTAAAGTATATTTACTAGAACTAAAAATCTGTAACAATATATTTGAATTTGAGGGTAAGAAGAATATATGGTTTAGTGCTCATAGGAAATCTATAATGATAAAGAAGGAAAATAAATTTGAAAAATTAGCATCTACATAAGGAAAAAAAAAAAAAAAACAAATAAACAAAATTGATTTTGATTTTGATTTTTAGATTAGAGATGTCACATTCAAATAAAAAAGAGAGCAGATTACCAAATTAAGAGTGTAGATAATACAACATTGTTAATCATTGCTGAAGACAAAACGAAGAACAATGTCACATATATATTTGTATATTTGACACTCTACTGTTTTTATGATTACTTGTGTTGAGGACTCCAAGGAAAAGTCAGGACTATATGTAGATATTGAAAAATTCAGATTACCAATATTCACCAAACTTAAAAAATTGATTTGATATGAGAACGTGATAAGATTAGAGATTGCACGAATAAAGAAAATAAAGAAACTATTCAATTGGTCATTACAATAAAACAAAGAAATAAAATATGAATATGAGTTTCAGTTATAAAATTAGAGATTTTTAAAAAACTATTTAATTTGAAATCACAGAAAGATAGAATCTCTGAAACTGTGTAGACAATTCAACAAAGAGGGTTGGTTGAAGAAAAAAACAAGACGAATGTCACATAATGCTTCACCATCTACCATTTTTACGATTTAAGTGAAGGAAAAGTGCGTAGACAATTCAACATTTGATAGGTTGAAGATAAAAACAAGACGAATGTCACAAAATACTTCACCATTTTTACAGATTTGAGTTAAGGAAAAGAATGTGCAAGTGATAACTAACCGTAGAAGACATAAGGGAATAGTAGATATTTCTTTAAAAGTGAAAGGGCAACACGAGAATGCAAAAATTCTCCATTATCCACACTTTTAATATAGTAGATAGATAGATATTAACTATTTTACGTGTTTGCCGAAATAGATTATCACTGAATGCATATGATACTTCAAACATCGAACTCTTTTTTAATTTTCTTTTTCTTTTGAGTACAGACAAATTTGAAAGACAAACTACATATCTCTTAGTTGTTAACATATCTTATATCGTTTATTTAGAGGACCAAACCTCTAACTTTAATTTAAAAAAAAAAACATGTTAATTAATGTTGGGCTAAACTCATAATATTTATTCTTAATATAGTAAGATTTGAGAGATAGACATATAAACCACAAACTTCTCGAACATTCATGAATACCATCTATTTATATAAGTTAAAACTATATTCACTTTTTAACTTTAATAACCAACTTGTTGATTGAGCAAAGCTAGAATTAATTTAATATATGGCTATAAATTTCTTTATATCGTAAATATAATTGTTCCTATTTAGTTTTTGATTATTTATTTTATAACACTTAAGTAAAAGATATAAAGAATATATTTTGATTTACTTTAAGGAGAGACTAAATCAACCAGATTTGTAAATTTTACAAATTAAAAACGAAAGTTGAAAATCATCCATTAAGAGGAGTAGGCTGAAAGCCCAAATCCATCGTAATATCGATATCAAATCCATGCAAATATGGATAAAAATGTTGACATATCGATGAAAATTAATTAAGACTATAAATATACTCTATTAAATACATGATTTTTGCAAACATGATTGGATTGCTTTTAATCACATTTACTTAATATTATAAATCCGTTACAATTATCTTTACCTTTTTACTACCATTTCTAACCATAAATAATAACTATAATGGTAATGGTAAAGGTAAAGACAAAGAAATGCGACAAAGTCATAATTCTTATATAATTGCAATAACAATATTTGTATCGATAATGGTAAAGAAAGTAAGTCCCACATAATTTTCAAACAGGACTAGATTGTTTTGTTCCTCAATTTAGATTGCATGTTTTGATTACATATTTGAAAATAGGCATCACAGTTCCACTATGATTATGAGACAAAGATAATCAATAACAAACCTAATCAAATTAATTCCACATTTTAGATTATCATTGATGAATTACATTTCACACGGTGTAAAACATGACTTCAAATGAAAATGATCTTCAATTTAGGTTGAGGTATACACCATTATTAGACATTTTGCTAGTCGACATAGCCTCAACCTTTGCCAAAGTTAAGAATGTGTGTTCACCTTGGCCTAACCACTTTTCTCTCTCAAACTCATCTTGGTCTTAGGGTGCAATTTACGATTAAATTAACGTTTATATATAGATTATACATATAAAGCTAAATATAAAATCTGTCCAATATGTAATGTGAACATATTAAAATTTAAGGTTCGCAATCACTATACATCATAAATGTGTCCACAGCATAGCGCTTTCTGTCACAATTTCAATTAAATTACTGCAAGAAAGAGAGCTTATTGGCTAAGAAATAAACCCCAATATGACTTAAGGATTAAGAAAAATCTCAAAATTCTTCTTAAAAGAAGACTTGTCAAATTTTCTATTCATCGCTCTCTTCATTCAATTCATATTCTACTTTTACACGTAGTCCTTCCTAATTCAAAACTTTCAATTCACTCAATTACGTATATTGACATTTTTAATTGTAGTTTCCATTACTTGAAAGGTTAAAATTGGGTGACAATAAATTTACTAATCTAATTCATTAGTGAATTAACAAAAATAATTTTAAAAGAAGAAGATGATTAAATCACAAATTTTGTCATTGTACTTTCTTGATAAAATCTCATTAATAATCTCTACTATTCTAATTATAAATTCAAATTTTCTCTAAAATTATAAGAACCAAACTTGTAATTTTAAAAAGATCCATCAAAATAGAAGCAAATTTGAAGGATTAAAAACTCTCTGCTTAACATTTTTTTTTTATATTCTTTTAGATTTAGGAGAAGATGAACTAAATCAAAATGTCTAACTATAAGTATTAATTGTTCTTTTTTAATACAACAAAGACATTATGAAGTAAAACAAAAATTTAGGATATTGTTGGATTGATTTTTAAATTTAGTTAAAAGGAGTACAATCGAACTTATTTAACATATTACGGTACACACATATATACGCCTAGTTTGATAGAGTATATTTTTTGTTAGAAAGGCATTTTATTGAGTTGATAGGGAACACATCTTTGATGGAGATGTTTTATCCCTATGGTCTAAAATCCATTTATTACACTTTGGAAAAAATTAATTCTTCCTACTAATTCATGACATCTGTGATTTATAATAAATATTTGATATTGTTTTTAATCTAATAAACTTACTTTTCAAATTTCTAAAATTTGATACTAAGGTCCATTTAACGGCGTTAGTAAAAGCTTAACTCAATTAACATTTGAATATATTAATACTATATGATGTATGAATTAAATTATCTACTCTCTAATATTGTTGTAATAAAAGAAAATAGTGTCTATTTAATCGTTAAATCTCAAATAAAGTTAAAAGATAAATCAACTAAAGTTTGTGGATGAATTGATTTAATCAATAATGCATGGACCGTAATAAACGTTTTTTTTTTTGGTCAAACCATGGTAGTTTTGGAGATTTTTATGAATTTAAGCCATATTTATGGATGATATAATGTAATAAATATAACATAATTAGCAAAGTAGGACCCACTTAATTACGTTTCACATTGTTTACAAACGTCGTTGCATTCCCTATATATAACACATGGGTCCCATTTCAAAAATTACAATAAACTAATGTAATTTGAATGAAGGAAGGATTGATCTATGAGATTTTGTTTAAATTTTGCATGGTATCCACACCATTTTTGTCATAGATTTGGAAAAAATTCCAAATTTTTCTCTCACACATCAACATTTACAAATATACCGTTCATATATGACACATAGTTTTCATTCTATCATTAGTGGAAACAAAAATCGTAACGATAAATTTGTGTGGATTTCTTTTTTCTTTTTTTTTTTGAAAGAAAATTTGTATGTATAACGACCCAACTCTTTATACTGAGTCGAAGTCATTACTAAATGTAAATAACATGATTTAAGTCATAAAGTTTAGTGAAAACAAATAAAACCTCAGAACTTTGTTTATAAAATCAAATCAGGGTAATGTGTAAAATATAAATAAAAATTTAAAATCCTACTCGGACCCTATCTACTTTTAAAGAAATGAAATAGTAAATAAGGAAGAAAAATAAAAATCAAGTACTAAATGTCTAAAACGGGGTGTAAGCGGAAGCAGAAATCCCTATGGCTCGCCACGGTCACTTCTGGTCGCTCGCCAGCTTGCCTTTGCCCCTACCTCGGCCTCTACCTGAAAAACATGACATGGAGAGAGTGAGTATAAAATACTCAGTAAGGGACCCACTACTAGTTCCACTAGGTGCCTGTTAGCTTCCTATTAGAGTCCTGAAAATGGTAACCAATCTCTGGCACGTTCCCGAACACGTGCAACATGCGCTCCCGTAGGAGCGAAAATCTGGTCTTTGGTGTCCCGGGGGAGCACCTAGGACATACTGGTCTATAGTGAACCCGGGGGAGTACTAAGACAATCGGGCTGCGAGGATCCCGTCGAATCACTCGAATCATATCTATATCTGTGCTAGACTGGCGTTCCGTCGGACTGCACAGTCCTAAATAGGTGGTGATCCCGAAGGACACTCATGCAGGTACGACTCTAATAGGCTAAGCTAACAGGTACCCTAACCATAGCGTACATGTACATAACATCATCATGTAATCATATCAGTCTAATCGTCATCTCACATCTCATCACAATATCCAACATACAGTTACAACAAGTCAGTCATCACATTACCATGCCATCATATAATCACATCATCAATCACATCATGCTCTCATTAATTACACGTGTTATACAGTCTAGTCCTTAACATGCATAACTGGAGGTGTATGCGGTCTCATGGTTCTAATCACAGAACTAGTAGTAGAAATCTCTTACCTGGAGATTTGATCGACGAGTACTAACAGCCAGAAAATGTGCTTTCCAAGCAGCGAGGTCCTAACTGTTCAATACGCCAACTTTCATGATTAACTCGCCAAATGACCCAAGACCAAAAAATATAGTTGAGACAACTTACTCTAGGTCGAGGTTGTAACGCTTGTGCCCTTGCTGCAGAAATCCAACGCTCCAGTCAATTGGTCCAAGGTTTTCCTTAAAAGATATAATTTAATTTAGTCCAAATTAAATTATTTAGGTTGAAATTCAAGTCTCGGCTGGGTATGCAAAGAAACCTATTTGGCTTACCAAAATAGGTGTAAAGGGACCGGGGCAGACTGGCGGCTCAAGGACAGACGGGTCGACTCGGCTAGAGAAGCAGGAACCCGCTCGGATTGAAGGCTGGGATCGGCTCGGACACGGCCCAGGCAGGCGCGGCGCAGAGAGGAGCGGCTCGGCTTGGGCGTAGGTGTTGTGTGCGTGCGGACGCGGGTCGTTCGGGTCGCGGGGCGGAGGCACGACCGGGTCGGGTTTACGCATGAACGAGGCGGGGGTTTTCGGACTCGGGCAGCACGACGGGTTCGCGGGGTGATCCGATTAACACCGCGACTTCGACGGCTGGGCTTTAGCAGTGCTTGACGACGGCTTGCAAACGGGGTTTTGGCTGGCGAGACGCGGCGGCTTCTGATCCGCGAAGGCGACGGCTTGGGACGGGGGGAGTTCGGCTTGCTGGGCTGCGCGGCTTTGAAACTCCCGACTCGATGCGGCGGCGCGGGACGGATGAGGAACTGGCTCGGGATTGCGGCTGGGCTCCTGTACGTACTGGCTGGGATCTGGCGGCAAGGGCGGCGGCGCGGCGAAGCTGAGATCGGCGGCGGCTAGGGTTTTCAAACAAATTCTTCCAAAATTTCTCTAAGTTTCTCTCTCCTTTTTCTTTTCCAAAAAATTTACTTTTGGTACACGGGTCCCAAGGTTCATTTAAACACCTAATAACTCCACCTTCTCTCTCTTCCTCCAAATCTCATCAAATTCCAAATCTCATCAAATCCTCTTTCTTTTTTTTTTTCTCCTTTTAAATTAATTCTTTCTTTCTTTTCCTCAATTAAATCCTCGCATCTCTCCCTTAACCAACCCACCTTAATCCTATCACATAACTTCACCAATTTATTTCCAAATGAAAATTTAATATCCAATCAAAATAAATAACTCTAAACCTTAATAAATTACAAGGTCAAAATAATCAAATTCCTCAAATAAATTCAAATTTTTCATAATTACTCTTAAGACGATAAAATGAAGAACCAATCTGTTGGGGCGTTACAGTATGTATTATTGTTGTCAAATTTTTGGAGCTAGCACAAACGTATCGATAAGTTTATAAATTACCATGCATGAGATTAACTTCTGCCATACTTATTTATACTCCTGTTAATTTGTTTGTTTCTTATTGTGGTGAGCTTGATTTAATGAAAGGAAAGAGTGAAAGAAATATAAAAACAAGGACACAATAATCTCGTAGAAAAAGGAAAAATATGTTAACAATTTTCAAAATAAGTTTTCCTTTTAATAAAAGTTTTTCTTGTGGGTGGTGGCTTGTTTACATTTGGATGTGAAGAAGAAGAAGAAGGTTTGTTCATGAAGGTGTGAAAGATGGGGGGGGGGGAAGACACTCCATCTCGTTGTCTGTGTCATCATGGTACGGGCGAGTCATACATGAAGGACTACTTTGTGGTTGTAGGGATGTTGGAAGGTTGTCATCATCTAAGCTTGTTCAGTTAGGAACAGACGAATATTCGTAAGAATCAAAATAGTCATATGTCACGCTTTATCCCAAAAGTCACTCTATGCAACCAAGTGGAGACATGACTGCCTAGACGTTCTACGTGAGTCTCTCCAAAAGATAACACACAAAACGCCTAGTAAGCAGAAGTAAATGCAACAAACAAGCTTAATTGCAGAATGTGAACTTAAAATAGAAATACTTTATTGATATTTCAAGTAACAAAGTACATTATTCATAGTACTAATTAGTATAAAATTTCTTTCAAAAGACTATACACAACTCCAAACAACATTTAGACTCTTCTCCCTAGCTTCAACATGCAATGCGAGTTGACAGTGACTAGTACTTAAACGATGCTCTCTAATTGTGGCACAATAAGAAATCAAGACTACAAGTTCAATGCTAGATATCCTTTGTTACCTGAGGAAGGGAAATAAAACAAAAAATTTAAAGAATTAGACGAAAATGTCTAGTGAGTGGGGTCTTTTATCAATACATTCGATAAATCAAAGTTTACCTTAACGCGTTATAGTCATTTCGCCAACTCATGCGATATAAATAATATACAATTCCATCAATAGGGCATTGAGTTTAAATCAAATAATTCATCATAATTAATATGGAAACCATTTCTTTTCAATTCTTTCAACATAAATCATATCACATAGTATGCATCTTGCATGAAACATAATATCTCGCAGAATCATTTTGCATATTTAATTACGTTTTTGTACCATTTCCTTAGCTCAAGTGTTTACCGCACTGTTTTGCCAAGTTGTAGCTATGTGGAGTAAACTCAATGCATTTAGCAAGTTCCATCAATTTTATCACGCATAACACATCTTCCAATGCCAGATCACACAACAAGTAAAGGGCATCTCATACCAGATCATATAGCAAGTATAAGGCATCCTATTCAAGATCACACATCATGAATAAGGTATTCTATCCTAGAACACACAACAAGAATTGAGCATCTTATCCCAAATCACACAACATGGATAAAGTGTGTGACCCATACCTAAGAAGGATTAAAATTTGGCTAAAGTATTAAAAAGAAGGTGTTTTGACATGGGCTACACTATAAGTAGTGTAACGCCCCAAATTTTCGAGGTAAACTTTTACCGTATTATGTAATTTTTCGGGAATTTTAAATTTTGGATTTATTTCTGAAATTCTGAAATTAATATTTGTAAATTTATATAATAATAATATAATAGTAATTATATTATTATTATCATTAATGTTATTATAATCTTTATATATATAATTTGATATTAATATTTTCTTTTATTATTATTATTATAATTTACTATTGTTATTATTACTATTATTTAATATTATTATTATTGTTATTTAACATTATTATTACATTAGTATTAATTAACATTATTATTTATTATATTATTATTATTATCATTATTATTATTATTATTATTAAATATTATTATTATTATTATTTATTTAACTTAATATATATATATATATATATATATATATATTTTAAAAAAAGGGAGAAACCCTACTTACCGCGCGCCGCCCCCCCCCCCCCCCCCCCCCCGATTTTCTTTCCTTTCTTCTTCTTCTCCTTCCTTTCCGACGCCACCATTCCTTCTCCTTCTTCTTCATCTCTTCTCCTTCGTCTTCTTCTCTTCGGCTTCTTCATCCGGCACACAGACGTCGCCCGCACGCCTTCGTCGGCCGTCCATTTCTGTGTTCGCACATCACCGGCGGGAAGCATCAGCGACGGCCGAGCCGCGAGCCGAACTAAGCCAAGCCGAGCCGAGCTGAGCCGAGAACCAAGCCGAGTTAAGCCGAGCCGAGCCGAGTCCAAGCCGAGCCGAGCCGAGCCACCTAAGCCTTCCCTCCTCCACTTCGGTTCACGGTGAGTCTTCGGTAAGGATTGTTTTGATGAATTCCCTAATGTTACCTCGTCCGATTCGAGTTTGAATGTTGGATTAAGATATGGCCCTACTTTTCTCCCTTGAAGGTAGTACAGAGTTGACGCTTAAGTTCTCGGGTTCCGCGGCAGGCCTGGTTGAAGATAGCTTCCTTTCCTTGGGTAAGTCAACGGATGTCGCTTCCGACCCTTTTTAAACGACTTCTACTAAAGTCATCAACTAAAACTTTCGTGTTTCGTTAGGTGGATCTGTCGAGTGTGGATTTCGATCGAGGGGCATAACCGAGTATCAGGTAAGGGTTTTTCCTACTACTGGACCCCGAGTCCAGGCTGAAAACGTAGTAATCCACAGGGGATTGCACGTTAGTAGCTGTACTGAATAACTGCATGCGTGTTGACTGTTAAGTACTGATATTATATTTTGTCTGATGTAAATATACTGTGACTGCTAATTGTGGATTGAGATTTTATATTGATGGGCCTTAAAGTTACGGTTCAGTATGTAGTAAAACACTGGTCTGGATGTGGTTCATGGAGTTTGGACGGGGAAGGACAGTGAGTCCGGTTTTTGGTTGGTTAGTCGGTTGGATCTAGGGTTTTCCCTATTGGTGTGCGAATCGGTAATGCATATAGCAACTGAGGGTGTAAATGTTTAAACCTATACTATTTGACTGACAAAGCCTATGGCGGGACTGTGATATGAATGCCGTTGGGATGTGACTGATGTAGACAGTTTAGTTTGGACTGAGGGGTAACGGTTAGCTTCATCTATGGGGTAGTGTGCCTTACGGATATGTGCGCCCTTCGGGAGCACTAGACTGATATGTGCATCCTTCGGGAGCACTAGACTGATATGTGCGTCCTTCGGGAGCACTAGACTGATATGTGCGTCCTTCGGGAACACTAGACTGATATGTGCATCCTTCGGGGGCACTAGACTGATATGTGCATCCTTCGGGAGCACTAGACTGATATGTGCATCCTTCGGGAGCACTAGACTGATATGTGCATCCTTCGGGAGCACTAGACTGTTATGTAGGGTACCCCCGAATAGGAAGTTAACTGTTGTCCCCTAACGGGCCCAGTAGTGGGTCCCTTACTGGGTATGTTTATACTCACCCTTTTTCTTCTTTAACTTTTCAGGTAGGGGTACAGCGAGGGGCAGACCGACGAGAGGCAGGAAGGATGCGTGAAGGCCATATGGACGCGTCTGGTTTTCTTATCGCTTCCGCTATGTATTTTTGTCAGAATATTTTGACTTGTGATTTTGAACTGGTGACTTGATATTTTATTTTGTGACTTTTGATTATTTAAAATAGGGCCCGAAACTGTCTTTTGTAAGATTTTTAATGTTTTAATGAATCGTAACTGGTCCGTTTTAAATTTTATGTTGAATGGTCGAGTTTTGGTGTTTGGTAGTGACCTCAGCTTAGTCCGGAAAGTTGGGTCGTTACAAGTAGTAAGCGTTTCAAGTGAAAGGTTTGATAAAAGTTAACCATAGGCGATGAAGCAAGACTACACAATAAGAAGTTGGTGACTGAGTTAGTTCGCGAGAAGGGTTATGCAACAAGACTTTTGAAGGTTAAGTGTTAGTATGCGATTAAAGTTTTTTTTTTTTTGAGTTTGAAGACTAGGCGAGAAGGAGTTAGAAAATTTCCAAATTTTCGAAGGATGTTTAATGGGACACGTATAGAAGATTAAGCCAAGCATGATTAAGTAAACATGAAGTTCACACGTGTACCACTATGAGTAGGAGCTAGTGTGATAACAAGAGTTTAAGCATGACTAATCTATTGCTGAAATTTTGAAAGAATTTAGTTAAGTGCTAAAGCTGCATGGAAGAGCTGCGCGAGAAGAAGAAGAAGAGAACAAAATGGAGTTTGAGTTTCCAAGTTTGTGAATATTTTTTTTCAAAGTATTTTTTATGTTTAAAGGTTTTTTTTAAATCTTGCTGATTTGAAATGATTAATCAATGCAAATGTTTCCAAAGAAATTTATATAAGAATTACATGCTATGTTTTAAAGTATGTTTTATATGATTTCAATGATTTTAAAATGGTGTTCAAACCATTAGTCTTATTCCTATCAATGAGCTAACTGTTATGTGCACATAATGAGTAAAAGCAGCCATATGTAAAAGGTGTGCATGGTGAAGTGAAGTGGAACAATGCATAAAAGATGTGTATTGCACTTTGGCCTAGGCAATAAGAAATGAATCATGACATTCTCGGATGCTGATGATGAGAAGGTCATCTCAGTAGTCTAAATATGAGATGATGCATCTTTGTGTAGAGAATGATTCGGGATCTTGGCAAAAGAAATGGTTGTAGATTAATGTGTGTTTATGTGAAATGTATGCTATTGCGATTTGATGTGAATAATGATACTGACAAAGGTATTTCGTAAAACCTCACTAAGTCTCTTCACTTATGCTATTGAGTTTTACCTCCCAAGTTATTAGACGTTAAGGCCAAAGCAAGAAAATGGTGAGGAACTTCCTAGGCGAGAAGAGACTGTCAAGGCATTTAGTTTAATTTCAAGTATTGCTTTTGTAATTTGGTTATGTGTTGTAAAGTGTTGTAAATGAATGACCTAATTAATAAAAGTTTAAGAATTGGTTCTTTGTGTTAAGTTATTTATTGGCTTAAGTTTGTGTTTTGAGTTTAAGGGTGAAATGCTAGGCGATTAAGCAAAGCTTAAGGACCTCAAGCTGAATGCTTTGGTGTTTAATGCGTCAAGATACTCAAAATCATACCACGTCTCG
The DNA here is from genome assembly GCF_025177605.1 of Cucumis melo. NCBI lineage: Eukaryota > Viridiplantae > Streptophyta > Magnoliopsida > Cucurbitales > Cucurbitaceae > Cucumis > Cucumis melo. The sequence goes on along the minus strand of NC_066862.1, from coordinate 36,276,365 downwards.
CATGGCAAGTGAGAACGCGTGCGGGACGAGGTATGACATAGGGCATCCTATACCAATCACACACAAGTATGAGACATTCTCATCACATAAGATACAAAGAATCTTCTCGCTTCATCATTCAGTTCATATTAAATCATTTCATTGCATCATTCTAATTCATAATAAGTCCAATTCATTTATAAATCATATGCATTTTAAAAATTGAAAAAGATGAGACAACGTGTTGTTCATGGTCTCAATAGAAATATAGTAAGGATCTAAACACATTTTAGAAACCCCTTATATTGGAAAAAATTTTATGAGAAGAACCGCTCACAATCTCAATCATCTAGCTTCTTCACCTAGCACATTAGTCACGAGCTTCTTTGCACTTTCTTGTCGAATTTAAGCCCGATTATTATCTCTAAAAACCATGAAATTTCTCTCAATTCTCTCTTATGTATACTCAGGGTACAAATAGCTTCAAAAGGAGCGAACTTCATCTATTTATAGGCCTCTTCGATGAATTTTTTCATATCGAAATGATTACTTCTGCTGGTGGTAAGAATAGGTCCAATATCAGAATGCCATGTGTTCTTGCCACTTCCTTATCCTAAATTTAGATTGGACGACAAAGTCAAACCAATTGTCCACTTACTTTCACAAAGGTGACATCACTACTTCTTAGTGAAGGAAGCTTAAAACGCATAACAGTTTGTCATGTAGCCTTCTCATCGAAAGACAGTCTCGTCGCATAATTAGTTCTTTTATCGCGGACATGCATATCATGTAAGGTAGAACGCGGTTAGGGCCTTACATCATATATGTCTGACCACATATTTTTTTCTTGTTCAAGAGGAGTTTGAAAAATGACAAGATCATATATATACTCCGAAGGAGTGTATGTGTTGAGTGTAGTAGGTGGATGAATGCTTATTGTATTTCTGACTATATTTATTGAACTATAGAAATTGTGTTACTGTCACTACAAGAAATTTAGGCTCTCTCGATGCATGTTTAAGCTATCGAGAGGTATGGTATATCCCGATGTTGCCGTTAGGGCGCCGAGAGATACACATCTCCTGATGCATGTTTAATGCGTCAGCCTTTAGTTGATCTTTTTGGACGCTGTACATGCACGAAGTTGGGAGATATATGGAAATTCCTGATGCTTTACTTGCAACGTCGAGATTTGTGGAAAACTTTTGACATCTATTAGGATGCGTCGAGAGTTCCCCGTTAAAAACCCTAGATTTGTGGGAAACTTTTGACATCTATTAGGATGCGTCGAGAGTTCCTCGTTAAAAACCCTAGATTTGTATTTCACAGATCTGAAAATGGGAAAATTTTTTGGAGAAAAGAAGCCATGAAGGAGAACACCGCCCTAGAAAACGCACCACCGTGGCACGACTTCTGGTGTCACTTATTCCTTCATCCTTCCATTCAGGTACTTCATCCACCTTCTAAGATCGTCTTCAAAACCTTGAAATTGGCATTCTATGTCGACCTTCCACTCATGTACTTTTTTCTCAGACCCTATTGTAACCATAAAATTAGATTCCCCTTTTGTAACCTAATTGATAATTAATTTGGTAAATTGGTCTCTAAGAGTGATTTTCATTTCACGGCCTGTTTTTGTTTTTCCATTACTAGTGATTTCTAATATTAAATTAGTTGCTTCTAATTCGTTCATTTGATTGAGGGATTGTTTTTTTAGGGTTTGAAGGAAGTGTATGCTTTTATAGTAGGGTACCATGAGCTGACAGAAAGCAAAAGTTTTTTTTGAAGAAGCCATTGTTGGTATTGAAGAAAACAAGGTCTGTGGATAAGGATCAAAGTAGTGATACTAAATCGGCTAATGCAGAGTTGAGTTATAAGGATAATTAGGTAGTAGATTTTGTTTAAGACTAGACCAAGGACACTCATATCCAGTAAGATTCTAAAAGTTGGATAGATTTTGAAAATGTTACTTGAGAAGAAAAATATTACACAATAACAAATTTATTGGTAAAGAAAAATATATTTTTAGAAAATGGATAATATTGAACAAAATAAATACAAATATATTATGAACACTGTAAATCTTGCAATATTAATGGTAATTTCATTATTGCTTCTACACGAGGAACATAAGTAACGGGGAACGATTTGAAAGTCAATAGATTTAGATCTAGACCTATGTTTTGAGCCTAAACAAATGTTATCTTGCTTTTCATTTTTTCATATTCTTTCAAATAATGACTACTTTTAGTTATTGTTTATATTATTTGTATTTGGTGGAGTTGTATGGCTTGATTTAATATTTTGAATAAGATTCAAGGTTTTGTTTGATTGTCAAGGATGATATTTCATATGATTGGAAATTTTGATCAAATATGAGGTTGTGTTCTTAACCTTCGTTGAGAAAGTTCTTCCATTGTAGATGTTTACACCATATGTTTTCTTGATGCCTTGTGCTGGTAGAAAGATGGTACAAACTTTCCATCTAAACAGTTAGGATTATGCAGTTTCCTATTGTTGAAACTGCTCTAATCATGGCGTCGATGTCTAGGTAGCTCTTGATGATTGTTGATTCTAATATTTACTTTGTTGAATGTATTGAATGTTTTCAAATTGTAGTGCTTTTGTTGTTGTATACTGAATGTTTTTGTCCTTTTCTAAAACGATGATTTTCTCTTTGCATGATCACCCTCTCAAATAGTTTTGTTAATTTACTGACTTTCAGTAGTCCAATCTTCAAACTTCCCTAATTCTCGCTACTAGCATAAATGATTGCTTGCTTGTTTTTATTTCTTCTCTAAAATGTTGTTTTAACCGTATATTCCTAGTATGTTGATTATTCTTTTGTTTACTTGCTATTTTCTGTGTTCAGCAAAGGCAATGGAACTATTTTTACAAGATTTATGTGACAGAACGTATAAGATGACACTGGGGGGGCTATGACGATGAACTCTTTGCACTTGTTATTAAGCTCTCAATTATTGGATTGAGTTTTGCACATTGTGAAATGTTGGAATGAGGACATGCTTAGTTATGACTATCATTTCATTAAATAATTTTTTTTATTATTTCATTGAACTCTTAGTACTATGAATAAGAAACTGTTGAGCTTATAATCTAATGCGCTAGCCTTACATTAATTTCTTACCTATTCTTTGAATTGGGAGAAAGCAATGTATACAAACGTTTAAAGTTTTTGATTTCTTGTAGAAGAGGAGGAAGAGGTTATTCAATTGTAGAAGATGGGAGTAGGTATTTTTCTAGAAAAAATAATCAAACTTCTGATGTCATACATATGGCGTCAAGAGTTTTATAAAGATCTCCCGATGCTGTATGTATGGCGTCAGGAGTTTTATATAAACTCTCGATGTCGTATAACATCGGGAGTTCATCGAACGTAGCTTCAAGAGTTCTATGATCTCTTGACGTTGCATTTCTCTACATTGTGAGATTCTTTCTCGACGCACTTCGCCCAGCCTCGGTCTTGACGCGCATTTATGGGTTGAGAGATCCTTCCTCGATGCATTTTCCTATATTTCCAATGATTCTTTTCGTCGGGAGATCTAGAATTTCTTATAGCGTTTTGGTTATCAATGCTGTGAACATAAATGGTAAATGTGAGTCGAAATGATCACATGAGGCCACGTGGTGTAGTTACTGCTTGATAATTACTCCATTAATCACACACATATTTAATTCGCTGAATGATGGGGTCATGATTCCTAATGTGAGTTAGCAAGAAATGATTACAAAAGCATTACATCTGAAAGAAATTCGTTGATTACAGTAAATGGAATCGGTAACTCACTGGTTGTAAATGCCAACTCGAACGAAAACAATACATTTTGGATTCGTTTAATTTAAATTGTTTCGATACAAACCACAGAGGAAAATGAATGATAACTACAAACCCAAATGGTAACGATATGTAACGCCCAACAATTTGGTTTTCCTTTGTTGTTTTGACCATTAATATTAATATTAAGTGTGGTTAATATTATTATTATTATTATTAAACTAAGGTTTTTTTATATATTAATTTTTGAAGTTAGGGGGTGAAATAATCAATTAATGGCTTAACAAATAAATTAATTGCCTTGGAAATGGTCAAGGGTGGTTTAATTGAGGAGAGAGAAAAGAGGGTTTAGGGATTTCTTTTATTATTTTAATTCTTTTAAAAAGAGGCATTGGGAAATGTGAGACTCATCATCTCCCCAAAGAAGAAAAAAAAAAAAACCCTAGCCGCCGCCACTCTCCGCCGCCGCCGCACGCCGCCGCACGCCGCCGCACGCCGCCGCCGCCAGCTGCAAAATAACCCTCGGAGCCGGCCGTAGTAGAGCCGAACCACCATCCCAGCCGCGCCGCGTCTGCAAGCCGAATCCGGAGCCGCTCCTCATCCGCGCAGCCGAGCGCCGTATCTGCAGCCAGCCACGCCGCGCCGCGTAGATCCGACGCAGCGCAGCCGGAACTCGCCGAGACAGCCGAAGCCAACCAGCCGCGCGCCTGCAAGTCAAAACCGAGTCGCCGCCGAGCTTCCAGCCGCGTCGGAAAAATCGAGCAAGCCGATCTGTGCAGCCGAAGCTCGCCGCGCCGCGTCGATCTGAGAAGTTCAGCCAGCCGCGCCGCTCCGATCGAGCCGAAGGGAGCCGCTTCGATCCGCGCACAGCCGTCTCCCGCAGCCGCCACTCGAAGCCGATCCGCCGCGCGTGCCTCCAGCCGACGAACGAACCCGGAGCCGCTCCACGCCCGCGCGCCCGAAGCCGAAACCGAAGCCGCGCCGCGTCCAGCCCTCTCCGCGTGTGAGCCGCGTCCGCGTGGGAAGCCGCGCCGCGCGTTTCCGCGAAGCCGAGCCGCATCTCCTCCCTGTTGCAAGCCGAGCCGCACGCGTAGCCTCCTGTACCGAGCCGAGCCGCGCCTGCGCCAAGCCGAGCCGGTCCCTGTCTTCTTCCAGCCGAGCCGCTAAGACCAAATTGGCTCCATCCACCTAGATTTTGGTAATTTAATTAATTATTGTGGCATTTCCCAGTAAGACTCCATGCTTCGGACGTCAATTAAATTAAATTGGGACTAAAATTTAGTTATTTTCCTTAAGGGACGTCTTGGACCAAGTAATTGCTGCAGCGCGGGAATTCTTCAGCAGGGGGGCTCGAGCACTGCAACCTCTCTAGGGTAAGTTATTTCAAATGAGTCTTGAACCGATAGTCGTTGGCGACCTAATTACGAATTTTGGCATATCAAACAGTTAGGACTTCGTCGCTTGGAAAGCGTACTGCCTCGCGGTTAGGACTCGACAAGTAGATCTCCAGGTAAGAGATTCTACTACTAGCTTCATGTTTAGAAGTATGAGACCATGTATGCCCCGATTTTTCATGTTAAGGATTAGATTGTACGTTGTCTGAGATAAACGTTAGTAGGAGGTAAATGACGATATAGTTATGCTATAATCTATTATGTGTGGCAAGAGCTGTTATGGTTACGACGAATGTCGGGACGGAGAGTGTAGAGATGATTTATGTGACATGTTATATGCTGATGCCATGTGTATGTATACTGCAATTAGGGTACCTGTTAGCTTAATCTGTTAGAGTCGTACCTGCATGGGTGTCCTTCGGGATCACCACCTATTGAGGACTGTGTGGTCCGACGGGACACCAGTCTAGCATGGATATAGATGTGACTCGAGTGACTCGACGGGGTCCTCGCATCCCGACTGTCCTAGGTGTCCCCCGGGGCACCGAAGACCAGAGTTACGTTCCTACGGGAGCGCATGATTGCACGTGTTCGGGAACGTGCCAGAGATTGGGTACCAGTTATCAGGACTCTAACAGGAAGCTAACAGGCACCTAGTGGGACTAGTAGTGGGTCCCTTACTGAGTATTTTATACTCACTCTCTTTATTTCATGTATTCAGGTAGAGGACGAGGCAAGGGCAAGGGCAAGCTGGCGAGCGACCCGAAGTGAGACCGTGAAGGGCCATAGGGACTACCGCTTCCGCTTATTCTTATTTCAGATTTTCGCATTTGAATTTGAGTACTTTTCATCACTTACCATCTTTTATGTAGATAGGGCCCGAGTAGGACTTCAGAACGCTTTTACATTTTTGCATGACTACCTTGTTTGAATTTTATAAATGAAATTTCTTAAACCGTATGCGTTTTAAAAATTTTTATGACTTAAACCACTTGTTCTATATTTGGTAATGACTTCGATTCAGTATAAGGAGTTGGGTCGTTACACGATAAGTAATTAACATATAGATCTTTACTCATGTTTCGCAAACAAAACTGTGTTTAGGTAGGGTTCACACTGTCTTCCCATTTGATTTGTTCTAGATTAGACCTCTTGTTGGAACATACTAGTACACAAATCAGTTTTTTACTTTGCTGCCTACCATGATTTATTACTACATTTTGTTTGATTGTTAATCTCATGTGTGGTATGTTGCGTGTTTCGGTACAATTTTTTTCTCTCATCCATGAATGTATGAGTGTCTGTTTTATGCATATGTACTCAATTTTTTTTTGTTTGTATGTGTTAATCATATGCATTTGTAGATATGTCTCGACTTACCTTTGAAAGAAAGAGAGTAGATGTTGTCGTAAACATTTGGTTATAATCATGCTTTGGGAAATGCTTGATGCATATGTTGCTTTATGTTTATACCGAGCAAGGCTCATATTAAAGGATAAGTATAAGGATCAGTTTGTTAGGATGACTTATAAGGTAAGTCATTTGTAGTCTCTAATTTAGGAAATTAATGTCACTTGCGTCAATACACTTTTTATGGATAAACAAGCGTTCCATAAGCTATGTAATAGCCTCGAGGTGAACAGACAATTAAAGGGAACAAAAAAGGTGGATGTTGAGGAAATTGTCGCAATGTTTTTTTATGTACTATTGCACCATGCGAGAAATTGAGTGGTTAGTTTCATATTCAAGAAGTCGGGCGAACATTTAGTAAATATTTTCATGAATGTCTAAAATCCATTATTTAATGCCAACAACTTTAGACCCTTGTCTTAATTCCTGTAAATTCAATTGATCTTCAATGGAAATGTTTTAAGGTAAGGAGTTGTTATTTCATCATCTTTTGTTGAAGGTAAGAAGTCTTATTGTCGATAATTGTTATTTAGCTATGATCCATAAAGGTATTAGGTGCGTTGATAGAACAAACATAAGGGTTCATGTTTGTAAAATCAAGAAACCAAAATACAGAACGAGGAAGAATGAGATAGTGAAAAAGGATTTGGGGCATGTTCACCCAATTTGCAAGTCATATAAGTTCTATCTGGTTGGGAAGGATATCAATATCTATGATGACCATGTGTTAAGGGATGCCATAAGCCATAGGCATGGTCTACGAGTTCCAAATGATATAATTTTATTCAATCATTTGATTTTTCCATAAAAAATTATAATATATAATGACTTGTTACATGACATACAGGTAAATAAGTTATAGGTTCATCATCTCACAATAATTGTACTAGTAAATAATAATAATAATGTTATGAGATAAAGAATAATGAAACAAACAAAGAGAAGAATAGAGAAGAGAGGGAGAAGAGAGGGAGAAAAGAAGACAATTGAACTCAATTGTGGTGTGTCTTACAAAGGCACTACACTCTTCTATTTATAGGACATATCATGGTATATGTAACATTATGGAATTCGATGGGATGAACGTTACAATATGGAATTGAACGTGAGAGTTACATGAAAATTGTAACCTATGTAGGTTATGAATATCTACATTTATAATATATCATTATATTTACAATCCTCCCCCTTAGATATCCATATTATATAAAAATAAATGCCTCGTTAAAACCTTACTATGGAAAAAAATCCTAGTGAAGGAAAAAGAATATATCATTTTTATACATTAATAACTGCCTCATTAAGAACCTTGCTAGGAAAACTCTATGAGAAAAATAATAGTCAAGGGAAAAAGAGTGCAGTATTCTTATTCCTTGAGGGCAATATTTCTACTCCCCCTTATGGATACATCACTTGAGTTCTCTGAGTCGTCGCATTCCAATGTTGTGCACCAGATTTTCAAATGTTGAGTGGGTAATGCTTTTGTGAATAAGTTCGCCAAGTTGTCTTTTGAAGAAATTGGTTGAACACTAATGTCACCATTTTCTTCAAGGTCATGTGTATAGAAGAGTTTTGGTGAGATATGCTTTGCTCTATCTCCTTTTATATACCCTCCTTTAATTTGTGCTATACATGCGGTATTATCTTCAAATAATATTATTGGTAAATTTTTACTGAAAGACAAACCACATGTTTCTCGAATATGACGAGTCATTGACCTTAACCATACACATTCTCTACTAGCTTCATGAATTGCAAAAATTTCTGCATGATTCGATGAAGTGGCCGTCATGGTTTGCTTTACAGATCGCCAAGATATAGCAGTTCCTCCACATGTAAACAGATAACCTGTTTGAGATCTTCCTTTGTGTGGATCAGATAAATATCCAGCATCCGCATAACTAACTGAATCAAAGTTTGATTTATTTGAATAAAACAAACCCATATCAATTGTCCCTCGAATATAACGAAGTACATGCTTAACTCCATTCCAATGTCTTTTTGTTGGAGAAGAACTATATCTTGCTAACAAATTTACTAAAAACACTATATCTGGTCTTGTGTTATTAGCAAGATACATTAGTGCACCTATTGCACTAAGGTACGATACTTCAGGACCAAGTAATTCTTCATTATCTTCTCGAGGTCGAAAGATATCCCTTTTTATATCCAATGATCGAACCACTATTGGAATGTTCAATGGGTGTGCTTTCTCCATGTAGAATCTTTTTAAAATCTTTTCTGTTTATGTTGATTGATGAATAAAAATTTCATCGGCTAAATGCTCGATTTGTAAGCAAAGGCAAAATTTTGTTTTACCAAGATCTTTCATTTCAAATTCCTTTTTGAGATATTTTATTGCCTTTGAAAGCTCTTCATGAGTTTCAATTATATTTAAATCATCAACATATACAACTATAATCGCAAATCCTTACTGTGATTTCTTAATAAAAACATATGGACAAATTGGATTATTTTTATAACCTTCTTTCAATAAATATTCACTTAAGCGATTGTACCACATTCGTTCTGATTGTTTCAATCCATATAATGATCTTTGTAATTTGATTGAACATAATTATCTAGAATTTGAATTATATGATTCGGGTATCTTAAATCCTGCACGGATTTTCATATAGATTTCATTTTCAAAAATCCATACAAGTATGCTGTAACTACATCCATAAGATGCATATCAAGATTTTCACATACAGTCATACTAATTAAATATCTTAATGTAATAGCGTCCAACACGGAAAAATATGTTTCCTCATAATCAATATCTGGTCTTTGAAAAAATCCTTGTGCAACAAGTCGTGCTTTTTATCTAGTGACCTCATTATTTTCATTTCGTTTACACACAAATACCCATTTAAATCCCACAGGTTTTACACCTTTAGGTGTATGAACTACAGGTCCAAAAACTTCACGTTTCGTGAGTGAGTTTAGTTCTGCTTGGATGACTTCTTTCCACTTGGGCCAATCCTTTCTATGACGATATTTGTCAACAGATTTAGGTTCATAATCCTCATTTTCATGAATGATATTATGTGCAACATTATGCGCAAAAATGTTGTCCACAATTACATTAATTCTATTTCACCTTTTTCCTGTCATGGTATAATTTATCGAGATCTAATTTGTCTCATTAAAATGACAATCAGCGAATCGTGCGGTAAATACATCCTCCGTCAAGGGTTCAAGATATCTAATAATTGATGGGGATTCAAATCCGACATATATTCCTAACCTTCTTTGAGGTCCCATTTTAGTACGTTGTAGTGGGAAAACTGAAACATATACTGCACAACAAAAAAATCACAGATGAGAAATATTTGGTTCCTGGCTATAAGCTAATTGTGTTAGGGAATACTTATGATAAGATGTTGGTTTTATGCGTATAAGTGACGCTGCATGCAGGATAGCATTACTCCATATAGATAATGGAAGTTTTGCTCTCATAAGTAATGGTCTGGCAATCAATTGTAAACGCTTGATAAATGTTCTGCCAAACCATTTTGTGTATGAACATGAGCTACAGGATGTTCAATATTTATCCCAGTTGCCATGCAATAATTATAAATGCTTGGGATGTAATTCACCAGCGTTATCAAATCGAATGTTTTTTATTGTATAATCTGGAAACTGTGCTCTTAATTTGATTATTTGAGCAAGTAATCGTGCAAAAGCAAGGTTTTGACTTGATAATAAACACACATGTGACCATCTACTTGATGAGTCAATTAAAACCATGAAATATCTAAATGGTCTACTTGGTGGATTGATTGGTCCACATATGTCACCATGAATTCGTTCTAAAAATGTAGGTGACTCAATTCCCACTTTAGCTGGTGATGGCCTAATAATTAATTTTCCTTGAGAGCAAGCAATACATAATAATTCATTGAATTGAAGAATCTTCTGGTTCTTTAGTGGATGTCCATGGAAATTTTCAATAATTCTTCTCATCATTATTGACCCGGGATGACCCAATCGATCATGTCAAATAGTAAACATATTTAAATTCATGAACTTTGGGTTCATGGTGACATATGTTTCAATTACTCGTATATGAATATAATATAATTCAGAAGAAAAGGCAGGCAATGTTTCCAATATACGCTTCTCATGTGAAACAATAAATGTAATATAAAGATATTCTATATTATTTTTATTGTTAGTTTCAACATGATAACCATTTTGACGTATATCTTTGAAACTCAATAAGTTTCTTTTTGACTTACTAGAGAACAAAGAATTACTAATTGTGAATTTTGTTCCTCTAGGCAAAATAAGGTTTGCTCTACCAAAACCTTCAATCAAGTTTGTAGAACCTGATATTGTATTGACAGTTGCTTCAAGCATTGTCAATGTAGAAAAATATTTTTTACTTTTAAGGATTGTGTGCGTAGTTGCACTATCTGCCAAACATAAGTCTTCATTATTCATCTTTGAGTCAGCCAAAATATGAGAAATGTCCATAACTTTTTTTGCAAATGATAAAATTGTAGAGTGTCGTGCTGATAACGTGTTATGAAATAAAGAATAAACAAAGAGAATAATAGAGAAGAGAGGGAAAAGAGAAGACAATTGAACTTTATTGTGGTGTGTCTTACAAGGACACTCCACTACTCTATTTATAGAACATATCATGGTATAAGTTACATTATGGAATTCAATGGGATGAATGTTACAATGTGGAATTGAATGTGAGAGCTATATGAAAATTGTAACCTATGTAGGTTATGGATAATCTACATTTATAATATATCATTATATTTACAATAAATAAAAATTAAGTCAAGTAAAAAATTGCATTCCTATTTATTTATTTGAGTAGAATTATGACAAATATAATGGAATCCATTGGCGATGGAGCAAATTAACAATTGGAAATGTTTCGCCTTACTATGGGCAATCTCATTCCTTCCAAAAATGAAACACTCATAACTTTCATTCCCTTTTCATATTTTGCATGGCCCCTCAATCTTTATATCAATTACTTCACAATTTATACCTATAGACTCACATGCCACAACCCTTTTTAAGTTAACTATTTTACCATTCCCATTCATTTTTTTCCTCTCTTTCAAAGTTTGTTCAATCATACTAATGCCTTTTATATTCTAATTAAGATAATTGGACTAAGAAAACTAATTAATTAATGTTTTAAAAAAATTACAAATAATAACAAGATCTATCGTCGATAAACTTCGACCACTGACATAGTAAATCTATCACACCATCAGACTTTGAGGATTAAATAGTTTAATCATATTTACAGATTCTTTTACATTGCTTTATATCTTAAACTAAATTGTTAGATTTATATGTGCATCTCTTTTATGTTATGAGATAAATCAACTAATATTAATTATTATTAATAATACAACACTAGAATTTACTAATGTTTAATTTCCACGGTTATAGTTCAACTTTACACTATAAATCTCTAAGGTGCAAAAAAATCACCATCAAAGCTATGATTTTTTTTTGTTTTATTTTAAAATTGAAAATCAAATATTTAAATTTATATTTAAGTTATTTCATATTCACATCATTTTTTAAGGTCCAAAATTAACTACTTTTCTAAAAGAAAAGTTCAAATTAATTAATAGTAAAATAAAAATAGTGTTTTGAGGCTTATTATATGCTCCTTAAGTGTGTTAGAATTAAAATAGGGTTTTAAAAAAAATATAACAAATTGGCAAAATATTTACATCGTATAAAACAATTTTGAAAACAAAAAAAGCACAGACTCGTAAAAAATGCTCAACTAACACCCGATTAATCGACCACTCACACATAAAATATTTGGTACATGATCTTGTACCAAGATTGTTTAGATTTGGATTGTTTAGATTTGGCTACCCAAATATAAACGATTTTCTTTTAAAATTTTTTGCTAGATTTGCCTACACAATTGTTATATTTGGCTACACGATCAAATTTGGCTACCCAAATATAAATGATTTTTTTTTCAAGATTTTGTACCCAAATATAAACGATCGTACCAATATCCCAATATTATTTTTTTCAACATCTTTTATATTTGGTACAAGGTCATGAACCAAATAACACATTTAAAAAAATAATACAAAATTTATGATTGATTAAAAAAAAAAGATAATTATTTCAAGAAAAAAAATTTATGATTAATCCTCAAAGTACGTTGGTGTGATAAAAGAAAAAATACGGAAGAAGAAGAGAAGAAAGACAATAGAAAGGAAAAGAAAAATGGCAGAAGAAAGAAGATAGAAAGGAAGATTAATCTGGAATATTTATAAAAAATGGTCAGCTTCATGGTTTTTTTGATTTTGTTACACGAGCCGTAAAGATATTGGTGTTTTGTTATATTTATGAAAATTAACCCTTAAAATATTCTAATAAATTATTTTGGAAAATTTTTATTTATAACCTACAAGTTTTTCTTTTTGGAAAAGAAGTTAATTTGGTAAATAAAAAAATAAAAAAAAAGAAAATTTTCATAAATATAACAAATAACTAAAATATTTAGGTATGTGTAACAAAACCCATGAAGTTAGTCATCTTTTAAATACTTCAGGTTTGCCCTTCTGTCTTTCTTCTCATCTTCGTTGTAATTTCTTTCTATTGTCTTTCCTTTTTTTTTTTTTTCGTTGTGATTTCTTCCATCGTCTTTCTTCTTTCCCTCTTCTTTTTTTATGTTGTTTAGATTTGGGTAGCAAAATCTAAACGATCGTGTACAAGAATAGCATAATCTAAAGGGATCATATATAAAGAATCTTGAAAAAATCATTTAGATTTGGGTAGCCAAATCTAAACGATCGTGTAAAAAAATAAACGATCGTGTAGACAAATCTAAACGATCGTGTAGACAAATCTAAACGATCGTGTACACAAATCTAAAAGATCGTGTTCCAAAAGAATTTAAAAAGTCGTTTAGCCAAATCTAAACGATCGTGTACAAAGAATCTTGAAAAAATAAACAATCGTGTAAACAAATCTAAACAATTGTGTACCAAAATAATTATAAAAATCGTTTAGTCAAATCTAAACGATCATGTACAAAGAATCTTGAAAAAGTAAACAATCGTGTACCAAAAGAATCTTGAAAAAATTCATTTTTGTGTACCAAATTTTGAAAAAAAAATCGTTTAGATTTGGTTACCCAAATCGCCAAATCTAAACGATCGTATAACCAAATTATTGTAACCAAATTAAACGATAGAATTGGAAAAATAAATCGTCTAGATTTGACTATCCAAATTTAAACGACCAAATCTAAACGATCTTGTACCAAACAATAGCTAAATTTAAATGATCATGTACCAAATATATTACTCGCATTGTTGACAGTGTGGTTGACGGGGCATTTTTTGTAGTTTCCATTGTGGGCCTGTGGGCTTTTTCCATTTTTGAAATTGTCCTATACAGTATAAATATTTTGCCCCTTTATTATATTCTTGAAAAGACCCTTAAAAAAATTAGTTTTGATTATTACTGTTAAATTAATGTTTTAATATTTATTTTAAAGGATAAATTTTTTGAAAATATTTACAAATATATCAAAATATCGCACTCTATCGACTACGATAAAACTATCACTAAAAAAAATAGGAGGTCTGCCAATGCTGAAAAAGGCATCGGTAAAAGTGACGTCGTAAGAAGAACTTTTCTGTAATACCGTGAAGAAAGCATCGACAGTATGGATCTCTAGCAATGTCGCCCAAATAACGTCAACAGAGGGTGAGGCTTCCACAACGTCGCGTGAGGAGACGTCACGAAAACATTTAATTTAAATAATAATATAGACTTTCATGATGCCATCCATGTACGCATCGCCATTGCCCCAATTACTGCCGACGTTGCATGCAAGGCTTCGTGAGAGGTTGACCTTTTGTCGATGTTGCTTTGACCGCGTTGGTAAAGGTTGAACATTTTAAAAATTCTGACAACCATATCACGATGCCATCAGGACATCATGAGAGTTTGAACCTCAGTCGACATGAGGTAGATAATGTTGCTAGATGTGTGACGTTTTGACTACTTTTAACAGGATTCTCATGACGCCACACTATAAAAAAACAGAGGATTCTCGACGCCAAAAAATATGTCGGCATAAAGAACGTTGGGAATAAGTGTATTCCCGACGCTATGAACACTGCATCGGTAGAGGCGTCGAGAATACACTTTTTTTGACGTCGGGAAAAGGCCAAATTAATTTAAAAAAACACATTATTCCTGACGTCGTGCACAGTGCGTCGAGAACGATGTCGGGAATAGGGGGATTTCCCGACGCATGGTAACGCATAGGGAAAATCGTTTAATGAGCGTTAGGAATTTCCTTTTTCCCGACGCCTTTTTGGGGATTTCCCGACGCAGTCGCGCGACGTCGGAAAATCTCCTTTATAATCGTTTCAGTTCTGTAAAATACAGAACTGAAACCGAGAGGGGAAAAGAAAGGAGATCGAAGCGCTTCGTCCGCCGCCGCCGTTCCGCCGCCGTCTGCTACTTTAGGTAAGTGGAAAATTAAAATTTGTTTAGTTTAAATTTATGTTTTAGGGTTTTTTTAGGAGAATTGTTTTAGGATTTTCTTTTGGAATAGATTTTTGTTTGTTAAATGTATTTTTGTATAGAATGTGTAATTTGTGGTTGAATTTAAATTTGAAGGGTTTAGGGTTTATGATTTATAGTTAATTTGAAAATTGAATTAGGAGGGTTAATATAGTTAAATTGAAATTTGAATACTTTAGGGCTTAGGGTTATTTATAGTTAAATGGAAAATTGAATTGGGGGGGGGGGGGTTATAGTTAAATTGAAAATTGAATTAGAGGGAGGGAGTTTATAGTTAAATTGAAAATTGAATTGGGAGGGGGGGTTTATAGTTGAATTGAAAATTGAAATTGGAGGGGGGGGGGGGGGGGGGGGCGGGGGCGGGGGAGGGGGGGTTAATGGTTAAATTGAATTGGGGGGGGGGATTTATAGTTAAATTGAATTGGGGGGAGAGGGGTTTAAGTGAAATTGAAAAGTGATATTTTTTTTTGGGAGGGGGGGTTATGGTTGCATTCAAATTTGAATGAGAGGGTTATGGTTACATTCAAATTTGAAGGGAGGTTTTTGTTTTGAATTGAAAATGTAATATGTGTGTTAAGATTTGTTTTGGCTATCCTGCAGGTATGGTAGCCTGTTTGTGTTGAATATTTTTATTGTTGATTTGAGATGGTATCTTGCAGTTGTGGTAGTTTCTTTTTTCAATTTGTTTATGTTTGGGATGGCTATCCTGCAGTTATGGTAGCCTTTTTTGTTTTGAATTTGCTGGTTTCAAGGGGTGGTAGTAGGATAGCCTGAAGTATTTTGTTGTTAATAATTAGGTTGTGTTGGCTATCCTGCAGTTATGGTAGCCTCTGTAGTTTGGAGGGGTTTGTAGGATGCGAAGATTTTGAAATATTTTGTTGTTAATAATTAGGTTGTGTTGGCTATCTTACAGTTATTAATTGAATGTTCATTTTCTATGTCCACAACCATTATGTCATATCGACGTAATAATTTTATGGAGACGGACGATATGTCCTCGAGTTTGAGGACAATTTAGATAACATCGCGGGAGGGTCGTAATCTGTGGGCGACAATACGGGTGAGTCGAAGAATTTTCTTCATTTTAACTTACAATTATTTCATGCTCTTTTTTCAAACTTTATATTTTATTATCGATTTATTGAGTAGGGTCTTCTTCTCAACAACATGCGACTCCGACTCCTAGGAGCCGTGCACAGTCTCGACTCTTGGAGTTAGAGCGCCACGTTGCAATAAATGGGTGCATTCCGATGACGATCACCTCTAGAGCAGAGAAGCTTATTTCCCCACACGCTGTTCGCTTCAGCCAGGCGATAGGCGTGTGCATGCGAAAGACATTTCCCGTCCGCTGTCTTAAGTAGACAGACGTTGGGAGAGAATACATTGAGGTCGTGAAGGGCGACCTCCAGGTAATTAAGTGCACTACACATTTATATATGATTTCATTTGAAACATATCTAACTTTAACCAATCTAATGTGTTATGTTTGTAATGTGTAGCGATTGTTTGTGCTTGATTTTAATGATCAAGCAATGAATAGGTTTGTTGAGCATTAGATGCTCACGACCTTTAAAGAGTTCTGGGCTCACTGTCACAAACATTTCAGAAAGTACAGCGACTTGGAGGAGGCTCGGGCCAACCCACCAAACGCATTGGTTGGACGTGATGAAGATTGACACTTCCTCTGCGACCAGTATATCAGCCGTGCATTCCAGGTATTTGTCATGATTAATTATGATAACAAGTTTTAATATGTATAAGAAATAAACAGTATAATTGTTTTAATGCAGGAGCAATCATGGACGAACAAGGTTGCTAGACAGAAGTAGCCTTACAATCATAGTAGCGGATCCAAGTCGTTTCTACAACGACAGTACGAGCTCGCTGAGAGAAAAGGGGAGCCAGTCGATCGTGTGGAGTTGTTCCAAGAAACACACGTTCAAGTTGGGACGTTCGTGTCGCAGGCCGCGGAGGATGCACTTGTAAGTTATGCCCTTATTAATTATCCACTTTCATTATATATTTTTGGACGTACCTAACATAGTTTTTAAATTTGTTGCAGAATCAAATTCTGGAACTCCAATCCCAACCTATCCCAGAGGGTAGTCAGCCACTCTCTGAGGATGAGATATGCGATCAGGTGTTGGGTAGACGACCAGGCTACTCAAAAGGTCTTGGTTGGGGACTCAAGCCAAAGGCCCGTAGAACGGCGAGTGCAAGCAGTTCGTCGACATCTTGTTCGCAGTCCACAGAAAAAGAGATTGAATTACAAGCTAAATTTCATGAAGCTTTGGAACGGATTGAAGTACAAGATAGAAATCACTAAGCGTTAGCTTCACAAGTGGAAAACATGAAAAATATGATAAAAGAAATAACTCGTGCACAACAGGGACCACCACATGATCCCTAGCTCTGCGGTACGTATATATGTCTCTATTATTTTTAAGTTTTTGCAATATATGATTATGTAATAAACTTAGTTACTTTTATATCATTTTCAGGACTGAAGGTGTAGGATGACGCATACGTGCCTCGTTGGGAGACTTTTTTGTTATGTTTGTGTTTTCTTGTATTATGAGAACTATATTTTTTATAGTGAACTTATTCGTATTATTAATTTTAATTTGTGTTTGTATATTTTTTAATTTATTTTAATTTATATTCAATTTATTTTAATTTAATCCAAAACGTTGGGAAAAATATTTGAACAATCGTTATGAATGTTTGAGCAAAATATTTTAAGGAAAAATAGAAATGAAATATTAAAAAAATATATAAAAAGGAATTATCGATGCAATGAAACGTGTAAACCCGAGATTTCCCTAGGATCATTCTCTCTTGTCATCTATTGTTGGGATTACTAAGTTAAAAGAAGAAATAAAAGAAAAGAAAGGAAGTGGAATTGGACAACACAAAGCCCCCATCGGCAAGCTCGTTTTTCAGCCTAATTTCATTTCATTCCTCCATCATTTTTCATCCAAACTTTCAGAGCACTTTGAGGAGAGAGTGAAAGAAGAAGAATAAGAATTTCGTGGTTTGAGGTTGAAGAAGATAGGAAAAAGTTCATGCAAAGCCAGCCATTGCAGAATCTGGGTGCAACTGTCAACCTCTGATTTGTTTTGTTCAGTTTGAGCTATCCAGAAGAAACTAAGAGGTGAGGTTTGATTTTCTTGAAAGTTAGTTCATTTTCAAAAAAATTACATGAAGGAAGCTTGAGCTGAATAGTATGAGAAGTTAATGGTTTTTGGAATGAAAAACAGAGCACAGGATTTTCGAGCAAACTAGGAGGATTTCTGGTGTTCTCTAATGCTTTAAGTATTCTGGAAGTGCACAAGTTGAATCAGAAGCTCTATTTGGTATGGTTGGAAAGCTTATTCAATATCCTATAACTTTCATGGATATTTGGTGAGCCAAAAATGACTTTAAGTGGGGTTAATTGCAGGAGATAGATAAAGAGTGGTAGAGAACCTCGAATTCTGTATTGTCTGAGTTCGGGATAATTCTGGACGAATTGGTTGAGAATCTCGTTTTCATTGATTCAGGTAAGTTGTAGAGCATTCAAAAATGAAGAGTTGTATGTGTATTTCATTAATTTTGGTTAAGTTTTGAGGAAGTTATGGATGTTGGAAGTTAGGATATCGAATCTGGAAAATCTAGAAAGTGGGATGTAATGTGATTCTTAATCTAATTGTTTAGAGATTCATGAGCATGGAAAGACAAAGCTATCTATGGTTCTAATGCTCGATTTTGGTTGTTGAAGGCCAAGAGGAAATAGGTCGAGTCTACAAACCGGGGAACTAGATAAGACTGTGAGTGACAAAACAATTTTCTAAAATGTTATTAAACAGTTGTTCATAATTATATGCTTTACATGTTTTTCTATGAATGATACACGGTTTTTGTGAACGGTTTCAAACATGAGTTTTGAGCTTAGATTTTCTAATGAGGGTTATATTTGAGCACGTGGCTAATGACTTCATGAAAAGTAGTTGAAACAATTTCTTTTAAAGTAAAGCATGTATTAGCAAATATGGTATAATGATTTAAAGTTTTGCACGAGCAAGCTGAATAAACTTGAGTTTTACAAAAGATAACGATAAACAGGCATGTTTAAATGTTTTCATATGACTTCGTGGAGATTTACATTGACTACATGACTGAGACATTGAGCCTGAGGCTATATGGTACCGTGTGCACACAGGTTATATTTTCGTTGTCGACATTGAGTGTACTTCGTGACAACGATGATGTCGTGAGTGCTAGGTTGGCCCCGCTACGACAAAGACTATGAGAGTGCCGGGCGGTCCCCCTACATCCTAGGACTAGTAAACGTTGGTTGTACTGGGCGTGCCCTACACCACGTAGATCGGTCATGTTAGTTAAAACATTTGATGTATTTGTTATGCCTTGCTAGATTTTTTATAACGAACTTGGAAGATATTTTAGAAAGCCTTATTTATTACACGTTTGTGTTAAATGCTTTGATTGAGCATATTTATACGTCTAAAGGTTTATCACATGTTTTGATGTCCGTATTTAGAGTTTTAAATTTGGTCACTCATTGGGCCTCGTAGCTCATTCTTTTCAAAATGTTTCCCACATTTCAGGTAGAGATCGAGCTCCCGGTGCCTGGTACACTGCCAACGTCTACTGAAAGTTTCGGATCAAACTCCAGTACGTGGTTGGAGTTGTATTTTGAGTCTGTTCATGTTGAAATGTTTTGTAAGGTTTGTATAATATCGTCCTAGAGGTCGTGGTCGTAAAACTTAGCTGTATAGGTTTTTTCGTGATATTTATATTAGGTTATTGAACAAACCCAATGATGTCAGGACTGCATCTCGTTTATGTTGGGAAGGTTTCTGTGGGTTCCGCTGTGTGGTGTTCCATGTTGAATATTCTATATCTAAGATTGGTATGTTTATTAGGTTTAACGTTTCGGTAGGGTCAACAGGGATCGTTAGAGGATACGATGTCTATTGGCTTCACGTCGTCTTTTGGGCTAAGACAGCAGGTGGTCCGGGAGGGGGTGTGACAAAACGTCCAGCAAAAAACGTCGGAAAAGAGCCATTCTCTACACCGCGAGGTATGTCGGCATAAGGTCCATCGGGAAAGAGGTATTCCCGACGCCACCTTTGTCGATGTGTATTTAAGCATCGAGAGAGGCTTTCCCGACGCCATAACAAAACGGCGTCAAGAAAGCCTATCCCGATGCGTTTCTCCCGACGTTTTTCCCGATGCCGTGATGTACGTCGGCATATCCTTTTCTGACGTATTTTTCATTTTTGCCGACGTTTTTGAGCGTCGGGAGTACCCCCGTCTCTTGTAGTGCCATAAGGGACTGCGTCGCAAGTTGGGGATCCTATGCCAACGTCATAAGTGAAACTTAGGAGTTCGTCTATAAAAAACTAACTTCGCGAGAGAGAGTTGAAAGAGGCCGAGAAGGAGGGAAGTCATTGCCGTCCTCTTCATTTTGTTCATCATCATCTGCCACCACCACTCTTCATTCCTATAAGTGGTTTAATTTTTTTTTTTTACTTTTGTTTTAGTTAAGTAGTTTTAGTATTAGATTTCAAATTAGTTTTAGGTTTTAGATTTCAAATTAGTTTTAAGTTTTATATTTTGATTTAGTTGTAGCTTTTAGTGTTGCATTCTAATTTAGTGCTAGGATGTAAGATTGAAGTTGAGATTGAAGTTACCAATACCATATTCTGCTAGCCATGTATTTAGATTTTGATTAAAGTGATAGCCACATACATAATACTATTATGATTGCATGCTTAGGTGAATAACAGTAAAGCTACTGATTGTAAAGAAGAAAAATTTACCTTTGCAGTGGGATGTACTTTTGTTGATGGATGAATGTATATTGTATGTATGTTTGATATCAAACTTGTTGTGTATTTCAGAATTACAATCGTCTATATTGAAGCAACAAAGAAAAAAAAGGAATAGTATGAGAAGTCTATAGAGGAGCTCAAAAAAAGTTAAATAGTAGCAGTTAAGAGTTCAATATGGACTGTGCTAGTATGATCATAAAGACATGGGCAGAATGTGGAAAGAGGAAAGTTGAACATTATTACGAGCTACAACGAGAAAAATACAATCTTGCTTCAAACAAAAACAACCCTTACATTGGTGGTTCAGAAAATTGATTTGGAAGAGAGGAGTAGAAAATAACAAGATCGAGAACCGAACAGGCAAGCCATAGAAAGTTCTTCACTAGTATATTACATAAATACAATTGATTGTTAAAAAAGTTATCAATCAAATTTACTTAATATGCAAGTGGGAAACTTTCAATGGCTCACTATTTTGTTATCGATCTTGTCATTTACTGCTCCTCTCTTCTCAATCAATTTTCTAGAACCACCAGAGCAAGGGTTGTTTCTGTTTGAAGCAACCTCATATTTCTCTCGATGCACCTCGTAATAATGTTCAACTTTCCTCTTTGTACATTTTGCCCATGTCCCTATGATCATACTAGCTACAGTCATGCCGAGGCCAATGTGTAGAAGTTGAGAAAGTGGCATCGGCACTTAGAACTATGTTTTAAGTTTTCATTTTTACTTTTTATTATTCATGTAATTTCTAAATGTACAGATGTGTACTTTTTTAATATTTGCAATAGTATTAATATAAATTCGATTTGGTATTTTAATAATTTCTTTTTAATTTTACGTTAATCGTAATTCAATTTGAAATTCTAATAATTTTTTTATTAATTTTATGTTAATTGCATTTTTAGAATGAATTTAAATTAGATAACATTACCGATGCCGTGTACTAGACTATGCCAACGTACCTGACGACAACGATAGGAAGGTATTGGCAACGCCATTAACAAACGTTGGTCGTTCCCTACTGCCGACGTGTTGACCATGTCAGCGAACAGTGCGTTGAAAGTAACCCTTTGCCGACGTCATCCCATTTGCGCATCGGGAGTGCCTTTGACGACACATCTCTCACGATGTTCTTGTCGGCGTCCATTTCTGCGTCGACATAGCCTTTGTTGACGCGGATCTGACATCTGCCGATGTAGAACCCCTTCTTGTAGGGTATTATTTGTGTCTGTCATGTTACAATTAGACAGAAAAATTTCTAGCGCCTAGTATATAATAACTTTATTGATTATTTGACAGGTTATCGAATGATTTAGTAATTTATTAAATATTTATTGAGTTAACCCAACACAATTCATTTATTTTCTTAATAGCTGCTTAGGTTGGCAACAATAAATGGTAATATAGAAAAAAATTCAAATTTCCTTCTAAATAAAAACATATAGTAGGATATATCTTGGTGGTCCATAATAGATAGACTTCAATATTTTTGCTATAGTTTTGTTATATTTAAATATAGACTTAAATTTCTTTTTCTAATTATTTTTACTACAAATTTTGAAACACATCTACATATTATATCTCATAGGATGAAAGTGATTATATATATATAATCAATTTGTAAGGAGTCTATAACTTTTGGCATGGTTTTAAGTAACCTAAGTTGGAAACTCTTTAAGCTTGATAAACTTCAATTTTATGAGCGATATAATAGTCGAAGAGGTTTCAGAGTAATTGGTAACATTTAGTATGTAGTAAATTTTTCCTAGTCCATATTTTATGTAAAACCCTACACCTATAGATCTAACATCTGATAGCCCTATCACTCTTGTGTCCTTTGCAACTTAACAACGTCATCCAGTTGTCCTTGTTTATTTTGAATGTTTCTAGAGTGGAATTTGTTCTCACAAACTAACACGAATGCTTTTAGCATGTTATCCCAAGAAAATCATTGTCCAAAACTAAGCACGCTTAACGTTGGAGTTCATGTATGATTGAGCCACTAAAAAGAAAAGTACATCTTTGTTAGTATGAATAGTAACTTTGAACCATATTTTCATTTGTTTAGGATATCTCACTTAAATGCAATATTGATCAATTCATTCATGTGTTCTTAAAACTCTAGATGTTATGATATTATTTGGTGTCCAATTTGAAAATTTGGGTGAATTGTTGTGTGTTCCTAATTTGTGGGAGATTTTTGCAACACATATATATTTAAAAAAAGAATAGTATAAATGTCAATTAAAGAATGGAGATAAAGTATGGTTCTAATGTCGTAGTTGTAAATGTGTGTGGGCCAAAGACGCTAAAATTGTTTAAATCAAAGTAGGATGTAAAGTGTTAGCTAACCGAAAATAACAAATTTAAATATCATGTCTCAATCACTTCAATTAACTTGATCATTATATTCAACTTATGACTCATACACTAATTTATTCAATATTTCCGTACCATATAACTCTACTTTTACTTATATCAAAGATGTTACCTATTGCTATTGAGGTGATGATAATAAACATATATAATAATGGAAACAATTCTTTTTTGTATTTTTTTATCCTTTTTCTTTTTAGAATCTAGTAATTTAGTTTTACGTTTTTTAAAAAATATAACAAAGCGGCAAAACATTTACACTATATAAAACAATTTCGAAAACGGAAAAAAGGTTTACAAACCCATAATGGAAAATACAAAAAATGCTCTATCAACCACGCCGTCAACGACACATGTAATACATTTGGTACACGATCGTTTAAATTTGGCTATTGTTTGGTACACGATCTTTGAGATTTGGTCGATAAATTTGGATAGTCAAATCTAAACGATTTATTTTTTCAATTATATTGTTTAATTTGGTTACATGATCGTTTACATTTGATCGTATCATTTTTTTTTCAAAATTTACGAATTTTTCAAGATTCTTTTGGTACACGATCTTTTTACACGGTCGTTTATTTTTTTCAAGATTCTTTGGCTAACGATATTTTAGATTTGGCTAAACGATTTTTTTAAGATTCTTTTGGTATACGATCCTTTATTTTTTTACACGATTGTTTAGATTTTTCTACTCCACTCTAAACGATTTTTTTTTCAAATTTTTTTGTACACGATCCTTTATATTTGACTATTTTTTGTACACGATTGTTTAGATTTGTTTAAATTTGATCACCCAAATCAAGACGACGTTTTTTTTTCAAGTCTACACGATCTTGAAACTAAAGAATAGTTTAAAAAAAAGGAAGAAGAAAAGAAGAAAGACGATGGAAAGAAATCGCAGTGAAGATCGAGGAGAAGACAGATGGAATAGCAAATCTGAAATATTTAAAAAATGACTAACTTCATGGGCTTTGTTACGCGGGCTGTAAATATTTTATTATTTTGTTGTATTTATGATTTTTTTTTATTTTCTCTTTATTTTTATTTCACAAAATAATAGAATACAATTTGTGTTTGTAATTGTAATTGATAGCAATTAAGGGATAATAACTAGGTGTATAATAACATTTAAAAAAATACTATAACTATAGCAAAGTCTATTAGCTATAAACTTAAACTCTCATGATCTATCAGGGAAGGCTCTTATAAAAACTTTTCATTGTTTTCTTTATTTGAACACTATGTAACTAACCGTAGTTACTTCTATAAACTTTTATACAGTGGTATTTATATACTTTTTAAAAAATATTACTATGTATATCAAATACTTTAAATATAATCGTTATATTTATGACTGTAGTTAAATATAAATCTATGTGATTGGATATTTTAGATGTCTATTACACATGTCTCTCAATTATTAGCTTTTGTTAAGCCAAAATTCAAGGGCGTGTTTAAATCCTTCCCATGGTGTCTATAAGCAGATTTGCCTTGACGTATCTCTCTTCTTTATTAAAATAAATGAGAAGTATAAATATAAATACAAACCACAGTCAGTACTTAACCATAACCCCTAGTAAAAGTAACTACAATTAGTTATATAGTGTCCTTAATTTCCCTTTTTTTTTTTTTTTTTTTTTTTTTTCATATCTTACTAATCTCATCTTAATGGTGTCAAAGTTAAAAATCATCCATTGAAATCCTCACATGGGTTTCCTTATTTGAGTTAAAGATGAAATTGGTAAATAAATGGTAATGAAAAAAATGGTAACGAGAAAAGGACGGGTAGAATGGGAAATTACAATAAACAAATAATGGGTGTAGTGAATAGTGAGGATTGTTGTATATAAACAAAATTGAGGGACCGCCATTGACAAAGAGCCAACATACACATTTTCCATATCCATAAAGAAAAATGGTTTGCTTCTGTTTTCTGATCAATCAAAAGAGAAAGGTACGACAAACGAAGCCAGTGGCTGGAACGTGCTCCCGTTGCGGACGAGGAGCTCAGGTGGCGGACATGGAAACCTCCACCACATTTTGCCGGATTCCCATCCACTCCACTTCATGGAAGGCCATCATTTGTTCTACTTGTGGTGCTCTTCTTAAATCCTATAGATAAATTTCCATTTTTCCTTTCTTTCTTTGTCCCGCTTCTCTTTGTAATAATATTGTATAACCCTTCACTAGTGTCAATAATTCCTTCTTTTTTGTCTCCCTCTTCCTCTCTGGAAAAGCGTTGCATGCCATGATTATACGTTTTAAAAAAATATCATTCGTTACTACTGCCTAGCGATGACATATGGTCCACGGTTTGCACGGTTCTATGGCTTGAGAGAGATTACCATGTTTGTGATTACATAGCGGGAAGTCATACCGCCCCTCGCTACCAAAGTGAAAAGCTCCACTGAAGGAGGGAAAGAGAAAGGGAGAGATATAGAGAGAAAACTAGTCAGGAAAACAAACTAGAAAAGTTCATTTAATTTTCTTTTTAAAAGTAGGTCAAATCTAGTGAAGTTTTTAGGTATTTATTCCACTTTTTTTGTTTATTATTAACTTTGATCATCATCGATCTCATGACCTCGTTATGTGTAGATTGATGTATATATATATATATATATATATGTTTTATTTTGATCGAATGGTTCTTAAATTCTTTGTGAGGTTCTTGATCTTTTCTTCTTTTCTTTTCTGTGTTTTTTTTTTCTTTTTTGTGTGTGGGAATTAAGTTTCTTTGTTGCCAAAATTGGTTTGTACTTTCTTGAGTAGGTATACATCATATCAATAAATTCAACCCAAGAATATGGTATCACATTAATTGAGAAGTTAGAAGTTTAGAGAATATTAGTTAGAATGTAAATTAGATATTTAAGAAAAGGAACAGTCACATACAATAAATGTCAACAAAATAAATGGTTAGCTTACATTGTATTTTCACTCTTTTGCTATTGAGTTTTTTCCCCCTTTATTCTAGGTTCTTGAATTATGTAAAATAATTTTGAACTTTTACATGTATATTTTATTTGATGTCACACACATGTGTTTTTAACCTTTTGCACACATACTAAGATATTCATGATTCACTTCTATATTATATTGACAAGTAAAATAAATTATAACATTTGTAGATTAAAAATGAACTTTCAAAGTCTAGCCTGAATGAAAAGTATTTAAAAGTATGGAGTTATTTTGGTACAAGTTAACAAAATTGAGTTCTATCCAGATCTCTAGTATCACTATAAGTTTACAAAACCATATTACTTATTTTTTTTTATTAATTTGTTTTTGTACAAAGGTGTTAATTACGATAAGAGAAGATGACATCGTAACATGCGATCAATGTATAACAAAACACAACCACAAAAGTTATAAGGTAAAGATCAAAGAAAACAAAACCAAAATCACTCAAGGAAAAACATCCACACAACTCATCAAGAAAACATATACCAAGGTGAAAAAATTAACGTTACGTGAATTCCTTCACTAGAAACTCCAAACTACTTTAACAACATAGACTAAACAACCCAAACAAACCAAATCTGATAAACACATTAGCACCCATGTTCCTCTTTAGACTCTCGATCATCACATCCAATTGCATGCACTAAAATAACAAATATTTATTATTTCAGTGTATGTAATTGGATTCCAGTTAGAAGCAAGTACCCATGAAGCACATTCTCCAAATGTATGGGCAGTTAAAAAAAAAATGGTCACAGAGACTTAAGCCCACACTTTTGTTAAATAACAATAGAAGCCTAGAGAATATCACTTTTAAAAATAAGTTCGATTAATACAGTGATCACACATTTGTGTATTCACATTAAACAAAACGGTGGATATATTACTTTTGAATCAAAGGAGACTGGATAAAAGTAAGTGTAGACATTGAAGCATATATTATGAAATTTAAATTATGTACTCAAATTCAAAGTAAAATAGCTTTGAATATTCTTGGCTTGAAAGGCACACCCCTTTTAGACCATTTTATTTTCCTAATGAAAGTACATGTGGATCAATTAACTATTTCCACAAATAGTCATGAACCTTTGGAAATTAGATGTCTAATAATTAATTTTATGGTTGTTGGGTAAAGAACTAGCACTTAATTTTATGTATAACATCCCATTTAATGCACACATTTTTTCTCTAAAATACTTCATTTTCATTTTGGTTTCTTTTTGTTTGTTTCCTCCTAGATGGGTAATGTGGGCCTAATCTTTTTCAAGCATGATCAATTCAAGCCTAAAATTAAATTTCAAATTAACAAAATTCTTATACTTTTCCTTCCAACATATTGTTTAAAGGATAAAAGAACCAAATTATCGTGTAGTGCATACAGCTGTTGTAAAATAAAAGCAACATAAAACTTTTACGTATAGATGAATTTTACTGAATCTTTGGGCTCTTAGTTAAGCAGAAATTGAGAGAGAGAGAGAAAAAAAAAAAGCAATGTTTGATTTTTATAAAAGGTATTTTTACTATTTATATCGAAATTCTATATATAAAAAATACATGGAAATGAGTATAACTCAATGATAAATTCACATTATTTTTATGTTTCGATGTAAAATATTTAATTTTTTATCTGTGTAGTTATAGTATACAAAAATGGTAGATAACATAATTTCCATAGAAAAGAAAATCTCTATAAATTTCTAGCTTTTTACTTCGGTTTTAGTTTGTTTTCGTTCTATTGAGTAAATAAAATTATAGTCCTAATCCTCACAATATGAACAACTCAAATGTTAATTGAACTTTTTGTCTTTTTCTTTAACTATTAAAATCGACATTTCAAAATTAGCTGAAAAAAAGACACAATTTACCCTTCAATTTTTACTCACACATGTTTTGAGCCATGGTCTCGTTTATCCACTCGTAAATGTAATAGATCAATGCTATTTTGAAAAGTAAATCCCTTTGATTACATTTGTTGTTATTTGTGCATATTTCGTAATTGTAACAAAACTTAGAATCCATTGAAATCTATGATTGAAGAACATAATTTGATTGAAGAACTAAAAGTGCTCAATCTTTAAAATTTATGTTAAACCTAATTAGCCATCAGTCATTGTCATTACAAAACCAAAAAATGTCATTGTTGTTATTATTGATATTGTAACAAAACCAATAAATACGACTAATTCATAATTTTATGTAAACCAAAATAAAAAGTTAACTCATTTATATTGAAATATAATTGAAATTAATTATAACTGATTCATCAATGAAATTTTATTACGATGACACATTTTCGATTAGGATTTAGTTAACATGATTTGGAACAATCAGCATTGCGAAGAGAATAAATAGTTCTTTAGTGTTTTTTTTTTTTTTTTTTTTGTTTCACTTTTTAGGAACCTGTAAAGACTTTCCTTAAGAATTAAGGAAGGACAAAGAATAATTAATAGGAGGGTGAATTGACCATCTTCCTTTCCTTGTTAATTAGCTAGACCTATAGATGTGTTACATTGTTGTTGTACACAAACTATGCAATTATAGTTAAACATTAATTGCACAACAAAAAGTAAAATAAAGATATACTACTTCAAAACAAAAAATTGTGGACACAACTTCTCTTACAACTCCATTTAACTTTACTTCCTATTCAATTTGTCTCTATTTATTTTTGGGATTGTCTGAATTTTCAATTTTGAATCTTTAAGTAGATATTAAGTCTTATGAATAATAAATTTTATTATATTTTGTAAATGTTTTGTTTCATTTTGTTTTATATGGATAAGGAATGAAGGATATTGCAGAGAAGTTGAAAGGGATTTTGGCCAAATCGAAGCAATTTGAAGTTCATCAAAATTTTCATTAAAATAAGAACTCAATATTTCATCAATGTTTTAAATATCAAGTATAACCGCCCAGATCTTGAAAAGAAAATGTAAAAACTGAATTTAATTTATCTGGTTAACTTCATCTACCTTGATTTCACTTGGGGTAAGGCTAATTGCTTCAAGGCTAATTGCTCAAGAGTAAGGAGAGACAGAGAAAAGTCAACAGGCTGAGAAACCTTCAAAAAAGAATTAAGAAGAGTCGGAGAGATATTAAAGCACAGACCACGAACATCAACCTAGTGCTCCATAGCACCAGGATCATTCAGTTCAGTAGGAAGGTTGACAATAAATTCCCGAAGGAGTCGATGGTAGAAAGGATCCACTTCAATAATGTTAGGGAGCAGACAAGCTTTAATGACCAAGTCAAGAATCGGAGTGCAAGATCTATGCTGATTAGAGATAATTGACTCATCAGTAGTACATATGACGTTGAACCACATACTTCTACGTACACAATCTTCTGAGTGTAAAGAGGTGTCGTCAATAGGAACTGAGGGTACATTAGGAGGAAATTTACCACGACTAACTTTTGTAGTTACTACCTTATGTCCTTTAGCAGGAGGATGGTGGGGAGCTTTGAAAGAAGGAGTCCGAGGAACAAACCGACACTACTACAAAATTTAGATTAGTTGACGTTAATACAGTGTCAAGTAAACCTATACTTGATGCTTTAAAAAGAGTTAAGTAATCGACTATCAAGTATAGTCACATTACTTGATACTACAAAACTGTCAAGAATTATATGTCTTACGTTTTTTTGTGTCGACTAAGATATCATACTTGACGGTTTTTGCGTGTTAAGTAAGATAGTATACTTGACGTTGTTTACGTGTCAAGTAAGATATTTTACTTGATTGATTTTATATGTCAAGTAAGATAGTATACTTGACACTATTTACACGCCAAGTAAAGTTGTATGTTTGACACTATTTACACGTCAAGTAAGATAGTATACTTGATTCTTTTTATATGTCAAGTAAGACAGTATACATGACACTTTTTACATTTCTCATTTCTCATTTTTTGCTTTACATTCATTCAAATAAAGATAGATTCATCAACAAAATAAACCTTCAAATCAACAATAATTTCATTCTTCAACAATAAGTCATATGTATACATAATTTACAATAATATTATACAAGTATGACTATTCACGTCTCTCCACAAACTACTCTCAATTTATACCGGTAAATAAAATTACTAACTATAAGACTTTAAAACATTAAATTATGTTCTGACCCTCAATAATTATGTCTTTTCAAGTATTAATACTTCATGAAGCCTCACAGTAAGTTTCACCAAATAATTCTTGAAGCAACAACCTACAATAAAATTTAGCAAATTTTAGCAAAAAAGAAATATTTAAAAGTTTGTAGTCCAATCATCTAAACACATACACATATAAAACAATACTATGAAACAATGTACATGTTGTACTAACCTTCATACTATGAGGAATCCTCTAATCAACCATTAGAACAACTGTCCCTCAAATATTTAACAACGACCATATTAGGCAGTATCTAAGAAAGACAAGGACAATCATAAATGAAGTATTTAACAAGTCAAAAAAAAAAAAAATTGTAGGCTATATCAATCATCGATTGTCTAAGGAAAAAATAAAATATACGAATTGCAAACACGTGTTATCCTCAACGAAAACATTATCCTCAACTACTAAGCTTCAATTTAAAATCACTACTACAAAAATTGGATATTCTGTAAATGAAGAGGCTGTGAGTTCATTTCTCAGCAAACATACAGATTACAAATTCATTTAGTTAATAAGCAAAATGAATTTACTATTGTTAGTGTCCTGTGAGTTCATATTCAAAGTTGATATTACATACAAAACATTATAAGGTTAGTGAGAGAGTTCTTGAATGATAAAAAAATTTTGTTTTATCTAAAAACTAAATCATGAGCCCCAATTTAGGATAAATAATACCATACTCTTATAGAACCGTAGGAAACTCCTCATAAGTAATAAATGAATATTCAACATAGCTCACATGGATAAAATGTTTGGAAGACAACTAAAAGTAATGATCCTCAAGAACTTTATGTGAATAAGATTACCACACATAATAGGATTTGTAAAAGTTCTTAAAGATCTAGAGTGCATAAGTAAGAACAATATCTCCATGGAGGAATTAAGAAACAAAAGTATGTGGACTTAGGTTAGGTTTAAAAGCAAATCCATATTAACTTTAATTCTTAGTGAGCAATATTTTAATATTATGAAGATGCACTTTAAGACCCATATTTAAAACAAACTCAACACTTCAAATGGAATACTCCAAGTGGTACAAATGATACTTTCGTATAAATAATTAAAGAGAAGACAATGTCCTGAACATAAAATATGATGCCTGTTTATTGTGTCAATTGAATAGAAAATAAAAGTCCATTGCTTATTGCAATTTCAACACTAATTGTAATTGCAAATCCCACCATTTCAAACCGCCCAAGCCAAACATCTAGATTACTCTGTTGGGTACTTTGCTCACATCTTATAGAAACAAAATTTTGTTTCACTGCTTGCTTCTTTTGACCAGTTGGCCTGCTTAACACAAAGCAACAAGGTCCACCTAATATGGAGACTAGAAAGCAAACAAAAAGAGAGAAAATAAATGACAAAAAAAGAGGCTAATCTATTGGTACAAATAGTTTCCTTGGAGATTTTTTTATAAGAAGCTTAGCCTTCGGTGATGTGGCTTTGGAATCACCAATTGCATCACTATTAACGTGGCTTTGGAATCAACCATTCACCCAAACAATCAACCATACGAATCAAATCACAAACACGATGAGACTATATAACAAAATCATGAATTGAAAAAATCATCGTTCGAACCCGAGCCACATCAATGAAAGCTTTGTTCCAAAATAGAAAGAAAACAAAAATCCACTTATCGCTTTTAATAAAATGTTATTTACTATCAACTATAAACCTGCTTCACTAAAATGGGAAAATACTAATTAATTTCCATTCTTAACATCCCAGCAAGGAAAGAAAAACCTTAAGGTATTCCAAGAAATCAACATGTGATTAAGTATGGTATCCACTATCTGGAATTCCAAGATGGTGACAAAACCTATGCAATAGAACAAATGACAGAAGAGTTTCTTGATGCTAGCTCGGATGTAAATTTGCATCAAATTCATATCTACAGAAGGTTTACATCAATTACCATTTACCTAAACAATCAACCAAGATTTATGCTAAGTACAATATAAAGTTTCATAGTAACACCCAAATGAACAAAAATGCAAAACCTTAGCGAGCAAATCCTCAGCCGTGCGTGGTGGAACAAAGTTGGTGGAGCAAGAAGATCTATAGTCGTCCTCAGCTGTGAGTGGTGGAGCGAAGTTGGGGCGGCCTAGATGTTTGGAAATCATTCGTGCACAAACGTCTGTGGTGCGAGAACGTTCAGTGACCGACCGTGGGGGAACGTCTGATGTGCACGAACAGCTATCGTCTGGAGCTTGGTGGTGCGAGGACTCGTGCAGTGGTGGAGAATGGGGAGTGCATGTGATTGGAAAAAATTGGGGATGAGGAAGAAGATAGGGTTTGAGAGAAAAAATTGGGGAAGAGGAAGAATGTATATTTTCGTGGGTATTGTGAGAGAAGAATGGAAATTTAGGGGAAAAAAAGAGGGAAAAGATTTGTTTAGAAAAGGGAAAAAAGAAAAAAAAATTACATGTGGAGACAGTAGGAGAGAATGATTTTTTATTAATTATTTAATGAAAAGTGATTGGAGGGAAATTAGAAATAAAGCGGGAAAATTTTGGGTGTTTGGTAAAGTTTTAAAGAAATTATGATTTTTTTCAAAAAAAAAAAAAAAAAAAAAAACATATGCCTACGTTATTTTCGTTGTCATATCTATAAATTTTGCGTCTCCATAAATACGTATAAAAAATGCCATGTAAATTACGTCGGCAAAAATATGTGTAAAAAAATGCGAGCTTTTTCACCACATAAATTACGTCGCCAAGTATTTAAAATATCTGCCCACACACCATACGTGGCTATAAACTAAAATAAACATCGGTATAAATACAACTTAAAAAATTTCCTTAAAACTACACAACTTTTTGCCGACGTATATATTTTTCGTGGGAAAAAACAATGATGTGCCCACTCAATACATAACTTTTGTCCACGTACATATTTTCATCGGTAGAAATGAAGATGTGCCCACGCAATAAAAACTACGTCAACTCATCATATCTTTGCTCACATTTTTTTTGCGTTGCCAGAAAAAACTATCAGCAGAAACCAAAATTCTTGTAGTGAGTACTGTGGAGAGGCGTGAGGAGATGGTGAGGTTTTTAGAAGAGAAAGGGAGACATGGAAAAGTTGGAGGAAAAGTTATAATAAAATAATTTATTTTAATAAATTTTTTTATTGAAATAATTTTTAATAAGATTATTTTAATAAATCTATTTTAATAAGTTTATTTAATGAAAGGATGAAAATATATACTTTTTATTTTTTATATTTTTATATTTCTTATACTTGACATTTCCAACACATTTTTAAATAAAAATGTTAACTATACTTGACGCGAAAGAAACGTCAAGTAAACTCTGTACTATACTTGATGTTAGAAAGCCATCAAGTAAAATCTCTACTATACTTGACGCGAAACAAAACGTCAAGTAAAAGTTAACATAAAATAATTCAAAAATTTTGTTTTCTTCAAACTATACTTGACATGTTTTTTGTGTCAAGTAAATGTTCGCTATACTTGGCACGAATAAAATATCAGATAAACTCTCTTTTATACTTGACGTGAAAAAAACGTCAAGTAAAAGCTAACGTAAAATAGTTAAAAAAAATTCATGAAAACTTCATTTTTTTTAGTTTATACTTGACGTTTTTCCTTTAAAATGGTCAATACTTGACTTTTTTTTAATAAAAACATCAAGTATGTAAAAGTAGCTAGTGTCAAGTAAAGTACATTTTGTAGTAGTGCGATTGATAGGTTGAGTATCAACATTAGAGATATGAGAAAGCGGAAGGATGAGCATCAGAAACAATTCAAGTCTGCGTTGGGATTTAAGTACAAGGAACAGTTGAAGAGGGTTTATAAGATCAGAAGCAGCAGTAGAAGTATCAGAAGCAGTTGAATAAGGTACACTAGAATCGAGATCCTCATATTCAGGATGAGAATCTCCAAATAGATCGTCAAACATATTATCAATGATAGACGGTGTCTTAGTTCTTGGTCTCTTAGAGTGCATAGGCACTTTATTTACTAGAGTAGCAAGAGAGGAATTAGCAGCCATACGGCGCGGATCGTAACAAATCAGACAGGGCAACATTATCATCATCTGAGGACTTAAAGTCAATAGCAATTGTCTTAGCTGCGGACACAGATTCTGAAATAGAAACCCTAAAACCATCCTTATATATATGAAGACAGAGGGGAACTAGTGTTCACATGAGTCGAAGAAAACATAGATCTTCTAGAAAAATCAACATCATAAGTAGTACCAGAATCAGAATACATTTGAGAATAGAAAGTAGACTTACTAGTTGAGCTAACAAATTTATCATGCAAGGATTCAGAAGCCTTAGATGTAGCAGCTTTAAAACGTGAAGACGATGATTCATGAATATCACCCAAATTGTAACGCCCTGAAAATTAAAATAATTTTTGAAGTTAATTATTTTAGTTTTGTTTAATTAGATTTAATTTATTGGACGTTATTTTGAAGATTAATTGGTTTTTCTTTTGAAGTTGGAATTAATTAGATAATTTTGGGTGTTTATTTAATCAAATTATAGGATTGAATTTTTTTTTTTTGTAGAGATTTGAAAATTATATGTATATATGAATATATGTACATATAATTTTTATGGAAAATGAAATGATAATTATATTTTTTAAAATATGATTATTTAAGGAAAAGATTGTATTTTGGAAAAGAGATTAAGATAAATTATTTGTTGAAAGGTAATTATTTAGAGAAAGGATATTTGTGGAGAGAGAAAGAAAAATAATAATTATATTACGAAAAAATAAAATTATTATGGTAAAGTGAAAATTTGATTGGATTGGAGATTTAAATGAAGAGAGAGAATATTTGATTTTATTTGGAAAAGAATTAAAAGAAAAAGAAATATATTATTAATAATAATAATGATATTATACTAATAATGATGATATTATATTAATAATAATAATATTATTATTAATTTTATTTAAACCCTCATTGTTCTTCGTACCAAATACTATTCATCTTCTTCCCTTTACCTTCTCCAAACCTTAGCGCCACCAACCACCTTGTCATTGTCCGCCGTGTTTTTATCTCCGTTCACGATTAAACCACGCTGTCGGCAAACAAAAGGAATGCAACTCCATTGTTTCGTTTGAGCCTGTCTTCCATCGCGTCAATGAACTCAAGCCGTCATGAGTGAAGTTCTCTGTTCATCCAATGTTATCTCTGCATCGTGCGTCCCGAGTAGATCCATCCGTCGAAGCGTCCGGCCAAGCCTCCCGTTCGTCGTAATTCTCCCTGTCGTGCTCAAACCCTTTGTTTGAGGTACCAAGTCATCTTACTTTCGTCCCAGTCGATGCTCCTTACGTCTCCAAGCCACGAGTCACACGGACGCCCTCCCTAGTTTCCCTTTAGCCGAGCCGCATCTCTCCCTTCAAGCCAAGCTTCATCTTTGGTATCATTCGAGCCATTTGGGGTAAGTATTGGTTAGTTTTGATTGGGTTTTGGTGTACCCATCAAACCTTAAGTTTTGGGCTAAAATAAATTAACTTTGAATTAAGTTGGCTTACTTTCCTAAATTTGGATTTTTCCCTTAAAGGTTCATTTTGCTAAATTGGAAGATTTATGAATTTGTGCATTTTTTTTCAATCAAGGTTGAATTTGTTTCAACCTCAACTTGAGGTAAGTTGATTTAAAAGTATTTTGGAGTCAATAGCCAATAAACTTTACGAATTAAATTACTTATTTCCCCTCATGTTTAGGATTTGTTCGTTGAAAATTTTAAGGTTGTCTGCTATGATTTAACTGTTAGCTAATCTCAAGGTAAGAGATTCTAATACTGGACCTTCAGAAATAAAATTAAGAGCTTGCATGTACTTTTTATTATGCAATGTTGTAGCTAAGATGCATAATGTGGTGACATTGATCACTGATGACTGATACGTTTATAATGTTTATAATACATGATATATCAATCACATGCTTAAGAACATTATGATTAATATCCATGTCATGTTTATGATGATGTTACATGCTTTTGAATTGTGTTGTGTTTATTAACTTTGTCTCTTGAACATTTTACCCCACCTGTATTGTGATTATATCTGTGGGGCCACTCGCACGATAAGGGGTATTCTTACGGGATCACTCACACAATTTAGGGGTGTACCTACATATCACATGCATGATTAGGGGACAGTTTTACAGTGTATACGGGGTCACTTGCACGATAAGAGGTGTTTCGACGGGACCACTCACATGATAAGGGGTGTACCTACGTATTACAGACTTGTTTATAGAGTGTGTACCTATGATCACTCGCACGATAAGTGGTGTTCCTATGGGTCATTCGTACGATAAGGGGTGTTCGTATTTCTCACACTTGCCTAGGTGTGCTCCATTAGATACACGACACTATTATTATATTTCTAACAAGAAGTTAACAAATCACCTAGTGGAACCATTAGTGGATCCCGTACTAGGTATATTTATATACTCACTTTTTTCTATGTTTAATATTTTAGGCTAAGGTAGAAAACTTGGAAAGCTAGCAAGCGACAAAAGGGATCCGTGGTATGGGGACTCAATTTTGCTTCCGCGTCTATGTATCCGTTTTTAGTATTTTGGTTTTAGAAACCTTATTTAAGGTTTTGTCTAATTTGTTTCTCTTTATTTCTGAAAATAATTTTTAGAACTCGCGGGTCACATTTTCAAATTATTTTTATTGGTTTTATCAATTTTATGTCTTCGACCATTTAGTTAGATTTTAAATTTTGTAAAGATTTTTAGTTTTTCCATTTCAAGAAAACTTAAAGTGTTAATTGTATTTGAGTAATGACCTTAGCTCAATTTGAAATTTTGGGCCGTTTCACAAACATCGAAGCCTTTTTAGAGAATTTCGAGCAGGGATTATTTTGAAGGGCTTAAGTTTTGAAGAAGGTAGCCCTGAAGAGGATGGAAAAGTCATCGGAGAAGGAGAATAAATTGAGCGATAATGTGCTTTCGAAGTAGAAACCATAGATGTAACGACAAACAAATAGATAAGGAAGCTTGAAAGACGAAACAAATGAAAAGATGGCAGCTAATAACACGGAAAAGAAAGTCGAAGAAGGTAAAAGGTCAACATTAAAGGCTTATTCAAATTTAAATAACTACATTGTGAGTCGGGCAACATAAGAAAGGCCGAAGGAAAAAAATAATCTAAAAATAAAGTCCAACATCATAACTCAGTAAATATTATGCACTAAGTTGGCAGACACCCAGCCCAGCACGAAGATTTTCAAACACAGTGACTTCTAGATACTTTGTCAAAATATCAACCAATTGCATAGAGCTTTTAACATGCCCAAGAGAGATTACATTCGTTTCAACTAGTTCTCGAATAAAGTGATGACGAATGTCAATATGCTTGGTGCAACTATGCTGAATCGAATTTTTAGATATGTTAATAGCACTCATGTTTTCACAATACAGAACCATAGTTTCTTGGTGAATATTATATTCAAATAACAGCTTTTTTCATCCATAGAAACTGTATACAACTACTTCTAGTAATAATATATTTAGCTTCGGCTGTAGAAGAGAAATGAAATTATGTTTCTTATTAAACCATGCAATGAGATTATTTTCCATGAAGAAACACCCACTAGAAGTACTTTTATGATCTTCAACACACCTTGCCCAATTTGATCACAGTATCCCAATAATATCGAAATAGTATAAAAAAGAATACTTCAACCTAAAATCAATTGTGCCTAAGAACTAATTTAAAACACGTTTAACATTAAGCAAATGAGATGCATGAGGATCAACTTAATATCTAGCTCACATGCCAAATGCAAAGGCAATGTCAGGACGACTAGCTATCAAGTAAAGGATACTTCCAATAATGCTTTGGTAAAGGCTTTCATCATCCTTGTCCCTAGAATCATCCTTAGAGACTTTGAGATAAGACACAGCAGGAGTACGTTTTGGCTTAGCCTTTTCAAGATCAAACTTCTTTATCATGTTTCATGCATATTGTTCATGAGAGGGAAAACTTCCAGTTTTGCACTGACGAATCTGAAAACCTAAGAAGAAGGATAACTCCCCCACCATACTCATTTCAAACTCAATTTTCATTTGTTCAACAAAACTTGCTATCAAGACTGGAGGTTGACCCCCAAAAATAATGTCATCTACATATACTTGAGCAAATAGAAAATCATGATCTTTGTTTTTAATGAACATAGTTTAATCAATTCCACCACGACTAAACCTTTAGTAAAGAGAAATTCAGATACCCATTCGTACCATGTTCGAGGAGTCTGCTTGAGACCATATAAGGTTTTATGAAGTTTATACACATAGTAAGTGTGTTGGATCTACAAAACCTTTTAGCTAAGCAACATAGACTTCTTCAGTTAGATAACCATTTAAAAAGGCCCTTTTAATTTCCATTTTAATATAATCTGATTTGACGAATACAAGCAAGACCAAGTAGTAGACGAATAGCCTCAAGCCAAGCAATAGGAGTAAATGTTTCACAAAAATCCCACCATTTCAATATGAGAAAACCCTTGAGTAACAAGACGAGCTTTATTTTTGGTAACACAACCTTTCTCATCGATCTTGTTCTTGAAAATTCTTTTAGTATCGATGACATTGGCATGAGCAGTTTTTGGAATTAATTCCCAAACCTTATTACATTCAAATTGAAGAACTTCTTTTTGCATAGCAGTAATCCATTGATCATCTTTCAAGGCTTTAGAAATGTTTTTAGGCTCAATTGGGAAGTAAAACAAACATTAGCAATCAATTTAGCATAATCACACATTTCCTTCTTGCGAGTTATGACACTACTACTAATTTCTCCTATAATACTGCTGGAAGGATAGTTTTTCTGAACATGGGTAGAAGGAGCAAGACCTTGAACATCTAAAAACAATTGTGGAACCAGTATCTATATCGTTGTTTTTGGAGTTAATAACTTCTGAAACAGTGGAATCATCTTTAATAGATTCATGTAATGCTGATGAAACTGTAGGATCAACTCTAGAATCTGTTTCTAAGGAAGCATAGTCAAAACTAACAAATTCGTTTGAAGTTGCAAAAGGATTCATATAAGGAATTATTTGCTAATAATCATCATTTTCTTTAACATAAGAATCTCTAGAGGCAACAAGATTTATGGACTCTAAAACAGTCTTGGTACATTTGTTAAATACTCGAAAACGTCTTCTATTGGAAGAATACACAAGGAAGATACCTTCATCTGATTTAGAATTCCACTTGCTGTGAAATTCTCCGTCGTTAAGAATATTGCACATACTTCCGAAAACATGAAAGTATTTAACATTTGGTTTACGACCTTTCCATAGCTAATAATATGTATACATTATTCCAAGTCAGAGAGAAATTCGATTATGTATGTGGCAGATGGTATTTAAAGCCTCAGCCCAGAAGTACAATGGAAGAGATTTAGCATGTAACATTACTATGCCATTTGTTGCAAAGTATGGTTTTTCCTTTCTACAACTCCATTCTGCTGGGGAGTCAGGGGGGTTGAAAATTCATGGAAAATGCCTTCATATTGAAAGAACTCATTAAACGCTGAGTTCTCAAACTCTTTACCATGATCACTTCTAATTCGACGAACATCTTTGTCTTGTTCTTTCTGCAGCTGAAAATATAGTGATCGAAACACTTTAAAACACAACAACAAAGGCATATCTTTTTCCTCTGAGGCTTTCAACATGCATAGGACCCATCAGATACAAATGAAGAAGTTCAAGAACGTGGCTTGTGAACATTCTGAGAAGCCTTGGCCAACAGTATTGTGAGAAGCCTTTACTTGTTTTCCAAATGAACATTCTGTACATATGTTTTTAATAGAAATTTTTAACAAGGGTATCCCAAGTACAACTTTTGCTCTAATAGTTTTGCATATTTTAAAGCTAGATACTAACATGCCCAAGACACCTATGCCATGCACAACACAACTTCATCTGACTTTGATAGGTTGCATATAAGATTCTGGATATCATTATCCTAATAGTAGCAACTATCTGACAAACAAGTGTAAGTCATCACTTTTCATTTCTTTTGATCTAGCATTTCACATTTATCTTTAAAAAAAATTAACCATAAATCCTTCATCACACAACTGACTTATGCTAATTAAGTTTGTTGACAATCCTTCTACAAGTCTGACGTTGCTAAGAACAAGAGCTCCAAACCTGTCAATATTTCCTTTCCTAACAACTGTACCTTTAACTCCATCACCAAAAGTCACATATCCAACACTGCATTCCTTTAACTCAGCAAAAGACAAGGAATTTCCTATCATGTGCCTAGACGCCCACTATTGAAATACCAATCTTCTGAATTTAATGCATGTAACACCTTGTTCTACGTTTTTCCCTCTAACCTAGATAGTGGTGTGAATTTACTCTTAAAAAATATTTCTTTTCAAATGTAAGATTAATAAAACATTTTTCAAAAAGTTCTAATAAAAATTTCAACAGCATCTCCCCTAAAATATAAGTTAGCCAAACCTGAAAAGCGAGAGATTTTCACTTCTATATATATATATATATGCAATCTTCAGACTCAAATTACATCAAGTGTGTCTCCCCACACACTCATCCAGACTATTCTAGGGTTTCAAGCAGAGTTCATATTCAAATTAGATACTAGTTACAAAATAATTATAGTCCAAAAGGGTATCAAAACACGTGACCTTAGGGTGACCCTCATTACTTCTAACCACGCCATTTACAATACAAAATCGAAGTAAAAACATACAAAAAGAATGAAAATCTATAATCAATGATGAGAAACTCAATGATGACTTGGTCCTTGACCACTACATGGAGGGAGAAAACATTGAAAAGTGAGCTAGAACTCAGTGAGTGGCAAGTTTTCAGAAGT
Source organism: Cucumis melo (assembly GCF_025177605.1). Classification (NCBI taxonomy): domain Eukaryota; kingdom Viridiplantae; phylum Streptophyta; class Magnoliopsida; order Cucurbitales; family Cucurbitaceae; genus Cucumis; species Cucumis melo. Next base: position 36,235,021 of record NC_066862.1, on the reverse strand, counting down.
AAAAACTCGTAAAACATGTTCTTGAAAATGTGTAGCTATGCATCAATAATGAAATAATAATTAAAACGTGATCATCACATAATACCATAAATCATAAGTCAAGCTAACATACCTGTACCCAATCCAACCATGGCAAAACACTAAATATATAACCAAGAATAGCTCACACATGATCAAGGACTCATGCAGCCAAACCTAGCTTACACATATTTAGTACCTGCCACGATAGCAACCTTCATCCAATCCGGCCATGGTAGAATACTAAATACACGATCGACAATAGCCCATACATGATCTATATCCCCAAGGAAACACGCGGCCAAACTGAGCTCACACATACTTAGTACCTACCACAGTAACAACCTTCATCTAATCCAACCATGATAGCATACTAAATACACGACCCGGAATAGCTCACACGTGATCTATATCCACAAGGAAACATACGGCCAAATGGAGCTCACGTATACTTAGCACCTACCATACTAGCAACCTCCATTATCTTCTCCTACGTGCACATAGAACCATCCACTATGGGTTAAACTAGGCTCGAAGCCAAAGACACATCCTCCATCCATGTCCTCACCTAGAGTCAGGTTCTCAAATCTCTGATTACAACCTCTTTCGACCTCAAAATCTCTGACAACTATAGGTGGCACTATGGAAATACATTCACGTAGCCTTTAGGGTAATCACCAACATTCATAAAAATTGCATATTCATGTTTAAAAGCTAAACATGGTCAGAAACATATTTCATAAAGTCATTTTAAATCTTTAGCGATTACTACATGTTTTAAGAATAACCTTTCATTCAAACCATCCACATTTAATAATAGATCAAGTATTCCTTAAACCAGTTGCCATATAAATCATGATTAATAAATTTGAGTTCAACCATGGTTTTGAAATATAAGAGTTCATGGAAACAAAAAATAATACTTAAGAAAAAGCATTTCTAACACATAGTTCATAAAACAATTATACCGTAAATTTTTACAACCATGGTGAACTATAATAATATATGTAGTTTTATAATGAAAATACTTGAAAATAAACACTCACTATCAATGATTCGATTTTCGAGGATTATATGCTTTTCCCATTCCAATTTGGCATAAGACAAAGAATAAAAGGTCTCTCAGTTTTCTTCACTTAGCAAGAGGGCACAACAAGCTCCAAAAAATTTCATTTTAAGCATTTAAATCCATAGTAAAATGGATGTTCAAACTTAAGTTAAACTCATTGGGTCTTTCGTTTCAATAAGCTCTTATACCCAATATCAATACCTTCAAAATTTATATCTATTAACAATCTCAATATCAAACTAACGAGTAAATAACATTGGAACTTACTCAAACTCATTTAAATTTACCAAGAAATCGGGGTGTTCCTGATGTAGAAAATGGCGTTGGAAGAAAATACGTCGGGAAAAACTCTTTTTCCCAATGACATTTTGTACAAGTCGGGAAAAGACAAACAAAATATTTAATTATCAAGATTTTTCGATGCCATGGATGTGTCATCGGGAAAAAATAACCCATTCTCGAAGTCTTCATGTAGTACGTTGAAAATAGTTAGCAATTAAATAATATATAGCTCTTCTCCTAATGCCACATGCATGGCATCGAGAATGGGCACCCATGTTCCCAACGATACTCATTGTGAATTGGAAATAATCACCCATGTTCTCAACGTTCTGCTTAGAGCATCAGAAATGGTTAAAAATTAATTACTTCAGATCACGATTCTGACGTCCCATGCATGGCGTCAGGAATGGATTTAGAGTTTTCCGACGCCATTAGTGATTTGTCGGGAATGTTTCTGGCTATTCTCGATAAATCACTGATGGTGTCAAGAATAGGGAGGATCTCGTTTTCGTGGTGCGTCGGTTGTTCCCCTATAAAAACATGTTTCAATTATGTAATTCACAGAACTACAACAAAGAGAAAGATAGAGGAAAGAAGAGTGAAAACGAAGAGAAGGAGAAAAAGGAGAGAGTCGTGCTATTGCGATCGTACCCCTCGTTGCCATGCCTCTGCCATCGTACCTCTGCTGCCGTTTGTCGTCGCTCATCCCTATTTCCATAAGTTTAAAACTCTTAAATGCTAGTTTAGGTTAGGTTTGTTTAATTAGTTTCTTTTTTTGTTTTTTCAAAATTAGTTTTAGGATTTTAATTATGAAACAGTTTTAGAATATTGTTTCTAAATAGATTTTGGTTTTAAAGTTGAAATTTTTAATGTGTGGGTTGAATATTTGAAGGGGGTTGAATTGAAATTTTGAAGGGTGGGGGGGATTGAATTGAAATTTTGAAGGGGGGGGGGGGGTAGGTGGGTGTAGGAAGGGGGTGAGAGGGTTAGGAAGTACAAATTACGGGTCGAGTTTGATGAAGCTAAACGAGCGATTGAAGAATAGAGAAAGACATTAGAGATATTGGCTTCACAAGTGAAACAAATGCAGAAGCTCAAAGAAGAAATGAGTCAGGCACAGAGAGGACCATGATCCCTTACGGTATGTATATATGTTTCCATTCTTAATTTTTTTAGATTACATTATTCTGTGATGATATGCATTTATACTAAACTTACTTTTGTATCATTGTAGGTCCTGTCGGTGTAGAATGACGTATGTGGCTTGTTAAGAGATGTACGTAGTTTTCTATTTCTATGTTTTTTTAATATTTACTATATTTCCCGTCGGTGTATTATGTACCTTTTGGAATCGTTAACATATGAAATTGATTTTAAATTTGATATTTTATATAATTATTTACGAATTTATTGTTTATTTTCTGTAATTTCCTTTAATTTAAATCGTATTAGAATAAAAAATGAATAATAGTATTGAATAAAAAAAATTGAAAATAATAATAAAAAATTATATATTTCAATGATTCCTGATGCACCAAAGACGTTGGGAATCGGGAACCGCTCCCACACACTCTATAAAGCATTGAAAATAAAGTTCACGACGTTGCATCGGGACGATGTCGGGGAACGTATTTTTTCAACGTCCTGATAACATCGAAAAGATAGACATCGGGAGACATACACTCCTAATGTCATGCCAATAGCGCGTCATGAATATGTCTCCCGATGCATTTCTCTCGGCTCTCTTCCCAACGTCACCTTCTACGTCAGGACATCAGTTCCCGACATATTTGAAGCCTATTCCAATGTTTTTATGCGTCAGGAATATTCCAACTTGTTGTAGTGAAAACAACCTTAACCGTATTGATCAATGCTTCCAAGTTCTCTAAATCTTCAATTCCTCATGCAAAACAATATTGGTAAAATCAAGTTTACGACAAAACTAAATGGATATTTAAGAACTATGAGAGAACCCACTAAATTTATCCAAAACCTTATCGATACCTTGTTGAAATCGCCTTGACAGCACATTAACAACTTTCTAAATTCTAATCTATTATCTAAAATCATTGTATGTTTCGAGGCTTATATAAGTAACACCCAAGAAAACTCTAAAGTTAGTGGAAAGTCCATTTTCAACCCTTAACATTGAACTTAAGAACCCAAGTATCACAGGTAATTCAATTTTAACTCTTAAACTTAATCGACATTCAAGAACTCTAGGAAATTTCAACAAAATCACTTTAAATCTTACCAAGAACTTAGCAAAGTAGCCTTAATCCCAACAGAAAATCCTCTAACAACCTTTAACTTTCGAATCATAGCATCCAAAAACCAATTTCGAGACCCATGCCATATAACTTAGAATCTTAACAAAATTTGTGCCAACACCCAATTTCAAATCTCATCGCGGCTGGACAACAGCTAAAATCTCCCAATACTCCAAATCTAACAACGAAATGTAATGGAAATTGCAAAATCAAAGCTGAAACCTAATGGGTATTCGAAAATCTTCAACAAACCCAACTAAAATACACTAAAATAAGTAATTTCTTACCCAAAAATCGAATATCCAACTACCAATGAATATGAGAATCGTTAACGGTATGGTGGCAAAAAGGTATGACTCAAATCGAATGTAAAAAGCAAGCGACGTACATTTACGGACTGCAACAGTGCAACGAAGCTTCGCGTTCAACGATTGATGGAGTTGCAATGATAACAGGTCAGGCAGTGGCGGCATTCGTGGGGGTATCGACGACTGGGATTCTTCATCGGTATGCAGGTCGTCGTTGTTCGATGATTCGAGTGGCCTAATGGTGAGTTGTGGTATCGGTGAGAAGAAGAAAAAGAAGAAAAAGAAAAATTTGGGACAAGAGGGCATCTCTTAAAGATTGGAGAAGGAGAAGGAGAGGGTTAGATATATTCTCTTCTTTTTTTTTTTTTTTAAATAAAGAAAACATGAAATAATCTTTATGTCCTCTGTTGGAGTTTTTGTCTAAAAGATTTTATGGAATATCTTTGACTAAATATATTTGATTAATAAATTAAAGGATGAGATATTTAAGAGATAAAAGATTTCCCACTATTCTAGGAATCTTGTTGAGAAAAGAAGATTTGTACATAAAATATATATGTGTATAAATAGGATGTTACGGGGTTGTTACGCGTGCGACGAAAAACGGAAAAATACAAGTTGAAGAAGATCATTCATGTCAGTGTGGACCATAGACACTACTGGGTTCCAAAGGTATGATGATCTTATATCTATGAGATCGCGATGTTGATCGTAGTAACAATAATTGATGAGTAACGGACGAAACAATGATTTGTGTGATCACGAAGATCTTTAGAGGGATCTAAAGACGTTGTCAAAGATATTCACTCATGTGTTCAGGAGGAGCCTGAAGTTAGACATCGTGAAGATAAGTAGTTCGGGGGAGCCTAGAGTCTGATGTCAAGACGCATGTTATTAAGTTATATTATTGAGCAGAGTACCATATGTTGTATCGATGTATATTCACTCAAATGAATATTAATAAAGATTACTCATTAGGGCTGTACGCAGCTCCCCAGACGTAGGAAATATTAGCCGAACTGGGTTAACAAAGTTTCATGTGTTATTCTCTTCTGCTGTCCCTCTAGCTATTACAACTGTTATTAGCTTTAGTATTAACTGAAGACTTAATTGATTATCTCACTATTTTTTCATCCTCAACTTAAAATCAAACTTCAACTTTGGCCATTTCCTTAGCCTTTCCATTACCTATTAAATTTCCAAATTATTATCAAAATAAAATTGTTCATAAAATTTTCTCATCAAAATGATTCAACTCATAAAAAATTTACACTTGGATTTTAAACTTGTATATTTCACAACTTAAAGAATATTAATATACAATGGAATGGGGGCTTACAAGTTACTACCTCCTTTTTAAGAATTTCGTCCTCGAAATTCGATTAAAGTGATCAAATGAAAAGTTGTGGGTATCAAGTTCTTATTGCCTATCATTTTCCCATATTGCTTCCTAAGTAGTATGGTTCGTCCAAAGAAATTTAACTAATGGTATAACCTTGTTCCTTGACACTTGTTCTTTCTTGTCAAGAATTTTATCGGTTCTTCTTTGTAAGACAAGTTCCATTTCAAATGGATGAGTTGAACCTTGAGAATATGAGAGGGATTAGGAAAGTACTTACGCAACATCAACACTTGAAACACATCACAAATCCTGTAAAGTTCCATAGGAAAAGTAAAACAATATGCAAATGGTCCAATACATTCCAATATCTCACAAGATCCAAGATCCTTTTCTACCACGCACAAATTTTCAAGGAGGAAGCTTAAGAGGAAAACTTTAACACCAACTTCAACGTGACATTTATCTACATAACTCCTTTGACAATAATGGGTTGTGTTTAGTTTGTCTCTAATAACTTTTATTGTCTCATTTGAGACAGGATGGCATCTTTTGAAGAATGGAGAAGAAGGAGAGAATAAGATATGAAGTGACCTTTATGCCCTCAACTTAAAACCAAACTTAAACTTTGGTCATTTTCCATTGCCAGAGGAGGTGAGGTACGAGATTGTCCTTCCCCCAACTCTTAATCATCTCATTCATGTCCCCCAGTTTCAGTGAAAAACAAAGACTAGTGAGAATCCCATCCATAAATGGATGTAAATGAAACATTACGTGAATTGTGCTCTAACCTCTTTTTAACTCTCCATTTAATTTTAGCAAAGAAAGAACTGTTATGAATGCTTTTTGTATTGCTTTGACCATACAATTTTGCATGCCTACACTGATTGTAACCATAGAGCTGATAACAAAATGGTCTAATATGTCCGACTTCCCACATAAGTGACATATCCACTTTTTTTTTACGGTTTTGGATTTACTTTGATATAATTGTTTTTAGTTTGCACATCCTCGAAAACAAAAACATTCACACTCTTGCTATAAGAAGCTCTAAAAATTGTAGAAGATTTTTCAGAATATGAGCTTTTTTCGAAGAAATCAAGGCCCTTCTTATCACTCTTTACTTTTTCTTTACTGAGAAGTTCAACCAAACTTTAAGTTCCTGAGAAAAGTAGTATGAGTAATTTAGATAAGGAATCAAACTCATTCTAAACATCTGGAAGCTCCACTTTTAAAGTAGAAACCATTGTCATAAGTCGATGATGGTCTTCGAAGAGAGCTTGTATCCTCTCTTCTGAAGTTTCAGAACCTCTTGATCCTCTTCCCATTTTGTCAACAATTCATCAAACTTGAGCTGATAAGAATTAACTTTTTTTCCTTTGACTTTAAAACATACTTGATCTCAGAAATTTCAAATTCCTTTTCACACAATTGATTAAACCCTGCCAAAATTCTCACCATCACTATCAGATAATGTTTCTTCATCAGATAGAGTAACAACAAAACTTTCTTCTTCCTCTTTAAGAATGTAAGACATTCTGCTTGATAGTACCTAAAATCTTCATATACATGACAACTTGAAGCTCCTATCACTTCTAAGAGATTGTGAATTACTTTTGTCAACATCTTTTCACCTATGAGCATATAAACTAGAGTCACCAGATCCAAAATAGTTGGAATTATTAAAATCTCTGTTAAACTATGAACCAAAACCACCAGATCTTTTATAATATTTTCTTTTAAGTTTTGAAACCTATTTAGACAATAAGGCTATAAATTTAGTTAAGTTCTAATCCTGGAAATCTTTGTTTGAATTAGACGTGTCATCATTCATAACTTATAACACAATTTCACTTTTCTTGTTTGAATTACTATCTTCGAAAGACAATTCAAACATTCTCAAAGAACTAAATAGCTCATGAAGCTTCATTATGAATGTCATTTGCTTCTTCAATGGTAGTGACCTTTATATCAAAACAAGAAGGAAGAGATCTCAACAGTTTTCTCACTAGCTTAGTATCAGAGATTTCTTCATCGAGAGTAAATGATTTGTTAGCCAGATCAAGCACCCCTACATTAAACTCAGCTATTGATTCATCTGCAGGCATCCTGAGAGCTTCAAATTTTGAAGTCAAGATTTTCAAACAACACACTTTAAGTTTTGAGGTACCTTCGTAGGCAAATTCCAGAATACTCCATGCTTCTTTAGCCGACGTACAAGTATTAAGTAGTTTAAAAACATTTTATCAACTTCATTAACGATTGCATTTAAGGCACGAGAATTTCATAGAGAGGCTTCATCCTCCGCATTAGACCAGAAGATTTCAGGCTTCATAGAGACCTTACCATCAACCTCTTCAATAGTAGGATGTTCTCAACAAAAAATAACAGCTTTCCAAGACTTACTACCAATTAAGATTTCTAGAAGGCAATCATCCTTGCTTTCTAGTAAGCATAATTTGATGGATCCATCGAATACAAATAACCCACTTTGATATTAAATGATAAAATAGTATACTAGCCAATACTTGTGCTTTGAGTGGTTACTTCAATTAAGAACTGAATGTACAACAAAATGAACAATAAATAAATATAGCAGCAATAACACAAGACATTGTTAACCTAGTTCGATGACATAACATCTACATTTGGGGGGTTCTTGACCCGAGATCAGATATTTTGTATTAATTTGAGATATGAATCACAATTACAAACTTATGATCATCAGTATAAAATATATAACTCATTTTCAACATTCTGTAGTTTAGTGATTCTAGCTTACTGAAAAATAAATTAATCACTAAAATCTGTCATATGAAACTTAAATAAAAATCTCTCCCTTAATCATTTATCTCATTAATCAACTGATTAAGGTGCTTTCGATCTTCAACAGAGTAATACTCAATCTTGATTCTTTAATTGAAGAGCTTTCTTCATATAGAGAAATCACACGAAATAATCCAAAATAATCTATAGAATACTTCCCAATTTCTTGTCTTTTCTTTGCTTGAGTAAAATGATATTTTCTTTTTTCACGCTTGCCAAGATGTCAATCTAGGGATATAAATAAAGAATCAAGATTCTGTCAATCTCAAAGAAAACGAAAAATCAAATCTTATCAAGAAGATAATATCTTAACAAGATATTTTCCACGCATAAAATAAACAAAGAATAATAGGAAGTGAGACCACAAAATATAACACATGACAACTTGCACCTTTATACCTTAAAATGTGTTCTAATAAAGAGTATATATATGCTTTAACCATGTTTTATTGAAATGGAAATGGTTGTATTATGGCGCTATACGCACAATAACACTAAGATTTCATTCAAATAGAGTTTGTGTTACGAAGTTTAGATTTAAGAGGCTAGAGTCAAGCCTTGAATACAAATATTAGTCTAACATTGCTTTAAAATTTAAAGATATTATGTCGGGATCAGTCTTTGAATAGTTTGCTTACTTCTTCGTAGATGTTGATCATACTTCTTTCTTTGTCTCTCAAAATTCGATTTTTTCTTTCCAGCCATATAGTCCAAAGAAGGGTTGCCCCTACATTGAGCGTAATTATGTTATTTTTATTTGTTTGGTTGAGCATGCCCAAAAAGATAAAAAGAGGGATTTGGTATCATCTCTAACAATGTTGCCTCCAATGTGAGAGTGCAATTTGTCCTAGAGAAATTTTGTGCCTTGTCATCTCGTGAAGAGATGATTTATATCTTTACTCTCGGATTTACATAGAATGTACGACACATCTGTTGGGGCTAAGGCAAGCATTTGGAAGTTTTTTTTGCATGACATCCAAAGTATTGATACTTCCATGGATGATCATCCAAATTAAACAAAGAACTTATATTTTTTTGGTATGCTTGATTTTCAGAGCTTCTCATAAATTTGGTTATCAATGGCGCAAGTCACGTTATTATGTATTGAACTCTTGACTGTCGCAATCGTGAAATCTTTGCTTGCACTTAACTTCCATAGCAACTTATTTTCTCCTTTGTTTGGGGATGGAATTTGCAACCCCGTTTTTATGTAACACCATGTGTTCTCTTCTCTGTTATTTAGGGGCCTTCTTTGTTTAATATTCTAGTCTCCTTTATTGTTGCATTTTGGGTTTAAGAGATTGCAAAGAGTCTGGGATACAATCGAGAGAGAACTATTATCTTTCCAATTGCTATGCTAGAAAGAGAGATTTTTACCATTATTTATCTCATTTGCATTGGTTTCCAAACCAATCAATCCCTTTTACGACCGACCTCCATGGTGCTTTAGTATTGCTATTTTTCTTTTTTAGTTGGAATGTCTCCCTTGTGTAGGAGTCCCTATATTTTGCAGAGATGATTTTTCTTCAAAGAGAGTTCGGTTTTGTTTGAAAACACCATAACCACTTGCATAGGAGTGCGAAGTTTGGACGATCTCAAGCTCAATACATTAAACCTGATTGGAGTATATGGTTCAACCATGTTGAGTCGTTTGTAATTAACTCCATACATTGAATCCGATCTCTAGCTCTGCTTTTTTACTGATTTGATTCTTGATGCATCCAACTTATTTATTAAATTCATCGATAGGGAAGTTCCATAGGTCCATCACAAATTAAAAAATGTAAAGAATGAGGCTTAAAATTGAGTTTTACCACTAAGTTTTAGCACCACTAATTATTAATATTTGTAGTTTTTTCAATTTTATATGTATCATTTAAGTCGAGTGTCCCAACGCTTAATACTTCATGGACCTCCCATTCTTTATTACAAAGAAAAAACAGATGGCCCAAATCATCAAAATAATAACAATAAATAATAACAATAATAATAATAATAATCATAATGATAAATAACTTTATAAACCTCAATTTTTTCAAGCGTCAATCAAAGACAAGATTATCTTCAAACAAGGGATAAGAGCGAACTAAACTCACTTCCCATAATGCATGCATAATGCTCAAATACTCACAAGATTCCACATCTCTAAAATCCTCGAACACTGTGATTAAAGCAACAGAAAAAAACAAGTAACATGTGTGAATAAAATTAAATGAAGCCAAGTTGGTTTGTGTGTTCATTTCTCATCTAACACGTTCTGATCTCTTGTCCCAAAAATGTAATATCTCTTCTTTATAGACACACACACACACACAAAGAGAGAGAGAGAGAGAGAGAGAGAACTCACTGTTTTTGTTATTCTAAGTGTAAGCAAGAAAAAAGAGAAGGGCATGGTTAAGGAGGCTAAAGCTCAAGCAAAAGTTAGGGTTGGAATTGAAACCCTTTGGAAAGCTTTGGTTAAAGACTTGAGATTTATCATTCCAAAGCTCATGCCTAACACCGTTGAAAAAATTGAGCTCATTCATGGAAATGGTGGCCTTGGCTCTGTCTTCCTCTTCCATCTTGGCCGTGGTCAGTTTATTTTTTATTTTTTATTTTTTTATTTTTTGTTTTGCTTTGTTTATTTTCATTGGAAATCATTTGACCCTACCATAATTTGATGGGTTAAACCCATATGGTGAACAGAATCCTTACATAAACCAATATGTTGAAGTACTTATTATAGGCTTTAAGTTTGTTTCAAAAACTAAAAATCAACTATAATGTTTTCGATTCAACCCCCTAATCATTCTAAAATGTTAAACTACTAATTGATCCAAATGAGTTGGGCAAATTTTATTTAGAGAAACAAACATTCATATTCAAGTGTAGACTTGAACCTGTGGAGAACACTCAACACGTGGAAATTATAGAAGTTTCTGCTCATGACTTCCTTTAACAACCCATCAACTCCTTTTCCAAAAAAAAAAATAATAATAAAATAAAAAACCACCCTTTGATGCCATACTAAATCATCTATTGACCCAAGCTTTTATGTAACAAGCGATGTAATACAAAACCAAAAGAAAAACACCAAGTATTACAATAGATATAACATTTTTACAATATATTATAAACACATAGAGCGCTCAAACATATCAGTTCACGACTGTCTACCCATACAATGAATATAAAAAAATTAAGCTCCTTTCCCTACCTATTTACGGGATCGATTAGGATAAATTTAATCTTTATAATATATTCTCAAATAAATCATAAAAATCTCCCAAAAAAATGATATGCAGGTGTGAAGATTGTGAAAATCCAGAAGGAAAGGATTGTAGAACTTGATGAGACAAAACATGAATTTGGGCTAGAAGTGATGGAAGGAATTCTCTTAAAAAGAGGATTTTCTTCTTTTAAGACAACATTTAAGCTTTCTTCCATGAAAGAGAAAGAAACCCTAGTAGATGTCAAGGTTGTTTATGGGACTGAAAGAGATGATGAAGATGAAGTTCACATGGAAGAAGTGGCAACTAAGCCAGCTCTTTCTTTTCTCCAACTCTTGGAAAAGTTTCTTATTGATTCATCTTCTTAATTAAAAAAAAAAAAAATCTCTTGTTTAGTCTCTTTCTTTCATGTGTGTTCTCATCTTAGTTGATATTCTAATATCTGACATCACCAATTTGGAATATATATTGTACTACTACACAAAATATTTTATATATTAATTTCTAAATGTTCCGATAGTTGTAAGGGGCACCATTATACTATTACATGTGTAAGTACCAAATACTGATTCTTGCTGTGTCTTGGAAGATCTACACCCTTTTCTAAAAGCAAGATTTGATGTGATCTCGATGCTAAATTGTTATTATCAATTGTTTTCCATAGTTTGCTAACGTCCAAACTCAAGCATTCACTTACTAGAGAAATTAATAGAATTGACAGACACATTGGACACGAAAGAAAGCTAAAATTAACACATGTCTCAATCTGGAAATATCTTTTTATATATGGCGATTAAGAATGAAAAAATGAAGACTCAATTAACTTGATATATGCCTTAAGTTAGTACTCAAGTTAATAATTGAGGGAACAACTAAGGAAACAAATAGTTAAAATAATAATCAGAATATCAGATATTGGTAATCGAAATTTGATGATATAGAAAATTTGCATCTAGAGGGTCCTTGACCCATGATAAGAGAGATCATATATTGCTCTGTGATATAACTCATGATTACAGAAGTTATGACGTATAGTACAGACATCATCATAAATACTCAACATGTTGTACATAGTAATACTAATATACTGATACATGAATCAAAAGAATGATCACACATAACCGTCATAATAACAACAAGAGAAACACTCCCCACAACAAGAATTTGACCTTTTGCTGATCACAAAATTTGTAGCATATCTTGAAAAATGTGTCGGCTTTTCTTATGCCGTCGAAATGTAGCCGTAGGAAGAGCCTTTGTCGATGTTGGAACTACCAATGGAAGTGAACAAATGAAACGTTGTCAACGCTAGAGATTAACTGTTGGCGAAAGGTATATTCACCGACGACAAAAAATATATCGTGGGCATTTATTATGGCAACGGTGTAAGAATATGGTTGGCATATTCGCATATTGCTGACAATGTTTATTGTTGATAGTGTAGGTCTACTACGCGAACAATTATAGTTCTCGTTGGTATATCCATGAAATTCCAACTCCTTAAAGTAGTGGCATGGGCATAAGCCTTTTTTTTTTTTAAGAAAAATATATTTTATATTTGTATTGTTTTTCATTAATATCCTTTTGGTTTGTACCTAAACACAATTCAAAAGATAGCAAATACTAAAATTCATTTGATGTTCCCAAAAAAGTTACAATTTTGTTTCACATATAAGTCACCTAAATGAAGTTCTTAAAATACAAAAGATTGTTCCTTACAAAATTAACATAACCAAAACAGTAAATTCGTCCAAAATAACAAACATTACATAAACTTAAGACCGACTTCTAATTTGCTTACCATGAAGTGATCTTTCCATTGAAAGTCGGACCTGAGAAACAAAAAAAAAAAAAGAGAAACATATTCAATAAATTAGTATACTTTGCACTTAACACACATATATATACAAAAACTTTACATACATTAATTTTTTGAAAATTCAAACTTAGAATTATGAACTTTTCTGTACAACCAAAACAATAACAACTTACAAAACAAAACTAAATTATCAACCAGTAAACCTACAAATATGTATATAGAACATAAGTCACGAACCTCTGATTTATCCCACATCTAGAAAAACAACATCTAGACTCACATTTCATGCTAAATTTTAGACAAAAATATAACATACATCTAAACTAAAAATCTAAACTTAGAATCATGAACTTTTCTCTACAACCAAAACAATGATAACTTACAAAACAAAGCTAAGTAAGTCAACTAGTAAACCTACAGATATGAATATTGAACATAAGTCTCAACCTATATTTCATCCCACATCAAAGAAAATAAATCTACATTTAAATTTCATTCTACATTTTAGACAAATATAGAAAATACATCTAAACTTGCATAGTAAATGAGAACATCTCTCTAAAAAACATCTCAATTGCTACCATAACTGTAGGATAGCAACAAATTCAAACCATGGTATATGCAAGCAGTCCTTAAAATGTTAATGTATTATAGTTGTTAGCATAACTACAGAATAGCAACAAATGCTAAAAAAACTTCATATGAAGAAAATGATAGTTCATAGTTATTTTGAAGTTCCTTCTTGTGATGCTATAAATTGTTTGATTAATTCTTCCAAACTGACTACCTCTGTCTTTGTTGCCATAAGCTCTTTCTTTGTTGCATTTTCCTTGCTTCTCTCTCTTCTTAAATCTTTGCCTTTTTCATGTCAGGTTGCTTCTTTAAATTTTTATCTTAATCGATTGTTCATATTCTTTTTGTTGCATGGATGAGATCTATTCTAATTAGTATATATGACTCCTTGGCTTTGATTTTGGACCCCCTGGCTATCTTCCCGACACAATCTCACATATTTCTTCCTCTGATATTGGTGGTTGACTCCCTTCTGAAGTTGGCAATCCTTCTAACTTTACCATTCGACTCTATAATCGTAACAGTATATAAAAAGAAATATATGTGTATAAAATGTCATAAATGAACATGTATAAGATGTCATAAATGAACACATATTATAAGAAATAAGACAATGGTTTACATGCGCAACATGGGAGACCTCATTCACCTAATTATCATCTCTCTTACGTGTGTTTTTTTGAATAAGTCAATTAGTCCACACTGGTGACCATCCTTCATACTCTATAATCAAAATCCTACCAAAGTAAGCACATAAGTGATTAAATAACTAAAATATAGATAATTGGTTGGATGATTGTATGTCAATTGTTATTTGATTAAATAACTATTATCCTCACAAGTTCTTATTGTATGTTAATGAATGTCTTGGGTCCAGCTGGATGATTGTATGTCAATTGTTAAAGAGTTCAGAATTCAATTTAATTATATATATTCTTAAAGACGTTACAGAAAAACCTAGTTCATCCTCTAAAGTAATTGATAGAACTAGGAAATCTAGCCCGTTAGTCACCTCATTCTCAAGAGTTGAGAGTGCCTTAAAGTAATGGGAGGATTGTTCATCATCATGGTCGTTATCTGGTTTTATCGAAAACCAAATTGGCATACTTGATGATGGTCTAGAGGATCCATTGACTTATAAACAAGCAATGACTGATGTCGATTATCTAACTGATGCCAAGAAATAGCTAGCTACAAAATTTCAAATAAAAGATTTAGAAATAAACAATGTTTTATCAGGATCCAAATTGTTCGGAACCACAAGAACAAAATACTAACCATGTCTCAAGCATCTTATATAGAAAAAGTGTTGTCTAGATATAAAATGCAGGTTTCCAAAAGAAGTTCGTTCTGTGTCTTAAGGTCTTGGATATTTTCCCAGTTTCTTCTTAACAAGCTCAACGTAAAAAGGTCTTTAAACTAGTATGAATTCCATTATTTATATATCTCTCTAGTCCTATGATGAAATGATTACTCTTACCGGCGGCGAAGAGTGGCCCAATCCTAAAATGCAACGTTTCTCTACCGAACCCTTATCTTGAGTTGGGATTGGGCGGCAAGGTCCAACCACTCATAGGCTTACTACCATTAGGATCACATCACTGTTCCCTGGTGAGGTGGACCAATTTGCCACGCTGTTTTATCATGTGACTCACGTTGCGTAGGGACTTTTCATTGTGCAATCTTTTTACGACACTCGTTTTACTATCGGAAGTCTCTTCCCCCAACATCCCTACCATATGGTCGTACTCGTGTTAGCAGCACACGATCATAGCTTTACACATGAGGTCAGAATTAGTCAAGATGGACTGTAGCACCCCAAGTGCAAGATTCGAACCAAGATTCCATATTTAGATCCTCGATGTTCCCCTGCAACTTGACAACATCATTCTTACTTTTCTTAAAGGCTTATTAGAGTGAAAGTTCTCTCCACAAACCAACACGAGTTCTTTCAACATGCTTTGTCCTTGCTCACATGCATTCTAGGAAAATTCCAAGGAGGTCATCCAATATAAAATTATTCCAAGTTAAGCATACTTAACTTTGAATTTCCTATAATCAAGCCATCAAAATGAAAAGTGCACATTGTTGGTATAGGTGTTAAATTTTAATTCTTTTAAGTCTTTCTTAACCTTACTTTCATGTCTTCAGGATCCCTCTCATTCGGATGTGATATCAGTTCATTTTTTTTTCTCTTAAACTCAGGGTGTTACACGTAAAAAATGGTAAATTGTCAAAATGTTAACTTTTTGCCTAAAAGCGTCAAAATTTAACTTTAACTTGAATGGTCAAATGATCATATTTCCTTTGGACTAAAGTTAGTGAGAAAATTGAAAATTTTGTTGAATAATCCAACTAACACATAGTGAGATAAGTGGCTACATGAGATGTAGACACCTAATCCACTACGTTCCGATTAGTGGAGTGTTAGGTGTTGAGATTTGGCCAGCTAATTACATGCAATTACGTTATTTATAGGTTCTCTTTCAAATTGTTAAGGACTTTTGCTGTTTTTTGTAATTTTGACTTACAAAATTATTCAAAAAAATTTCTCTCGACCAAATCTCAACCCTAAGTCGCACCTTCCAATTTCCAGCATTCTCTCCTAATTTTCTTCACTTATCGGGTCCCACAACTTGGTGTTAAGTTATGAGAATAGCGAATCAACACTAGTAGTGGCCCTATCCGTGTTTGTGTTCATGAAGAGATTACGAGGAACAGGAAGCTACGAAGGTATGATTTTCTATTAACCCTAATTCTTTTAATTAGAGTAAGTTGTTTCATATTAATCTTTAAATTGTTTAATGCATCTAGAGTAAATTTGATCTGTTTTTTCCATTGCACATGTCTCATAATCCATCACTTATGAGAACTTGAACTTGTTTATATAATCTTTGGTTTCAATTCTGTTTTAGAATGATATTTTTTATATGTTCGGATGCACAAGGAACATTGACTCGTGACAATTATATAAAATTTAGTTTGAAGTAATATGTTAGGTTTGCAAATAAATCTACTTTGATGCGCATTGTTCTAACCAACCTAGAATAAAACATAATACATGTCAATTAGACACATGGAAATTAGACATTCTACCTAAGAATCTATTGAACTTAATGTTATTGGGAAATTCAATATTATGCATGTGAGACCTATAGTTAAGACTCGTAGTTAAAATAAGAAATAAAATTTGACTAAGTGTCCTAAAATAGACGTTTTGGCTGGATTATACGGGAAGATGTTGGTTAGTCCGTGAGAAGTTTGAGCGACAAAACTTTTTAAGTTTAAGTGTGACTATGTGGTTAAGGTTCTATGCGAGAAGAAAGATTTGGCCAGAAGAAATAAGGAAACTTCCTAAAAATTTCCTAAAGTTTGCTTAATAGGCCAGGTGTAGAGATTAAGTTAAGCATGATTAAGCTCAAGCTTAAGCTTACACATGCACCACCAAGAGTAGGAGCGAACAAGAGTTTAAGGATGACTAAGCTTGTTTAGGAAGTAGTATACATAGGGGCCTTCGATGTCGTCAATATACATGTTTACAAATATATTTCTATGAAAATTTTATGTTATATAGAAAGCATGTTTTATGTGATTTCAATGATTATGAAGGTGTTCAAACCATTAGTATATTTTCCTATCAATTAGCTAACTGTTATGTGCACATAAGGAGTAAAGGTAGCCATGTAAAAAAGGACTACATGGTGGAGTGAAGCTGGCCAATGTAGAAAAGGATTGCATTATTGTGTTTAGCAGCCTAAGCAACAAGATCGAATCAGAATATTCTCAGATGTTGTTGTTACAGTAGTCTAAATGCAAACTTATGAGACTTAGCATGGAGAATGATTCAGAATTTTTGGCGAAAGGAATGATTGTTGACTAATGTATGTTTATGTGAAATGTTAAACGTATATGATTTGTTATGCGAAATTATGTGTTTATAGAAAAAGGTGAATTTATGTGATTTTGTTATTTGATGAAATGATGTTTACGAAAAGTAATTCGCAAAAAGGATTTCATAAAACCTTATTGAGTCTCTTAGACTTATGTTTTAAAGTTTTACCTTCTAGGTTTCAGGCGTTAAGGCTAAGTAGGAGAAAGGTGAGAGGGCATGTTATGCGAGAAGAGGCTACCAAGGTGTTTAGATTAAACTTAAGTGTTGTACTTATATAAATTTTATAAAGAGTTGTAGAACCCTTGTTTCAAGTTAATAAAAGTATTGTTGTCTTATTCGTCTTTTTTAAGTTGTTTTAATGCCTAAAATCATGACAATAATTAGGAAATAAATAATGGAAAGCATACAAATGTAGTTGAATTAAGAATCAGAAAAAACTCTAATTGCATCTAAACAACTTTAGAGATTAACATGCATATGAAGTCCTAATTAAAACTAAATTGGGGTTAATCAGAACCGTACCTTTGTATCTTCTTGATTTCTTGATAGTCTCCTCACGAACTCAAATCGGGACCACCACTAGCATTAACCTGCTATTCTTCGAATTTAGAATCGAGTTGTGGGACCTATAATTTGAAGAAATTATACATAGATGTAAAAATTTGGAGGGAATTAGGTTGAGATTTGGGAGAGGAGAAAATAATTTGTCTATTTTGAAAAAATAAAATTACCAAAATTTCAAAAAAAATTCAAATTTTGGAAAAATGGCTTTAAAAACCTAATTACATGAAAAAATGCATGTAATTAGTTGGCCAAATCTCAACACTTAACATTCCACTAACTATTAGTGGAACTTAGTGAGCTAGGTGTCTACATCTCATGTAGCCACTTATCCCACTAAGTGATAGTGAGATTATACAACAAAATGTTAGATTTTTCCACTAACATGTCCAAGGGCAATATGGTTATTTGACTCTTTAAGTCAAAGTCAAAAGTAAACATTTAGTCCGTCTTGACTAATTTCAACCTCCCCAGCATGAATCCGCATTCTTTTTTCTAAAATTCAAATCACATTTGAATATAAAGCTGATCAAAGTTTGACTTTTGACTAGTTTGACTTTTCAAAGTCAAGAGTCAATATTTTGACTTTTTACAACTTTAACCATTTTCATCAATTATGAGCTTCTGAATATGAATTTGTATTCATATTTTTAATATTTAAATCACATTTAAACATAAAGCTCTATCTCAAACTTATAGTTGATGGTTATATTAAATATGTTTCTCAATTTCTCTCTCTTTACCTAATTCGACAATTCAAATTATTCCTACATATTGTTCTAAGTTAAATCCATATGAGCTAGAAAGGGAACCTAATGGGCTTATAGATCATGGATTTCAACGATCCAAGATTACCTGGTTAAACCCTTTTAGACCGAGCTAATCAATATTCATTACCTAATGGGTCATTCCACTAAAGTCCCGTAATTGCACTTTCAGCTATAGATATATTTGTGTCCATCCTATGAAAATCTAAGGATAATACTGTTTGAACATAAGTTTATAGTTAGCTCAGGATTAAGATTAAGTTACCTACGTCATCAAAACCGAAATAGTCACTTTTATATAGTCAACTGTGTTTAAGATTTTGTCTTAAAAAAATATGAAATTACCTTTTCAAAGATAAGATAATTAAAAGATATAGATTCTCCTTCATTTTAGGAATCTTGCAAAATATCTTTGTGTAAATAAGGATTATATATATAGGTCATATTTATATTTAAATCACATTTAAACATAAAGCTCTATCTCAAACTTATAACTGATAGTTATATCAAACATGTTTGTTAGTTTCTCTCTCTTTACCTAATTTGAAAAAATTCAAATTATTCCTCGAACAATTCAAATTATTTCTACATATTGTTCTACGTTAAATCCATATGAGCTAGCAGGGGAACCTAATGGACCTATAGATCATGGACTCCAACGATCCGAAATTACCTGGCTAAACCCTTTTAGACCGAGCTAATCAATAGTCGTTAAATAACGGGTCATTCCACTAAAGTCCAGTAGTTGCACTTCACTCACTATAAATATATTTGTGTCCATCTGATATGACCATGATGAATAAGTTAATCGTTCACAAGTTGTTTGTAATCTCGGTTAGGTCAAAATATCAATTTACCTCGAGACTACATCTTGTTCCTTAAGTCTCACTAATCTACTATTGAACAATATGTTTAAGGTCCAACCTATAAACCAAATCTTTTTTGGGTCAATAAGAGGGCAGGGCCCCTTGTTTAAGACTTGGATTCAATCCTTTAAGAAAACAACCTCTCTACGAACCTTAAAGCGGGTAGGAGTGAATTTCATCTTATGCCTATATTCCTAGCCATCCATCTAGTCTTACCCTTGAAATGGGAGGCTTAGTGGACTAGCGTTGATGAGTTGTCCGCACCTATGAAAATCTAAGGATAATATCGTTTGAACATAAGTTTATAGTTAGCTTAGGATTAAGATTAAGATAGTTACGTCATCAAAACCAAAATAGTCAGTTTTATATAGTCAACTGCGTTGAAGATTTTGTCTAAAAGAAAATATAAAATTATCTTTTCAAAAGATAAGATAATTAAAATATAAATAGATTCTCCTTCATTTTAGGAATCTTGTAAAATATCTTTGTGTAAATAAGGATTATATATATAGGTCATATATATATAAATATATGTTGTCAAAAAGTAGGGTTGCACGGAGAAAAAAATTGAAAAAGGATTTACGACGGCGGTTTAACAGTGAGATTGATTGTAGAAGTTGCAGGCACAAAAAGGTAGTTGTGATCTTATCTTCATAGGATCAACATGTTGATCTATGTTGAATATTATGATGAGTAATGAAAAAGATGAAGCAGTGATTTGAGTGGTCACAGTAAACTTCAGAGGAGTATTAAGATATCGTCGAAGAGATTCACTCACGCATTCAGGGGGAGCCTGAAGTCTGAAGCTATTAAGCATGTTAAATAGTCAATAGTTGAACAAAGTTCATATGCTGTATCGATGTATTTTGACTAAAAGTGAATCATAATAAAATTACTCATCAGGGTTGTATGCAGCTCCCCAGACTTAGGCATCATTAGCTGAACTAGGTTACCAAAGTTCCTTGTGTCATTCTTTTCTGTTGTTCCTCTAGCTATTACAACAGTTATTTACTTTAAAATAAACTGAAGGTTTATTTGATTATCTCACACTGTTTTTCAATTGGTATCAGAGCGGGTTGCAAGATCATGGAGATAATCAGAGAGGGACATTCATCTTCATGACCTCTTGTACTGATGGTAAAAATTACTCGTATTGGAAGCCTCGCATGATATTTTTTATTAAAACATTAGATGGGAGAGCAACAATGGTTTTTTCGTGTTGTCAAAGAGTTGAACAATGAAAATAGATGGCGATATTCCACCCCTTGCCTGCTTTTGGTCCAAAGATGCAACTATTCCCTAGATACACACATCGTGATATTTTATTTATTTCACAATTGAATCAATTGAAAAAAGCCCTAAAGTTAGGGATTTATCAATCGGTAATGTTGCTCCAATACCCAACCAAAGAGCTACTGCGGTACCAATCTAAAAGACGGTTGTCGCTACTGGACGACGTAAATAAAAAATTTTTCAATAACATCAAAATATGTTGTCTCCTACTTAGACTGCTAGATCCCAAACAAATTTATATATCCTCTATTAAGAATGGCAACCTGAGTCTTGATATTATGCTATCTTTGAACGACTAGAGCTTTGGTGGCTTGATATGAACCTCCGATGATTTTTGTGGATGGTGTTTCAATTCTAAAGCCAGAGGTTGACTGGACTGATGCTGAAGAAGAAGCATCAGTTGAGAATGCTAGAGCTTTAAATGTGATATTCAATGATGTTGATCTAAATGTGTTCAAACTTAGAAACTTTTGTAGTACAGCCGAAGAAGCATGGAGAATATTAGAAGTTGCTTATGAAGGGACTACGAAAGTCAAGATATCTAGACTACAGTTGATAACATCAAAATTTGAAGCCTTGAAAATGTTTGAATCTGTTTCAGAATACCATGAGAGAGTTCTATAAATTGCTAATGAATCACTGCTGCTTGGTGAAAAAGTTCCTAATTCTAAGATAGTGCGCAAGGTACTACGATCACTGCCAGGATAATTTGACATGAAGGTCAATACCATAGAGGAAGCACATGATATAACTACATTAAAACTAGATGAGTTATTTTTGTCTCTGCTTACGTTCGATATGGCCATATCTGACAGAGAAAACAAGAAAGGCTAGGGAATCGCTTTAAATCTATATATGAAGAAGAGACAACAATAAATCAGTCTGATAATGAAGCTAACATGAATAAGTCAATAGCTCTTCTGACGAAATAGTTCTCTAAGGTGGTCAGGAAATTCAAAAATTTAAATACTACAGGATCGAACGCTCAAAATTCGAATCACTATCGAAGAAAAGATGGTGAAAACACTACAAAAAGGTATAATGATGTCTCAAATAGGAGGGAAGGAGACTATGGAAAGAAAAATGAGGGAGAATGAAGGTTTTTCATATATAGAGAATGTGGGGAAGTTGGCCATTATCTGGCTGAATGTTCCACGTTTTTAAAAAGACAAAAAAAAAACTTTCAGAAAAATTTTCATGCTACCTTGAGGACACTGATGATAGTGAAGATGATAATGGCATGATTGCTTTCACAGTATGAATTACAGAAACTAATTTTGGAGATGAAAGTGAATGTTCTAAAGAACATTATGATAAAGAACTGACTTTTGAGGCACTTAAAGTACTATGGAAAGAATATTCTAAAGCCCAAGCAATAAAAAAAAAAAAAAAGAATTCAAGACCTTATGGAAAAAATAAACAATTAGTGTCTGTCATATCATCTCTAAAGCGAAAATTCAAAGAAGCTAGAATGACTATGACCAGACAATAAAATCTATGAAGATGCTAAATTCAGGACATAATAGTTTAAGTAAATATGGTATTGGTTTTTATTCTTCAGTAAGAAGTATTAATCCTACAATTGAAGTAAAGTTTGTTTCTGCTTCAATAAAAGACAAGACAGATACAGTCACTATAACGAAAGTTGTTAGCCCTCTAGCTACAACTACTAGATGGATTTGTCATTTCTGTGGTCAGAAAAGCCATATTAGACCTTTTTGTTATAGACTACAAAGAGACAAATTGTGTCAGTGGAAGGTAGAGTATGACAGTCAAAAGCATAAATCTAATTCTGCAAATCAGAATAGAAGAAAAAGAAGTCGTATGGTCTAGAGAGTTAAACAGTCTAGACAATGTAATATCGCTTTTACAACTGTTCAAGCCACGAATGATGCTTGAAACTTTGACAGTGGATGTTCTAGACATATGACTGGAAATAGATCTTTCTTCTCTGAATTGAAGGAATATGCTTCGGATCACGTTACATTTGGAGTTGGTGCAAGAGGCAAAATCGTAGCCAAAGGAAATATTGCTCAAAATAATCTACCATGTCTAAATGATGTTAGATATGTGGATGGATTAAAAGTCAATCTGATCAGTGTAAGTCAGCTATACGATCAAGGTTACAGTGTGAATTTTAGCAAAGATAGTTGCCTAGTAATTGACAAAGATAGTCGAGTTCTTATGAATGGAAGTCGACAGACGGATAATTGCGACCATTGAATTTTTAATAATTCAGATGTTTTTCACTCAATTAAAGAAGATTAAACCTAGTTGTGGCATAGGAAGTTAGGATATATCATCTTAAAGAGCATAGATAGAGTTGTAAAAAATAAGGTTATTCCAAATATCGACATCAAAAGTAAATTCTTCTATGGAGATTGTCTAATTGGAAAGAAAACTAAAGCAAATCACAAAAGTCTAAAAGAATGTTCCACAAATAGAATTCTTGAACTTCTACATCTGGATCTTATGGTTCCAATGCGGACTGAAAGTCTTGGAGGAAAGAAGTATGTATTTGTTGATGTGGATGATTTTTCTCGATTTACATGGATTCAATTTTTTAGGGGTAAATTTGATACTGCTAAAATTTGGATCAACCTATGTTTAAGTTTGCAACAAGAAAAAGGGGAAAAGATTATCAAAATAAGAAGTGATCTTGGTAAGGAATTTAAGAATAAAGATCTCAATAGCTTCTGTGAATCAGAAGGAATATATCATGAATATTCTGCTCCTATAACTCCTCAGCAGAATGGAGTAGTTGAAAGAAAAAATAGAACTTTACAAAAAATGACTTGAGTCATGATACATGCCAAAGATTTGCCATTAAATTTTTGGGCAAAAGCTGTTAACACAACATGTCACATTCACAACAGAATTACTACTCGATCTGGAACTACTGTGACTTTATATGTACCTAATATGAAATATTTTTATGTTTTCGGAAGTACTTGTTACATTCTTTTTGATCGAGAATATCATCGAAAATAGGATGCTAAATCAGAACAGGGACTCTTTCTTAGATATTCTCAAAATAGTCAAGCTTACAGAGTATTCAACATTAGAACTGGATCAGTGATGGAAACAATTAATTTTGTGGTAAATGATTCTGAACACACTAACAAACAACTGATGATGAGGATGATGAAGCACCTAAAGTGACTGTGGTTCTTATTACTGCTCCTACTAATGCATATAAGGCTAACACGAAGATAGATAGTGTTGACATAAGCTCAAAATCAATACTTAAGGATGTAATAGTTGGAGAAACTGAACCTATTCCATCATCACCTGTTAGAATCATCCATCAAACTCGATTATTGGTGATCCTTTAGCTGGAATTACCACAAGAAAGAAGGATAAAGTAGATTATTCGAAAATGATCATTGACCTATGTTATAAGTCTGCCACTCTTAAGGATGAATATTGGATAAACACAATGCAAGAAGAGCTACTCCAATTCAGGAGTAACATAGGAAAATTTAATTGGAATCTAAAAAGCCCTTTACAGCGGAAGAGTTACAGAGACCCAATTTTAATTGGAACCTAAAAATACGATACATTGGCAAAATAATTATAAAATTAATTTCTATGGCTAAGCATGCTTTAAAAAAATTAGAGAGAAGAATAAATAAGAGAAAACTTACGATCGTTGACGTCTCTGTATCTACAAAACTCCAAATTGGGGAACACCACCACTTGGAAACATTCCTATTCTCTGGATTGAGATGGTTTGTGGGAATCAAATTGGATTAAGGAAATTTTTCTTTACAGAGAAAAATTCTTCAGAGAGAATTGGAGAGTGTTTACTATATTCATAGAACTCACCTTCTATTTTGTTACACAAAAAATTCCCTCTTCTTCAGACTGAAGAAGTGGGAAGTTGAGAGAATAAATGGGAACGTGGAAAACCCACCCATGTTCCCTATTAATTTAATAAATAAATATTAAATAAATATATTAAAATAATTAATTAATTAAATTTAATAATTAAATAATTTAATAATTAATTAAATCATATTTAATTAATATTTCATTTAAATCATATTTAAATGAATATCTCTTGCATAACCTATAGTTTTAATTTAATTAATTTAATT
The DNA here is from genome assembly GCF_025177605.1 of Cucumis melo. NCBI lineage: Eukaryota > Viridiplantae > Streptophyta > Magnoliopsida > Cucurbitales > Cucurbitaceae > Cucumis > Cucumis melo. The sequence continues at coordinate 36,209,829 of NC_066862.1, read as the reverse complement.
AAATCAAATTAAACTAAACTATTAATTAATTCTCCAATTAATTAATTTCTAAATTAAATATATTATATTTAATTTAATCCAAAATTTGAATCATATTCAAATATTGAATTTCTCTCATAACCTATAGTTTAATATGTATCACATACACATTAAATTTTAACCTATAGTTTTAATAAGAATCTAATTCATATTAAATTAATATTTGAACTCATTCAAATACTTCATTCTCTCATAATATAATTTTGAATCATATCCAAAATTAAATTTATATAATAAAGTCTAATTAAATATAAACTTTATATTATAATGTATCAACATACATTATATTAATTCCCAAAGTAAATTTGAACATTTCAAATTACAACCAATATAAATAAATCTCATTACTCTTTATGAGCTAGGAAGGGAACCTAATGGACCTGCAGATCAGAAGCTAAAATGATACGAGATTAATTGTCTAAACTCATTAACCACATTAATCAATATTAGTTAACTGTGTGTACACTACACTAAAGACTCACAACTGAACTCTTCTCGCTGTAGATATATTTCTGTGTCCACGAATATAGACCAATACCAGTAAGTTAGTCCTTCACAAGTGTTCGTAACACCAGTTGGGTCAAATTACCGTTTTACCCCTAAATTACTTCTAGTCTCTAAATACCAATGCTCCTCTAATGAACAACCTGTTTATGGTCCAACCACTAAACAAAAACCCCTCTCGTGCCATAAAGAGGGTAGAGCCCTTTGTTCAAGTTCCAGAAACACCATTTAAGGGAACATTTATCTACTTACCCTAAAATCGGGAAGGAAGAAATTCCATCTTGTGTGATTATGTTCCTAGCTCCACACTCGGTCTTGTCCCCAAAATGATAAGCATATTGAGTCGGTAATCTGGCCACTCTCACCCATATAAATCAAAGGACAATTCCTCGTAAACAGGAGTTCAGAATACACTCAAGATTAAGACTAAGTTACCTAAGTCATCCTAATGAAATAGAAACCCAACTAGTTAATGGAGTTACATCTAGTGATTACTATTTCATGGTCCGGTCTTATGCAAAATCATTGCATAGGATACCCTCACTCGCATGTCGCATACATGAACACATTGGATCAATTTGTTTGTATCAAATACAAAGTGAGTCGTATTCATAGTGTTACCAGGATAAGGTACCCAACCTTAACCCTATACTACAGACCCTTTAAGCTGATCTTGAACATTGATCCCTATATGTCTCTACATATTGTTCAAGACTCATCAAAAAGCTTAGGATGTTAGTTTATTGGATTTAGGTTATTAAGACAAAACTAATAATATAATCCATAACACTTATTTAAAATATAATAGTAAAACACTTTATTAATAATGGTCAATGGATTATATTAACTATTTACGAGTTTTAGGACATGAAACCCAATAGTATGGACCTTGGTTCCTAAACCTGAAGGAGCAACTATTATAGAAACCAAATGGATTTTCGAAAACAAGATTGATGAAGCATGGTATGTAACAAGGAACAAAGCTCGTCTGGTAGCTCATGGTTATGCTCAAGTCGAAGGAGTTGACTTTGATGAAACATCTGCATCAGTTGCCAGACTTGAAGATATTCGCCTACTACTCGGTATATCATGTATTCGCAGGTTTAAATTATATCAAATGGATGTCTCGCAAGTTTAAATTATATCAAATGGATGTCAAGAGTGCTTTCCTGAATGGTTACTTGAATGAAGAAGTCTATGTTGTCCAACCTAAAGAGTTAATTGATTCTGAATTCCCTCAGCATGCGTATAAGCTCAATAAGGCTTTATATAGGCTTAAGCAAGCTTCTAAAGCCTGGTATGAACGTTTGAAAATTTATTTGGGTTGTAAAGGATATTCCAGAGGCAAGGCGACAAGACGCTATTTATTCACAGAACTGACAATAATCAAATTGTGGCATAAATTTATGTCGATGATATCATATTTGGGGTTCCCTACAGAACTTGTTGATAAGGTTATTGATATCATGAAATATGAGTTTGAGATGAGTATGGTGGGAGAATTATCTTGTTTTCTGGGCCTATAAATCAAACAGAGAAGTGAGAGTATTTTCATATCTCAAGAAAAGTATGCCAAGAACATAGTTAAAAAATTTGGGTTGGAACAATCTCGACGCAAAAGGACTCCAGCTACAACACATGTTAAAATTACCAGAGATACTAATGGTACAATAGTAGATCACAAGCTTTACAGAAGCATGATCGAGAGTCTATTATATTTAACTGCCAGCCGACCTGACATTGTCTATGTCGTTGGAATATGTGCTCGATTTCAATCTGATCCTTTTCACATTTAGAAGTAGTCAAAAGGATAATTAAGTATGTATTTCACGAAACAAGTGAGTTTGGAATTCTATATTACTATGATACAAATTCTATCTTGGTTGGATATTGCTATGTAGACTGGGCGGGGTCTTCTAATGATAGGAAAAGCACCTCTGGAGGATGTTTCTTTATTGGAAATAATCTTATCTCATGGCTTAGTAAGAAACAAAACTATATATCTCTATCTACTGCAGAAGCTGAACATATTGCAGTAGGGAGTGCATGTACTCAATTGATATGGATGAAAAATATGCTGCATGAGTATGGATTCAGACAGGATATTATGACTCTATACTGTGGTAATATAAGTGCTATTGATATATCAAAGAATCTAGTTCAGCATAGTCAAACCAAACATATTGATATAAGGCGTCATTTTATTAGAGAGCTTATTGGAAATAAGATTATTACACTGGAACGTATTCGCTCGAATTTGCAATTAGTAGATATTTTTACTAAGCCTCTTAATGCAAACACGTTCGATCACTTATGCGCTGGATTAGGAGATTGTAAAATTTAACTCTATAACCAGCTAAAAAGACAGAGCATTTTAACACGATCATATATGATGGTTTGTGTCAGCACCATATTAGGAATAAATGACTATCTTGACGGCGACTGAAAAGATCTCCTTGATAAGAGAAAAATAATTAATAGAGATGAATTACGGATTATATAAACTGATCATTTGGTCTTCAAAATTTCATCTCTCTATTTGACATCAGTTTTTGTTTCTCATTTTCTCGTAATCTATTTTGTGCTCTAAGTTGGGCCAACAATGGTGAACACTCGTAAGGGAAATTATGCGGCTAAATCATCTGAAGAAGTTCATGAAGCTCCAGTTTCAAAATTGATCACACATGGTGTGAGAATAAGAGGTCGTCGGTTCAAAAGTACTCCACCGCGGAGACCCTATCGACTACCATCAGAAAAGTTTCAGGCGCATGTCTCTAAAAGCTCTCATATGTCTGAGCAAGAAGAAGTCAATACTTGAAGAGCTAGGACCAATGGTGAAATTGCTCCTAGTGCCTTTGAGGCTCATATTTCTTACATGGACTCTGATGACCTAGATAATATTCCACTGGCCAGACTGTTGAAGAAGAATTATGTTCCTGATGTTGCAACTGAAAAATCTACTGATCCTATTTTATCAGTTCATTCTCAGGAAAACTCGTCCTCTGAAGATGTGTTTGTTCCTACTTCCCTTCATCATGCTTCAAATGTAGAACCTGGCCCTTCGCATCACTCTGTACCTATTAGGTCATTGGTTCAGACAATGTTACCACTTCTAATCTGAATGTTGAACCTACACTTGCTTCTGCTGATGAATCTATTGTGACTGAAGGAAGATCTGTTGAAACCCTTGCTAATGATGAAGACAATGGTGAACCTGTCAACACTGACGTCCATGATGATGAGATCCTAGTAAATGAAAGTGTTGAACCAGATGTTCGCAATGATCCTCAACCTGAGAATCAACCAGTTGCAGACTTATCCAGGCCAACAACGAAGAAATTTCAGCAGAACCGGTGCAACATTACAACCAAGACTAGAAGAAAGAAGATCTCTCCTAAAATTCCATCTGTTCCAATTGATGGAATATCTTTTCATCTCGAAGAAAATGTTTAGCGTTGGAAATTTGTTGTGTAGTAAAGAATAGCTGATGAGGTAAATGTCTCAGATAAACATCATTCTTGCTTAAGTATCATGAGTCTTATTGAAAAGGCTGGTTTATCCAAGACTATATCGAATGTTGGACCATTTTATCCTCAGTTAATTAGAGAATTTATAGTTAACTTGCCAATTGACTCTAATGATCCAAATAGCCCTGATTATCAAACTGTTCACATTAGGGGTTTAAAATTCAAAATCTCTCTGGTTGTCATTAATGGTTTTTTGGGTAATAATGTTGCTCCTGACTGCTCTCCGACTATTCTATTGAATGAAGTTTTGGCATCTGTTTTATCTGGTGGGACCTTATCTTCTTAGCCTGTTAATAGTATTCTAGCAGTGGCTCTGAGTGTTAAATATGCTATACTGCATAAGATTGGCATTGCAAATTGGTTCCCATCTTCTCATGCCTTTAGTGTGTCCATTACCTTTAGAACTTTCTTGTATCAGATTTGTATCGACGAAATTGTACACACTGGATCATTTATATATAATAAGCTCCTAAGGCATGTGGGATCATTTGGGGTTAAAATTCTTATTGCTTTGCCACGGTTCTTCTCTAGTTTTCTACTTCATTTGAATGTTGTTGCATTAATAGAATCTGATGCCCCTGGACCTAACTTTAAGACTTTATCCCTAAGCTACAGACTAGTTTAAGGGAGTCATGTGCCAAATATAGATCATGATGTGCGTTCTTCACGAGGTCTATGCATGTTCGACACAAATTGATTGGGATGAGAATGTTAGTGGTTTCTTTGTTGATCGAGAGTTAGCTTCCATAATTGTTAATTCTCTTATAGTTGAGTCTCGAGCTCTCTCTACTTCCATTAATCTGTTATCTGAACAACGATTAGACGTTGACTCACTCATTCGTCATTTGAAAACATTGGCTCCTTCAACTAGTATGAGGGATCATGGTCTTCAATGATATTTCTTTTTGGTTCAAAGGGGGAGTAGTGGAAAGGATGGATGGATGTTGAATGGTAGATGTTTGTTGATGACTGAATGTATCTGAACCAGGAGTGTTGTTTCTTTGTTTTGTTTTGTTGGTTGATGGTTGAATTTTTCTCCTTATTAAGTTTTTTTTTTGTAAGAAAGAATGTTGTTTCTAAAGCTTCTATCTTGTTGATTAAAAGCTTACTGAATTGAAATGAAGAATCAGTTAGGTTGTTGGTGGAAGCTTGTGATGTTAGATATATTGTTTATGAGAAGTTTGTTATGACATGTTGTTGTATCCTTGCTAGCTATATGATCCATAAAATGGTACTGAGAAAGCGTTGTCTTGAACCAGAAAGGAAATCTCTTCTTTTAGACAAAAGGGGGAGTTTGTTGAAGATTTTGTCTAAAAGAAAATATGAAATTATCATTTCAAAGATAAGATAATTAAAACATAAACAGATTCTCCTTCATTTTAGGATTCTTACAAAATATCTTTGTGTAAATAAGTATTATATATATAGGTCATATATATATAAATATGTGTTGTCAAAAAGTAGGGTTGCACGAAGAAAAAAATTGAAAAAGGATTTACGAAGACAGTTTAACAGTGAGATTGATTGTAGAAACTGCACGCACAAAAAGGTAGTGTGATCTTATGTTCATAGGATCAGCATGTTGATCTAAGTTGAATATTATGATGAGTAATGAAAAAGACAAAGCAGTGATTTGAGTGGTCACGGTAAACTTTAGAAGAGTATGAAGATATCGTCGAGGAGATTTACTCGTGCATTCACGGTGAGCCTAAAGTCAGACATCTTCGAGAAGGATTACTCAAGACTTGAGGGAGAGACTGAACTCTGAAGCTATTAACCATGTTAAATAGTCATATAGTTGAACATAGTTCATATGATGTATCGATGTATTTTGACTAAAAGTGAATCATAATAAAATTACTCATTAGGGTTATCCGTAGCTTCAAGGCGTAGGCATCATTGGCTAAACTGGGTTACCAAAGTTCCTTGTGTCATTCTTTTCTGCTATCCCTCTAGCTATTACAACAGTTTTTTACTTTTGAATTAAATGAAGGTTTATTTGATTATCTCACACTGTTTTTCAAACTGTGTTATAACTTAAAAGTGACTATTTCATTGTTCCAGTCTTAGGTAAACTCTTTAAATAAGATGCCTCCACTTCCATATCTCTACATGAACGATTTAGGATCACATCGTTTGTACTAACTACAAAGCGGACCGCATCCATAGCATTCCCAGTGTAACCACCTAATTTTGTCCGACGTTATTTAAAATCAATTTAATTGTTAGATTAACTTTTGCCATAATATTGTTTATTTTTAATTTTGTAATTAACTACCTTTTTCTAAAAAAGGTGTTATTTAACTACTTTTTAAGTTTTGTAGATAGGTTAGTTAAAGTAACTAAACCATTTAGTTAGGGTAACTAAGATATTAGCATGTGTATATATATATATATATATATATATATATATATATATATATATATATATATATATATATATATATATATATATATATAATTAGCATTTTTATTTATTTATTTTTTTCTTTTTATAGCTGTTGGGATTTTGTCAAAAAGATTTTATGAGATTATCTTTTATTTAATTCCAAAACGATAAAAGATTCTCCTTTATCTTATTTTATAAGATTATCTTTTATTAATGAGTTATTTAGTTACAAAAAGATAAAAGATTCTCCTTTATTTTAGGAATTTTGCTAACCATCTATGAAGAATAAGATTTATACATATAAATCTTATATGTATAAATAGGATTTTCGAATACAGTGTTCGTGAGTGGAAAAATATTAAAAAGATCATTCACGGTTGAAGATTAACGAAGAATTGATTGTAGAAGCTACAGGAACGAAAAGACAGTATGATCTCATGTCTATAAGATCAACATGTTGATCTAAGTTGATATTAATTGATGAGTAATGATAAGGACGAGATGGTAATTTGCGTGATCACCGTATTCATCAGATGAGTATGAAGGAATCGTTGAGGAGATTCACGGATGAAGACAGGGGGAGCCTAAAGTCAGACAACGTTGAGAAGGGATACTCACATATTCAGGGGGAGCCTGAAGTCTGCAGTTGTTTGTCAAATCAAATAGTCATATAGTTGAACAAAGTCTTCTGTTGTATCAATGTATTTTGATGAAGTGTGAATCTTAATAAAATTACTCATCAGGGTTGTGCGTAGCTCCCCAGACGTACGCATCATTGGTCGAACGGGGTTAACAAAGTTTCTTGTGTTTATTTCTTCTGTTGTCCCTCTAGCTATTACAACAGTCTATAGGTTTAGTATTAACTGAAGATTTGATTGATTATCTCACCGTTTTTTCAATTGGTATCAGAGCGGATTATTAGATCATGGAGATAATCAGATAGGAACCATCAGCTTCTCGTCCTCTTGTTTTAGATGGTAAAAACTACTCATATTGGAAACCTCGAATGATCTTCTTCATTAAGACGTTAGATGGAAAAGCTTGGAGAGCTCTTGTGGCGGGTTATGATCCTCCTATGATTATTGTGAATAGTGTTTCGGTTCTAAAACCTGAAGTTGATTGGACTAATGCTAAAGAGCAAGCTTCTGTTGGAAATGCCAGAGCACTTAACGTGATATTTAATGGTGTTGACCTGAACGTTTTCAAGTTAATAAATTCTTGCAGTACAGCCAAAGAAGTCTGGAAAACCTTAGAGGTAGCGTATGAAGGTACTTCCAAAGTAAAGTTCTCAAGATTACAGTTGATAACATCTAAGTTTGAGGCATTAAGAATGACCGAGGATGAATCATTGTCTGATTACAATAAGAGAGTGCTTGAAATCGCAAATGAATCTTTAATGCTCGGTGAAAAAATACCTGACTCTAAAATAGTGCAGAAAGTACTTCGATCCTTGCCCAGGAAATTTGATTTGAAAGTTATTGCCATTGAGGAAGCTCATGATATTACAACGCTGAAACTTGATGAATTGTTTGGTTCGTTGCTTACGTTTGAGATGGCCACTACTGATAGAGAAAGTAAGAAAGGCAAGAGAATTGCTTTTAAATCCACACATGTAAGTGAGGAGGTTGTAAGTGACACTGAAGCAAACATGAACGAATCAATAGACCTTCTGATCAAACAGTTTTCTAATGTGGTCAAGAAATTCAAAAACTTGAATACCACAGGATCAAATGCTCAAAATCTGATTAACTATCATAGAAAAGATGGTGAGAACAATACGAGAAGGTTTAATGAAAATTCAAACAGGAGAAATAGTGATTATGGACGTAAAAAAGAGGGCGAAGGAAGAGTTTTCAGATGTAGAGAATGTGAGAGAGTTGGCCATTATCAGGCTGAATGTCCCACTTTTTTAAGAAGACAAAAGAAAAATTTTCAGAAAAATTTTCGTGATACTTTGTCAAATGAAGATACGTGATGGTGAATAAGATAACAGCATGAATGCATTTACAGTATGTATTTCAGAAACTGACTCTGGAGATGAAAGTGAATATTCTGGGCAGATTTGTTATAAAAACTTTACATTTGAAGAGCTCAAAGTTCTATGGAAAAAAGATTCTGAAGCCAGAGCAATATAAAAAGAAAGAATTCAAGATTTTATGGAAGAAAATGAAAGATTAATGTCTGTCATATCATCTCTAAAGCTAAAGTTAAAGGAAGTTCAATGTGAATATGATCAGACATTAAAGTCTGTAAAGATGCTAAATTCAGGAACTGAGAATTTAGATGTAATATTAAATTCAGGACAGAATGGTTTAAACAAATATGGTCTTGGGTTTGATACTTCTACAAGAAAGATCAATACTACAACCGAAATAAAGTTTGTACCTGCATCAGTTAATGACAAGACAGATATAGTCACGACAACAAAAGTTGTTAACCCTTCAGCTAAAACTACTAAATGGATCTGTCACTACTGTGGTAAAAAAGACCATATTAGACCTTTTTGCTATAAACTACAGAGAGATATATTGTATTAGTGGAAGGCAAAACACAGCAATCAAAAGTATAAAGCAAGTCCTGCAAAACAAAGTAAGAGAAAAAGAAGTCGTATGGTTTGGAGAGTTAAACAGTCTGGACAATGTAATATTGCATTCACATCTGTTCAAGTCATGACGGATGCCTGACATTTTGACAGTGGTTGTTCTAGACACATGACAGAAAACAGATCCTTCTTTTCTGAACTAAAGGAATGTACTTCTGGTCATGTTACATTTGAGGGTGGTACAAGAGGACGAATCATAGCGAAAGGAAACATTACCAAAAATAATATACCATGTCTGTATGATGTTAGATATGTGGATGGCTTAAAAGCAAATTTGATTAGTGTAAGTCAGCTATGTGATCAAGGCTACAGTGTAAACTTTAGCAAAGACAATTGTGTGGTAATTAATAAAGATAATCAGATTCTTATGAATGGTAGTCGGCAAGCGGATAATTGTTATCACTGGATCTCCAATAATTCAGAAGTTTGTCATTTGAATAAAGAAGATCAAACCTGGTTGTGGCACAAAAAGCTAGGACACATCGACTTGAAAAGCATAGACAGGACTGTAAAAAATGAAGTTGTGATAGGTGTTCCAAATATTGATGTAAATAGAAAATTGGTTTGTGGAGATTGTCTAACTGAGAAGCAAACTAAAGCATCCCATAAAAGCCTAAAGGAATGTTCCACTAATAGAGTCCTTGAACTTCTACATATGGATCTTATGGGATTATTGCAGACTGAAAGTCTTGGTGGAAAGAAATATGTGTTTGTAGTTGAAGAAGATTTTTCTAGATTTACATGGGTTCGATTTTTGAAAGACAAGTATGATACTCCCAAAGTCTACATCAGCTTGTGCTTGATTTTGCAGCGAGAAAAAGGAGTGAAAATTGTTAGAATCAGAAGTGATCATGGCAAAGAATTTAAAAATGAAGATCTCAATAACTTCTGTGATTCTGAAGGAATACACCATGAATACTCTGCTCCTATAACTTCTCAACAAAATGGAGTTGTTGAAAAGAAAAACAAAACATTACAAGAGATGGCTCAAGTCATGTTACATGCCAAAAAAAAAAGTTACCCTTGCATTTTGTGACAGAAGCTATTAACACAGCTTGTCACATTCACAATAGAATTACCACTCGATCTAGAACTAATATGACTTTATATGAGCTGTGGAAGGGCAGAAAGTCTAATGTTAAATATTTTCATATTTTCGAAAGTACTTGTTATATTCTTACGAACTGAAAATATCATCAAAAGTGGGATGCTAAATCAGAATAGGGTCTATTTCTTGGATATTCCAGAGGTGGGACTGACAAGACACTTTTTATTAATAGAACCGGCAGTGATCTCATTGTGGCTCAAATTTATGCTGATGATATTATATTTGAAGGATTTCCTAAAGCACTTGTTGATAACTTCATTGACATAATGAAATCAAAATTCAAAATGAGCATGATGGGAGAACTATCTTGTTTTCTGGGATTATAGATCAAACAGAGAAGTGAGGGTACATTTATATCTCAATAGAAGTATGCCAAGAACATAGTCAAGAAATTTGGTCTAGATCAGTCACAACACAAAAGGACTTCAGCTGCGACACATGTTAAAATTACCAAGGATATTAATAGTATAGCAGTAAATCACAAATTGTACAGGAGCATGATTGGGAGTCTCCTATATTTAACGACAAGTAGACCTGACATTGTCTATGCTGTTGAAATATGTGCTCAATTTCAGTCAGATCCTCGTACTTCTCACTTGACAGTCGTTAAACGAAAAATCAAACTGGGCTGGTTGTGTTGATGAAGTGAATGTTTTGGATGAACATAACTCATGTTTAAGTATCATGGATTTCTGGAAATCACTATGGTGGCAAGCTCTTAGTCTACGCATCTATCTATTGATGATTTGGCTTTTGTCTTATCTCAAGGAACATTATATTGTCAGTTTGGCCGTACAGCTGATCAATCTCAAGAGTAGACATTCTTTTATGGGGGAGAAGAGTTTTTTGCAAAAAGTTGATTATAATGGGCCGCCTAAAGGAGAAGCTAAAATTTGTCTTTTGATGGATTAAGGAGTTTGTAGTAGATGTGTTTATTCTGTTTTGGTTAAAAAAAATAATATTTTGTTTATGTGATGTGCCCTGTGTTTTGATGCTTCGGGTGATGCAGTTTCTGGTGTGTATGTTTTAACTTCTGCAATGGGTTTAGTTTTGACTATTGTCAGTTTGATGGTGTTTGTTGATTTCTTGTTGATATATGGTTCATCTGAATGCTAATATCCCAACTCCAAATGATGCTCCTGATCCTGACCCAAAGACATTGTCATTAAGCTACAGGCTATTTCAAGGAAGTCATGTTTCTAATATAGAACATGATATAAGACCTTCTAGGAACTCCCGTCTGTTTGACACTGATGATGTAGATGAGAATGCTAAAAGGTTCTTTGTTTATCGTGACTTAGCCTCCAAAATAATTAATACGTTACAGCTGAATCTCAAGCTCTTTCTACATCTATAAATTTGCTATCTGATGGAAGGTTGGAGGTTTGACTTTCTTGTTCGTCACATGAAGACACTGGTGCTTCAGATCGGGAGTAGTATTTCTTTTCTATTCAAAGGGGGAGAAGTTTTGAAGAAAGGGGGCAGGAGTAGTTATTGCATGCCAATATTCTGAAGCTGTTTATGTTGCTGTTTATGCTGAAGATGTGCAGTTCAGATGTTGTTTTGAATACTGGCTACAAGGTAAAGAAATGAAAAAAGAAATGAAATGATGATTGTGTTGATCTGCTATGCTATTATGTGGTTGAATATAGACAATTTCTTAATGTTGCTTTATGAGAATTCTCTGAGATGCATTCACTTGAATTTGAAAAGAAATCTCCTCTTTTTGACAAAAGGGGGAGTTTGTTGGGATTTTGTCAAAAAGATTTTATGAGATTATCTTTTATTTAATACCAAAAAGATAAAAGATTCTCCTTTATCTTATTTTATAAGATTATCTTTTATTAATGAGTTATTTAGTTACAAAAAGATAAAAGATTCTCCTTTATTTTAGGAATATTGCTAATTATCTTTGAACAAATAAGATTTTATACATATAAATCTTAATCTTATATGTATAAATAGGGTTTTCGAATACAGTGTTCGTGAGCGAAAAATATTAAAAAGATCATTCACTGTTGAAGGTTAACGAAGAATTGATTGCAGAAGATACAGGAACGAAAAGACAGTATGATCTTATGTCTATAAGATCAACATGTTGGTCTAAGTTGATATTAATTGATGAGTAATGATAAAGACAAGATGGTGATTTGTGTAATCATCGTATTCATCAGAAGAGTATGAAGGAATCGTTGAGAAGATTCACGGATGAAGACAGGGGGAGCCTGAAGTCAGACAACGTTGAGACGGGATACTCACATATTCAGGGGGAGCCTGAAGCTTAAAGTTGTTTGTCATATCAAATAGTCATATAGTTGAACAGAGTCTTCTACTGTATCAATGTATTTTGACGAAGTGTGAATCTTAATAAAATTACTTATCAGGGTTGTGCGTAACTCCTCAGACGTAGGCATTATTGGCCGAACTAGGTTAACAAAGTTTCTTGTGTTTATCTCTTCTGCTGTCCCTCTAGCTATTACAACAGTCTATAGGTTTAGTATTAACTGAAGGTTTGATTGATTATCTCACTGTTTTTTCAATAGCGTTCATTATTGCTTCATTAGTATTTTCTCAACTTGATTATTGCTTCTTTAATATGTTCTTGTCTTTTATATGTTATTTAATATTTTGTTTTTCCCCTCTTTTGTGGTCAATTTAACATGTTATTGTTAATAATTTTTAAGTTTGTTAACATTTTAAATTATTTTTTTATTTAAAAAGTCAGACGATGAAATCTAGAAAATTTGGGAGTCCAATTTCATAGAATTCTTGCGGTGAGGAAATCGATTCTTTGGAAGTCTTAGATCGATCTCTAATATGTTTTTATTAAAATCCCAAAATGTTATTTTATGTTTGCATAATTTATTATGATGCTTCTTTACTCTTGTTTATTTCTACTTTACAAGCCTCATTTTGTTTCCTATTTAAAATTTTCAACTCCTTATAATTAAAATTCTCGATGTTTTAAAATCTTTATAACTTAAAATTATCCAAGTTTTAAAACATTTCACAAAACTTCTTTTTTTTATCATTTAGATTTTTTTTTCTTTTAAAGTTACAATTTTTTTTATGTTTTTCAAACATTCAAAACTTAATCTATGATTTCATAAAGTTTCTTAATCAATCTTTTCTAATAACTTGTACCATTTTTCAAAGATACGAGGGATCACATCTTTAGGAGTCCAAGATTTGATCCCAAGAAAAAATGATTTTAATTAATGTTTTAAAAAAATCTTTCTATTAGAAGGCTATTCATATGACAGATTTTGAGAAATTGTACTAATTTCTTACTTTCTTGAGGCGGGAAGATTTTTTTCAACATAGTCTAATTGATGGAATGTTTTCCACTTATTTTATGAGATCATTGTTTCAAATATTGGAACAATGAGGGGTAAAATAAGACATTAGTTTTTAAAGAAATTAAAGAATATTTTCAATTCAATATTTGGAATTTGACCACTGTTTTCTAAACGGGTGTTGTGGGATGCTAACACCTTTCTCATACACAAATGACTCCCAAACTCAACTCTAGTTTTCGCAGGTTATTTTTTTATGATTTTATTTTCAAATTGTTTACTTTATTTCGATGTCCAATCACACCATAAAAAAAATTGGTGGCGACTCCTATTTTGTTTTGAAACTAACCCATTTTGAGGACGTCGGCTGCTCTGTGTCGTCTTGGACATGTGGCAACACCCAGAATAAGGCACCCAACCTTATTCATACACTATAGACCGTTACTCAAACTTTGTCCACGTTTATGTCTCTACATAAAGTTCAAGTCTACACTAGATAACCTCTGGATAGATAGCATATGTATCTTAGTTTATCACTTTATTGAATAGAATAAAATTTAACTACAAACTACGAGTTTTAGGACATAAATTCCAACAATAAAAGAGTAGATGCTTAATTAAAGATTAAGGACTTTAAGACTGAGTGTCTTTGGTGTTTAAACGCATCAAGGATGCTCAAGTCACGTCGCGTCTCGCATACCTCAAGGACGTGTATAGGGCGGGGTGTGACAATGCAAGTTTAACCGTTTTGGATTGGAACAATCAGAACCTTGGGGATAATATTTAATTATCTTAATTAATTGAATTGGTTAAGTGAATCCTGCATATAGACAAGTAATGATCGTTTGATGAATAAATTCCATAGACAAGGAGAGATCGTTATAACCCAAGTTAGGCATCTTTATGTTGAATCTTTTCATGTTTTCTTTGTTTCAATCATGCTATTTACTTTCTCGCAATCCAATTTCAACTCAAGCCACCCCTCCCCCCAATTTATCACTTTAACTAAATTATTAACTCGAGAAACTAATTTTTGTGCTTCCCGTACAGGTAGTATTGATCGTTATAGTATAAATTTCATTTGATTGACTATTTACAAATGACAGTAAAAAGGCTATATCAGTCTTCAAACATTAAAATTTATTTACGATATACATCTAAAAATTTGACTTTGTGTAATTTATTCATCTTACTTCATAATGCATAAGTTTTCAAATCTTTGATATTCATATCTGATAAATGTTTTCTTTTGCAAAATTTTAATCCAGATTTCTATACAACTTAATTGTGTTGTTAAAAGAATACCTTAATTTAAAGATATAAAATATCAAAATAGGTATATGTTATGAAAAAATACTTACCAAAAAGAATTGAACTTACTTAATCTACCACCAAATTAAAATAGTGATTGTTTGAAAGCACATTGACCAAAATCTCATTTTGAAAACGTTGATAAATTAAAGTGGACCAAATTAAAATAGGATTTTAAATTTATAAATGTTACACCTTATAAAAAGAAATTGAACAACAACAATATCTCAATTCTGAATTGAACATGCCCGTGAGAGATTACATTATAAGAAAACAACCACCAAAATTTTATCATATCTTTCCAGAACAAATCACACAACTGCATAAAACATTAACATACAAATATGAAAAAAGAACTGTGAAATATCAGAATTAGTTCTCATCCTTGGCTATAAGGTTTGGGATTCAAACCGAAAGAATAACTTCCATCCATATCGTGCTCAAACCACCAACACCCCTACCATTCTCTGGATCCAACAATAGAAGTAGAAAAAGTTCGTACAGACATTACAAGACACAAATACGAGTTGCAAGGGGGAAGTCGGAGCAACAAGGGGAAGCCGGAGCAGCAAGGAAAGAGACCTTTTTGCATGTTCACAGAGAACCCTCTTCGGACATGTAAGGAAGGCTGATTTCAAAGGCAAGGAGTGGAAACCCAGCTTTCAACAAAACCAACGACAAAGAAGGAGAAAGGTTTCGGAGGCAAGGTGTGGAAACCAAGCCTTCAATGAAACCAAGGATAGAGAAGGTGAAGAGAATTGGAGGCAAGTTGTGGAAACCGAGCATTCAATAAAACCAACAACATGGAGAAGGAGAAGTGTTTCATATTTGGGATTTGGAGAAAGCATTCGGAAAAAGAAAAAGTAGGCGTGAGTTAGAGAGATGGGATTCGGAGAGGGATGACAATACAAAGATGGGAACAGATAAAGGATTTGGAGAAGGGAGAAGGATTATGAGAAGGAGGGTCAAAGAAAGTTTACCTGGAGTAAAAAGGAGCGAGAGGAGGAGTGTCGAACAGTAGAAGGGGAACTGCCAAAAATTACAAAAGGATTAAAAAAAGTAAGGATTATTGAAACCCTAAAACTAGGATTTCCATAATCCAGACTGCAAATGTATCCTTCGTTTGGGGCCCAAACACATCATACGATGATGAATCAAGAAGAAAGTTTTCCAAGAGTTGGAAAAAAGAAAGAGACGTGGAAGTTGCCACTTTCTCTAAGTGAGATTGTTCAACTTCATCATCACCCAGTTCAGTTTCATAAACAACTTTGAAATCCACGAGGGTTTCCTTTTCACTAATAGAAGAAAGTTTGAACGTTGTGTTGAAAGAACTAAACCCTCTTTTCAATATGTTCCCTTCCATCACTTCTATCCCAAATTCATGCTTTGTTTCATCAAGTTTCACTATCTTTTCCTTTTGCCTTTTCATCATCTCCTCATCTGTAAATATCATATTCTTCTTTTTCAATACTCTCAAATCTTCCTTTCAATATTTGGATTATTGAAAACATATCATATAAAATGATTGTTACTATTCAACTAATTTCAATAACAATTAAATTTAAAGGACGTAATAAATTTAGATTTATTGAAAATAAAGGATCTAAAATGAAAGAAAATTTAAAGTATATCAGGAATGAAAATGACATTTTAATTACTTTCTTTTTTCTTTTTAAACTAACATTCCCACTGTAAAACCCCTTTTATATACATAACATTAGATCATTTGGATTAATATTGTAGTTTTAATTTGAGTATATATATATAATAATGAAAATATTAAGTTATTGCTAATTAATCAACTTCGAGAATTTTTTGATTTGGCGATAATTTAATTACAGCCAAAATCTAATCTAGTACTCACAATTGACAAATATTAATTAGATGAAAAAGTAGTAAAGAAATTAAGTATAGAAAGGGAAAAATGAAAAGAAAAGAAAAAACCAAATCAACTTACTCACCATGTACAAGATGGAAGAGCAAGACAGAGCCAAGGCCACCATCTCCATGAATGAGCTCAACTTTTTCAACAGAGTTGGGCATGAGCTTTGGAACAATAAATCTCAAGTCTTTGACCAAAGCTTTCCAAAGAGTTTCAATTCCAACCCTAAGTTTTGCTTCAGCTTCAACCTCCTTAACCATGGCTTTGATTTCTTTAGCCTTTATTTATAATGCCTGTACTGAAAGTTCCAAATTAAAGAAATCAGTTTTCATTTTTGTGTTATAAAGGATGAGATATATATACATATATGTAGTAAGGGATTCAACAGTTGTGTAGAGGATAAACAAATGGCTTTCATGCATTGTTACTGACGTTATTTTGTTTCCTTTTATATGTTAGCTGCTTTGGAAAATGATGAGACTTGTGGATCATGCCAAATTAATTGTGAAGACTGTTACAAAAGCGGTATGAAGAATTTGTGTTATGTATTATCTGTTATGTATCCATATCTGTTATGTATCACATCAGCCATGAAGAATTTGTGCTCTCCACTATTTTACCACACAAACAAAAAAGAAAAGTTGGACCTCCACAAAAACAAATAAACTAACAACTTAGAAGGTAGGAAGCTAGGAATAGCCAAAAACCAATAAAACAAAAGAACAGCACCAAAATCCACAAGAAGACGGTACCAAAAACATATAATCCAACAACTGGAGATAAAGCAAAACATACTCTATAGAGAGACAGGAGGATAAAACCACACAACGCAACATCCACTAAAATTCAACATACCTTCAACTAAATTTACTAAAATTGTTTTTTCTTTTTTTTTTTTTTTATATTCTCTATCATCTCAATAAAATGAAATTTATGGTGTCTTTTAAATCTTTACCATAATTTCAACTAAATAAACAGAAGAAAAATGGAGGTGGGTGCCAAATTAAACATGGAGAACATTGGGTGTGTCACACAGTTTTTCCATTTCGTAGATATATATATCGATAAAACAAGAAAAGCGTCAACGATAGTAGTTTGAGATGATTCTTCGGTTAATCAACAGAGGAACAACTAACGGTGCAAGTAAGTAGAGACAAAGTAGAAACACAAGACATTGTTAACCCAGTTCGATGACATCTACGTCCAGGTGGTCCTTGATCCGAGAACAGAGCTTTTATTACTTTATATTATAAATTATAATTGCAACCTTATGATCTTAAGTATAGAGTTTAAAATATCAATTCTTCACTCTATCCTTTAAGTGATATAATCCTACTGCAGGAAAATTTATCACTAGTATAATTCAAAGATGGTTTAGATAAAAATCTCCCCCATAATCATTTATCTCATCAATCTTCAGATTAAGGAACTGGTGCCGAAGTTCTCCCCCTTGTTGGAGAAATTTTAGACACTTATGGATACATAAACAAAAATTCAGTAGGCCAGGCCAGAAAAAACTCCTTTCTTTTTTCATATCAGAATAATCAATTAAAATGCCTTATTAAAGGCTTATAAAAAACGGACACTTACTAAAAATAAAAAACACGTTCTTACACCACTTGCCCACTAACTTAACACTTACCCACTAATTAACTTAACTTAACCTGTTAACTGAAAATAAATTAAAAAACATTAATTTAAATAATCACGTAATTTGAATCAGTCTTCAATACTTCCTCTTGATTCAAATTTGCTAATACCCATCATAGCTCTAAAGTAACAGAACTTCTCCTTTGACAAAGCTTTTGTCAGAATATCAGCCCACGCTCATGTGTGCTGCAATATGACAGAGAAACTTCTTCCTTTGCAACCAAATCACAAATAAAATGAAAGAAAATATCAATGTGCTTTGTTCGGCTATGAAATGTCGGATTTTTCGTCATTGAGATCGTTGCTTTATTGTCGCGGAATATTACAGTTGCTCCCTCTTGCTCATGTTGGAGTTCTGTTAGCATTCTTCGCAACCAAATTGCCTGACATGCTGCTGAAGTTGCTGCAGCATATTCTGCTTCTAAAGATGATAAAGCAACAATTGCTTGTTTCTTCGAGCTCCAAGTAATAACTTCTGACGCTAAAGTGAAAACATTCGCTGAAACACTTCGCCTATCATCCAAGGAGCTCGCCTAATCACTGTCTGTGAACCCGCATAATTTGAAATCAGAAACTTTAGAGTACCAAATACCATATTCTATAGTTCCAGCAATGTATTGCATAACTCGCTTTGCTGCTCCGAAATGATCCCTTGAAGGACATTGCATAAACCTTGAAATCACACCAATAGAATACGAAATATCGGGACGGGTATGAGTTAGATAAATCAAGCCTCCAACAAGGCTTCTAAACCGCTGTGCATCAGCCATCTCTACACCATCATTTTGTTGCAGCTTCTTATTCACATTCATTGGTGTAGTTGCTGGCTTACAATTGATCATACCAAATTGTTTGAGAAGATCCTTGGCATACTTCTTTTGTGAGATAAATATCCCACCATCAGTTTGACAAACTTCTAAACCAAGAAAGAAATGCAGCAAACCTAAATCTGTCATCTCAAATTTATTCTTCATATGTGATTTGAACTCAGCAACCAGAGAATTAGATGAACTAGTATAAATGATATCATCAACATAAAGACAAACAATGATGAAATCATTTTTACCTCCCTTTTTCTCATACAAGGTAGGCTCATTTGCACTCCTTTTGAATCCATTTTGTTGAAAATATCCGTCGATTTTGCTATACCACGCCCGAGGAGCTTGTTGCAACCCATACAATGCCTTTGTTAACTTATACACCTTTTCTTCCCTATCCTTTTTAACAAAACCTTCCGGTTTTTCAACATAGACTTCTTCTTGCAGTTCTCCATTAAGAAAGACTGACTTGACATCAAATTGATAGATTGGTCATTGTTGTTGTGCTGCCAATGCTAGAACAATCCTCACTGTTTCGAAACGAGCTGCAGGAGAGAAAGTTTCCTCAAAATCAATATCATGTTGATGTGCATATCCTATTGCCACAAGACGAGCTTTTTGCTTCTCTAAACTCCCATCTGCAGCAAATTTCGTCTTATACACCCACTTCAAGCCATTTGCATTTTTTCCTTCTGGTAAGTCTACCATTTTCCATGTTCCATTCTTCTCAATAGCTGTCATTTCTTCCTTCATTGCTTGCTGCCATTTTTCTTTGCTTGCTGCCTCATCATAAGACATTGGGTCAAAAACAATAAGAGCAAATTGAGAAGAATTATAGATATCTTCCATGGACTGAAACCTCTGAGATGGTAGTTCATCTGATGTTTCATCATTACTTGATGAAGAATTGTAACGACCCAACTTTTCGGACTAAGCTGAGGTCACTACTCAGTACTAAGACTCGACCACAAGACACACAAACTCATAAAAACCGGTTACGATTCATTAAAAACGTTTTATAATATTACAAAAGCAGTTTTGGGCCCTATTTTAAATCACAGTCACGAGAGTTTCAAAATACAGTACTCAAATCATCAAACACGAAATCACAAAACCAAATATTCTAACCGTGACTCGATCTGACAGTGAAAATAGAGAGTAACAAAAATACATCAGCGAAAGCATAAAGAAAATCAGACGCGTCCATATGGCCTTCACGCATCCTTCTTGCCCCTCGTCGGTCTGCCCCTCGCTGTACCCTTACCTGAAAAATTAAAGAGGAAAAAGGGTGAGTATAAAATATACCCAGTAAGGGACCCACTACTGGGCTCGTTAGGGAACAACAGTTAACTTTCTATTCGGGGGTACCCTACGTAAACAGTCTAGTGGTTCCGTAGAACACACACATCAGTCTCGTGATCCCGAAGGATGCACGTATCAGTCTAGGGATCCCGAAGGATACACCTATCAGTCTAGTGATCCCGAAGGATGCAAATATCAGTCTAGTGATCCCAAAGGATGCACGTATCAGTCTAGTGATCCCGAAGGATGCACGTATCAGTCTAGTGATCCCGAAGGATACACCTATCCGTAAGGTACACAACCCCATAGATGAAGCTGACCGTTACCCCTTAGTCCATACTAAATCGTTTACAACAGTCACACTCCGACAGCGTTCATATTGCAATCTCGTCATAGACTTCGTCAGTCAGATAGTATAGGTTTAAATAACCATATCCTCAGTTGCTACATACGTATCCAATTCACACATCATTGTGATATTATTTAGATCCAGTCAACCAGTCAAATCAGAATCGGACTCCCAGTCCTTCCACGACATAATTCCATAAACAAAATCCAGACAATAGACTACCACATACCTAACCTTAAGACTTTTAAGTCCATCGACATACAATTCCAGTTCACAACATAGCCCATTAACATAACTACAATACACAGAACATTCGGGCATCGATGTCTATCTGTAAAAAACTCATTTCACACGATGGCACATAAGCTACAACTAGCGGTCACGCTACCTTTAATCAGACAAGAGCATACAAGTGATATGTATTAGTCAAACATGCATCAATTCATTCAGTACAGTTTCTAACGTATAATCCCCTGTGGATTACTACGTTTCCAGCCTCGACCTGAGGTTCAGTAGTAGGAAATCCCTTACCTGATACTTGGTTATGCCCCTCGATCGAGTCCACGCTCAACAAATCCACCTAATGAAAACACAAGGGTTTTAAATGACGATACTAGTAAAAGTCATTTTTAAATGGTCCTAAGCAACATCCGTTGACTTACCCGAGAAAAGGAAAGCTATTTCCAAATAAGCCTGTCACGAAACTCGAGAATTTGAGCGTCAACTCCCTAATACCTTCAAGGAACGAAAAGTAGGATCATGTCTTACTCCAATATTCAGACTCGAATCGGTTATAGTAACATTGGGTAAATTACCAAAATAATCCTTACCAATGACTCACCGTGACCCGAAGTGGAGGGAGAAAATGGCTTAGATGGCTCGGCTTGGCTTGGCTCGGCTCACCCTCGGCTTGCGGCTCAGCTCCGCTTGACTCTCGGCTCGCGGCTCACGGCTCAGCTCAACTCGGCTTGACGCGACTCGCGGTTCGGCTCAGTCTTCGGCTCGCGGCTCGGCTTGACTCGGCTCGCGGCTCGGCTCGCTCTTCGGCTCGACTCGGGTTTGTGGCTTGAATTTACGGGTCAGATTGGATAAGGGTTCTCGGGTCGGGTCAGCTTGAAATCGAGGCAACCACGAGCGACGGATCTTCGGGCGTTCGACGGCAGTGATGTTTCGCGGCTTGAAGGAGTTCGACGACCGGCTCTGCTTCAACGCGGCGGAGGGCGGCGGGGCGTCGACAGACACGGTCGGACGAAGGATGCACGACGACGTTCGGTTGCGTGAGGCCGAGAGGGAGATTGGAAATGGATGGGGCCGCGGCAGACGAACGTTGAAGCTGAAAAATTGCCGACAACAGAGACAGAGACGGAGACAGAGGTGGAGACAGAGGCGGAGACGGAAGAGGAAGATGGCGACTAACGGCGGCGATTTCGTCGGGTGAAGAACAGAGGAAGAAGAAGACGAAGAAGAAGGAAAAGAAAATGTCGGGGGGCGGCGGATGCGCGCGGCTAGTGTTAATTTAAATATATATATATATAATAATAATAATATTTAATTAATAATAATCTAATAATAGTAATAATAATAATAATAATAATAAAATAATAATATTAATATTAATATTAAATTATAATAATAAAATGAATAATAATAATAATATTAATATTAATATTGTATTATTATTATATCAATTTACAAAATATTAAAATTAAAGAAATTCGTAACCCTAAATTTCTTTTTCTTTCCTCTTCGAAGGAAACCGAGAATTTATACCAAAATTTTAAATTTCTGAAAATTCACGCAAAATGATAAAAAGTTACCTCGAAAAAATTCGGGGTGTTACAAGAATGGTAACTTTGTGGTGTTGATGAAGTACTTGACGGAGATGTTGAGGTAGGTGTTTCCTTTGAGGATTCAACCACAGCTTGTTCTCCATCATTTGTCAATTCACCATCCACTAGAGAAACATATTCTTCACTATTTTTCCAATCCCAGCTAGCACTCTCATCAAACACTACATCTCTTCTTGTGAGAATTTTGCCATTAAGAGGGTTATACAATCTATATGCTTTGGATTGAGTACAATAACCAACAAAAATGCATTTTTCAGCTTTTTTATCAAGTTTTTGACGAACTTGAGAAGGTACCAAAGCATAAGAAATACAACCAAAAACTCTTAAATGACTTACATTGGGTTTTTTGCCATACCAAACTTCAAATGGAGTTTTATTCATGACAGCCTTTGTTGGTGAGATGTTCAGTAGGTAGATGGAAGCTGAGACTGCTTCAGCCCAAAAATCATTCAAAAGGCCTTTCATTTGCAACATGCTTCTTGCCATCTCCACCACAGTTCGATTCTTCCTCTCGGCTACTCCATTTTGCTCCGGAGTATAAGGTGTTGTCAACTCCCTATGGATGCCATGTTCCTTGCAAAAATGGTTAAAGTTGTTGGACAAAAATTCTCCACCTCTATCACTGCGAAGAGATTTGATGAACATGCCACTCTGCTTTTCTACCTTTGCCTTGAAATGCTTGAACTTCTCAAATGTTTCTGATTTGCTTTCTAGAAAATATATCCAACTCATACGCCTATAATCATCTATAAAAATCAAGAAATAAAAGCTCCCACCAAGAAACTTTGTTTGCATTGGCTCGCACAGATCAGCATGAATTAGCTCGAGACACTTCGAGGCTCTCCAAGCTTTCCCAATAGGAAAAGATTTTCGAGTTTGTTTTCCATACACACATCCTTCAAATATATTAATAGCACTGATTTTCGGTAACCCAATAATCATATCTCTTTGATTTAGCAAAGAAAGCCCTTTAATATTAAGATGTCCGTACCTTAAATGCCATAACTCCGAGTTGTTCTTTGTTGTATTTGTTGCAGTAGCAGTAAGAGCAAAATTTTCCACATTTGAAACTTCCAGCGGAAACATTTTGCTTTGAGTCATCTTTACTTTCGCCAAAACTCATCCTGCTTGCTTATTTTTTATCAAGCACGCACCATCATCGAACAAGATAGAAAACCCACTCTCCATTAGTTGTCCAACACTCAGCAAATTATATCCAATATCAGGCACATACTGAACATTTGTGAGAATTCTATTTCCATGGTGAGTTTCAATTCCCACCGTTCCTTTGCCTTCTACTTGTAGCTCCTTGCCGTTTTCGAGCTCTACCTTCAACTTTTCTCCTTCGTTAAGCTCTTTGAATACAGGCTTCAAACCTGTCATGTGATTCGAACAACCGCTATCAATGAACCACACCTCTGCTGTCGATCACTGAGTATGTTTATCATAAAAAGCTTATTTTCACCCTTTCCATTATTCTCAGATGCTTCATTCTCTGATGCGAAATTGACTCTCTGATTTTTGTACCAATAGTCTGCCTTTACATGACCAAACTTCTTGCAATGGTAGCATTGAATATTAGCTTTGTTGCTTGATTGCACTCCGAACTACCTTTGTTCTTCATTTAGGTTACATCCTTTTTCCGGTACCACAACCTCGACCACGATATCCTCCTCTTCCTCGGCCTCGAGTCATCACACAATCACTGTCATTATACTTTGGAACTACATCCTTTACCTGAAACGCTTTTTCTTCGTTTCTTTCCATCGATCTATTGATTCTCGACTCATGTGCTTCAAGAGATCCCATTAATTCAATAAATGTGAAAGTGGACAGATTCTTTGATTCTTCTATTGCAGCCACAACATGATCAAACTTTGGAGTCAAACTTATCAATACTTTCTCCACTATAGTCTGGTCCTTAATCGTCTCGCCATATGTTTGCATCTGACTAATAATTATCGTTGCCCGTGACAAAAAATCAGCAATTGATTCTCCATTTTTCATCATCAAGGTCTCAAAGTCTCGTCTAAGTGATTTCAATTTAACCACAAGTACTCTTGAATCTCCTTGAAATGCCTTTTGCAAAATCAGTCACGCTCGTTTTGACATTGTTGCTGCAGCAATCCGCGAAAAAAACACTATCATGGACAGCTTGTTGAATAATCACCAATGCCTTCGAGTCTTTCTTCCTGTTCTCCCGCAACTTGCCTTTGTCGTCAGGATCTACATAGCCTTGTTCTACTAAGTCCCATAAGTCTTGAGATCTGAGAAGAGTCTTCATAGGTAAACTCCAAAACTCGTAGCCTTCTCCTTTGAAGATTGGAATGAGTGGTTGTGTTGTACCCATAGCATTGCCATTGCTGCCCATCTTTTCTCACTTACACTCAACTCACTCTCTCGAACCTTGCTCTAATACCAAAATTGTTGGAGAAATTTTAGACACTTATGGATACAGAAACAAAAATTCAGTAGGCCAAGCCAAAAAAAACTCCTTTCTTTTTTTCATATCAGAATAATCAATTAAAATGCCTTATTAAAGGCTTACAAAAAACTGACACTTACTAAAAATAAAAAACACGTTCTTACACCACTTACCCACTAACTTAACACTTACCCACTAATTAACTTAACTTAACCTGTTAACTGAAAATAAATTAAAAAACATTAATTTAAATAATCACGTAATTTGAATCAGTCTTCAATACCCCTTAATCTAGTGTCTCATCAAACGTCTGATTAAGGTTTAGTACTTCTTCATCACAATAAAGCTTTCAATCTTCGTGCTAACGTTGAGATCAACGTTCATCATAGAACACAATGGATTATTCCAAGCAATTGCATTTACTTATTTTTTTTCTTGCTTCATAGACGAAGTCGTAACTCTATTTTCTTTCTGCGCACACAGAAAAATTCAAATAAGGATAAATATATATGTTTCCAAGATTCTGGCCTATTCCATGAACAAAGGAAATAGAAGATCTTGATTTACAAAATCTTTCCTTAACAATAATATCTTGAGATAAGCATTTAATTAAAAGAATATCTTTTATATAAAATATATTCTTTTAATAAATTATTGGCTTCAAACACAGAGGTCTTCTTGAAGAAAAACTCTGAACAAATAATTTGTGAATTTCTGAAGATGGTCCCACCAATAATTCAACAAACTCCCCCTTTGGACCTCCTTCCTTTATTTGTTCAGACATGCAGACAAAGAGAGATAGCGACACCAAGAGGCACTGTAAGCCAATCATTTAAAATTCATATTGAAGAGTGAACCATCAAAACAACACAAAAAGATACAGTTTACAGAACAAGTTCACTCTCATGAATTACATAAAAAATATTAGTAATCAACACAAAGACAAAACAAGAGAAAGACAAAAAGAAACAGCTCATAACAAATACAGCAGTAGTAAATATCAATAGCATATACCTAGCCCATTAAGCACACACACCGCACTAGCCAACACTCCCCCTTGCATATTGGCAAATAACTTAAGAAGCAAGAGAGGATCCCAGAGGCTCTTGAGATTCAATTAGAGACTATACAACATGGAGAGCAAAATTGATGGCAACCCTTCAACTAGTGAGTCCAACAATAACCTCGTTTATATCTTGAATAGTGACACGAAGATACCACGATTCATCAAACAGAAGTTGAACCAGTCGAGATGCTAACTCAAAAGAGAAATGAAGACTATTAAAGGAAATACTCAGGTTACTAGCTGAGTTCTGAGAGCCAACCCAAGGAGGACAAAGCTAGATGGAAGATCTGGTACATGAGTCCCCTAAAAGAGTTTGTAGCTGAGTGATATCGTTTTAGGAGCAGGGTCAGGCACATCGAATTTAGTGAGAATATTTGAGTGTTGAGATAGATCAAGAAATGCACTGAGTAACCTAGAGAAGGAAATGGAAATATTAATCCTAAAAGTATCTATAACAACTCAACTTTTTATATTATGCTGAGGTCATTACTATTAAAAGTAATAAAAACTTTCTTAACTAAAATAAGAAAATAACACTAACTTTAACTAAAAACCTCAAACGCTCACTATAATTAAAAATAAATAAATGTATGTAGAAATAAGTCTCTAAAAATAAAATCCTAGCTTGGGTCCTATCTAATTTCAAAAGAGAAATAATCAAATAATACAAAAATACTGAAATCAAAACTGGAAAGTAAAAGCAGAAGAAAAACGTTTTCTTATGACAAGTCGCGGTCACTTCTTGTCATTCGCCAGTTTCCCTCTACCTCTACCTCTACCTCTACCTCTACCTCTACCTCTACCTCTACCTCTACCTCTACCTTTGCCTGAAAAATTAAACATAAAAAGAGTGAGTATAAACATATACTCAGTAAGGAACTTACTACCAATCCCGTTATTTATTTGTTAACTTTCCGTTAGGGTCCTATAAAGAAGTACCCCTAAACTAGCACGTTTTCAAACACACGCAATTTAATGATCTCGTAGGAACATCTTTGGTCTTCGGTGACCCCAAAGGAACACCTAGGACAAAACTAGTTTTTGATGAACTCGAAGGAACACTTAGGACAAACCGGTCTTTAGTGAACCCGAAGGAACACTTAAGACAATCAAGTTGTAAGTGACCCCGTCGGACCACTCACATACATAACATCTCATTATAGACTGGTGATCCCGTCGGACCACACAATCATAAAAAGATGGTGATCCTAAGGGACACCCATATAGGTACGATCCTAATAGATAAAGTTAACAAAATACCCAATTCATAGCATGTAGCACATCATAACATCATAAAGATGGCATGAATATTAATCATAAGGCTCTCAATCATGAGATTAATATTTCATGCATCACTATCATTAACATAAATCAGTCATCATCATCAACATAACTCAGTCATAACTATCAATCATCAACATGAGTCATCAATACATTATGCATTTTATCTACATAAAATGCATAATAGAGAAATCCCTTGCAAACTCTTAACTTTAGTGTAAGGGCTAGTAGGAGAATCTCTTACCTGGAGATTAGAAAACAAATAATTATGTCTAACAGCAACAATCAAAGCTTTCCAAATAGACAAGTCCTAAACATATATGAAACTAAATTAATACTTTTCCTAGCTAGCTAAAAGTCCCAAAACCCAATTAATTCAACTTACCCAAGGTTGAGGTTGAATTCCAATTCAACCTTAATTGGGGTAAGATCAAAGTTCTCAATTCTTCCAATTAGAACTAGCCAAGCCTTCATGAAAAAATATAATACAACTTAAAGGAAATTCCAACTTAAATCCAAAATTAAATTAGTCGATTTTGGTAAATTCAGGTTGGCAGCTCGACTAAAATGGATCAGCTCGGGTGGCTAGAGACTGGCATGGCTCAAGGACAGATGGGATTGGCTTGGCTTGGAGGGACACTCGACTCAATGGCTTGGATCTGTTGAGAGGCAGATAGCGGCTCGGGTAGGTGGCTTAAATGGCTCGCAAAGAAACAGCTTGCTTACATGCACACAGATCAAAAAAATAAGGGTGACTCGCATGCGGCTTGGAATTGAAACACAAACGATCAGTGAACACCCTTTTATGTCGGACGAAGACTTACGAATGGCGGCCAGTGCAAAGGGGATCTCTTTGTCTTCAATAGAGATAGAGGGA
Organism: Cucumis melo; assembly: GCF_025177605.1. Classification (NCBI taxonomy): domain Eukaryota; kingdom Viridiplantae; phylum Streptophyta; class Magnoliopsida; order Cucurbitales; family Cucurbitaceae; genus Cucumis; species Cucumis melo. The sequence goes on along the minus strand of NC_066862.1, from coordinate 36,181,553 downwards.
GGTGGAGACTTTCGGAGCACAGCGAAGCATGACGGACGAAGACAAGACATTTGATTCGCAATCTTGCACATGTTTCAGATTTGGGTTCGTTGTGAAATGATCGACGAGAGGGACGGAGGGGTTGATAGAATAGAAGGGGGCGTCGGCTAGGGTTTCACAAGGAAGAAGATGATGGATGATTTAACTTGCACACTTCTCGAGGTTCTTATAATAATAATAATAATAATAATAATAATAATAATAATAATAATAATAATAATATTATTATTATTATTATTATTATTATTATTATTATTATTATTATTATTATTATTATTATTATTATTATTATTATTATTATTATTATTATTATTATTATTATTATTATTATTATTATTATTATTATTATTATCTCCAAAATTACCTTTTTTTTCCTTTTTCCACTTAATCATAACTAATACTATCTCTCTCTTCCTTATCTATCCATCAAATCTTTTTTCTATTTATTTTTCTCTTCTCCCAAAAATAACACATATTCCTTAATTAATTATATTATTCCCATAATATAATTATTCTTATCTTCAATAACTAAATTAATTATATATATACATATATATAATTACCAAAAATTCTCTAAACTTCACCAACTTAATTAATCAATAACATTCCACTTATATCAAATCTTTCATAACACGAAAATCCCATCCAATAATTAATTAATTCTAATTCCCACAAAAACAACAAAATCTCACCAATTAAATCAATTAACACCCAAAATAATTTCAACATGATTAAAATTAGACTTAAGGTAATTAAAATTAAAATTACCTTACTTTGAGGTGTTACAATATCAACATGCCTTAAGACTTGTTGATAAACCAGGTTACCAACATCTACCTTAGAACAAGTTCCCACCAAGTATATCAGATTTGTCAGCGTTGTGGTGACAGTGGAGGATGCCAATTTGTAATATCAATCTTATGGAGAATGGCATCCTTGACACGAGCTTCATGATCGAAAATTGCCCTTCAGACAGCCCTTGACGAACAGAACCACCTGAGAGCTCCAAGGCCAGCTACTCTGAGGACGAAAGAGTAATAGAAACAAGAAGAGTATTTTTAAAAAAAATATTTTATGAGAGCTAATTAGATGCTAAAAAATTTACCTCGAGCATGAACTTTCTGGTATTCTGAGGTTTCATGATCATTTAAATTAACAAAGAGATTGACAATGAATTCTTTGATTAGTTTTGGATAGAATGGTCCAACATTTGTGATAAATGAGAATAAACCAGCAGTGCATATGAGATCAAAGACAACAGTACACAAACGATGTTGATCAGATATAACAGATTCATCAGCAATACACCTTTAAACTACATATTTCTAGTTATGCGCACAATCTTCAGAGTGGAAGAAGATGCCATCAATTGGTTTGGAAGGAACATTTAGTGGAAGCTTACGTCTCCAAACCTTGGTGGTGACAACCTTCTAACCTCTAGAGGGCACTCAAAATTGCTTCTTAGTGGTAGCAGCAGACACCACCAGGACAGACTCCAAAGTTATAAGGGAAACTGTAGACGTAGTGCTTTTACTTGCTGTAGGCTGAGTAGACATCAAATTTATTCACGAGAAGCATCATATATTATAGAAGTTGGAGACGTGACAGACTCAAAACTAGGTTTAGACGATGAAACTCAGCAAATAAATCTTCAATGGTCTCTTCAACTGAAGAAGGAGCTTTAGACGATGAAGGAGTATATGTCGGGGCATAAGTAAAGGGAACCTTGCTAGAGGAAGGAACCTCATGACCAGAGGAAGAAGTACTAAACAACTCCTCATAGAGTTTATCAGCATTCAACGGTCTTGCAAACCTAGGCTTCTTAGAGCGTTTGAGACTACTCTCCTTAGTGAAAGAAACCTTAGAAATGACCTTTCTGTTCAAAACATCGTACAAGACTACATTGTCATCATCAGATGACTCTGAGTCTACGACAATCATTTCTACAGACTCAGAATAAAAAATAACAACCCTAGGCTTTCTTTGAGATGAAAAACGAGAGAATCTATGAGGGTTAACCTTAGTATCAGTAGTCGTGGTTGACTTGAGTGGAGACTTTGCAGTATCCTTGCTCAATGCAGCAACAAATTCTTCATGTAAAGACTTTGAGGACTCAAATGAAGAAGAAGGTGCAAGAATATCGCTCACACGAGTAATCTATGAAATTGATTCTGTGCAGAAATCATCTTGTATCTTTTAGGTTTTAGAGCAGGATTAGCAAAGGAAGATGGTGTCGTCATCGAAGAAAAGGTGGAGTGATAGTGTGTTTTTCAAGTAGTCATCATTTAAGACTTGGTTAGATTAAATAAAGGCAATAGAGGTAGACGAATCGATTGATGCAAGTACACTAGACGGTGAAGTGGAAGTAGCAGATATAAACACTTATTCAAATTCAAATAACTTTCTTGCGAGCTAGGTAATGCTAACCAAGCCCAATGACAGCAGTTAGTTGGCCCATGAAGGAATATCATTAATTGCTATTTGTTAAATTGACATACTCCAAGCCTAGCTCAAAGTTTCTCAAACAAAGTCACCTCTAATGGTTTTTCCCTGATTTCAACCAGTTGAACAAACTACTAATATGCTCAAGAGAGATTTTCTTAGTTCCTACAAGCTCACAAATGAAGTGATGTCAAATATCAATATTTTTTGTTCGACTGTGCTGAACCAGATTTTTAGAGATGTTAATAGAACTTATACTATTGACATACAAAATCGTTGTCTCTTGAGAAATATCATATTCAGATAACATTTGTTCATCCATAGAAGTTGGGTACAACTACTACCAGTAGTTATGTATTCGACCTCAGCTGTAGACAGATAAATGCAATTTTGTTTCTTACTGAACCAAGCAATAAGATTATTGCCTAGAAAGAAACAGCCACCTGATGTACTTTTACGATCTTCAGCACACCCAACCAAATCGGCATCGCAATATCCTACCAACACTGAGGTTGTGTCGAATGAATACCAGAGATCGAGATTAGTAGTACTTGATACATATTTCAGTATGCATTTAGCACAGTGTAGATATGACTCTCAAGGATCAGCTTGGTATCTGGCACACACACCTACAGTAAAGGCTATATCGGGGTGACTGACTATTAAATACAGCAAACTTCTTATGATACTGCAGTACATGCTTTCATCAACTTTCTTACCAATGTTGTCCCTGGAGACATTGAGATTTTTTTTGAAGTAAGAGTTCGTTTTGTCTTGGCTTTATCAAGAGCAAACTTCTTTATCAAGTTTCACATTGATGAATTTGAAATCCTAAAAAGAACGATAACTCTCCCACCATACTCACTTTGAATGTTGTCTTCATTTGCTCTACAAATATTACTATCATAGAACGAGGTTGGCCTTCAAATATGATATCATCTACATATACTTGAGCAACTAAGAACTCTTGACCTTTCTTTTTAATAAATATAGTCTTGTGAGTACCTCCTCGAGAAAACCATGAGTCAACAGAAAAACAAAAAATCTTCCATACCAAGCTCGATGGGCCTGTTTAAGTTCATAGAGGCCCTTGTGAAGTTTATGCACATAGTCTGGATTCACAGGATTAGTAAACCCCTTTGGTTGAGCTGCATAAACTTCCTATAAGATATATCCATTTAGGAATCCACTTTCGACATCCATTTAGAATAATTTGATCTTTCGAACACAAGCAAGCCCAAGTAACAAATGAAAGGCCTCCAATCGTGCAATTGGAGCAAAAGTTTCTCCAAAATCAACTCCTTCGATTTGAGTATATCCCTAAACAACAAGACGAGCTTTATTTTTTATGACGTTCCCTTTCTCATTTGTCTTATTTTTAAATATCAATTTTGTACCAATGATATTAACATTTGAGGGCATTGAGATTAATTCTTAGACCTGGTTTCGCTTAAACTGAAGTAGTTCCTCCTACATAGCCTTTATCCAATGTTCATCTTTTAGAACTTCAGTAACATTTGTAGGTTCTACTACAGATGTAAAGTAGATGTTAGCAATCATCTTAGCATAGTCACGTTTGTCCTTCTTTTGAGTAGTAACTCCACTGTTGATATCTCAAATGATGCTACTGGTTGGGTGATTTTTCTTCACCTGAGTAGAAGGTACGAAGCACTGATTCCTTGAGGATTCTGTTACAACAGGATCAGCATTACTGGTTGTAGAGTACGATCAAGAGTTGATACAACTATCACTAGTAGGGCTATCGTTAGACATTATAGTTGTAGGTATAACTTGGGAATCCTTTTTAGCATTGGTACGTCTTGTATTTTAATAAGACTCTGTTTCATAGACTGTTGTCTTGAATCATAATCATCCTTTATTTCAGCAAGATCTTCAGTGTTGTACAATGACATTTATAGATTCTACAACAGTTTTGGTACGTTTATGTCAAAAAGCTCTATTGTTAATGGAACATCTGAGAAATATACCCTTATCAGACTTGGAATCCCTTTTCTTTTAATGATATTCTTTGTCATTAAGTATATGACATTTGCTGTCAAGAACATGGAAATATTTTACATTTGGTTGGCATTCTTTCCATAGTTGATAGTTGGTACACACAGTCTTGGGGACAAAGAGTAACTCGATTGTGTATATGGCATGTTGTGCTTACTGCTTCAACCTAGTACAGAGGGAGAGATTTTGCATGGAGCATAACTCAGGCCATTTCTTGAATAGTTTAATTCTTTCTCTCAACAAATCCATTCTACTGACGAGTCAAGGGTACTGAAAATTCATGAAAAGATCCCTCAGATTGATAGAACTCATTAAACGTAGAGTTCTCAAACTCTCACCCATGATCACTTCTAATTCTTTAGACTTTCTTGTCTTGTTCACGCTAAGGTTGAAGACATAATAAACGAAAAACATTGAACATATTAGACTTTTCTCTAATAAATCTTATCCATGTGAATCTGGATAGTCATCAACAATTACAAACACTTCCTTCATGGCTCTTCACTTGCATGAGGCCCATCAAATCTAAATGAAGGAGTTCTACTACTTGATTTGATATGTTTTGATCGCTAGACTTAAAACAAGATTCTATTTACTTTTCAGGAGAGCATTCAGTACAGAAGTTATCAATATTCTTTAACAAAGGTACTCCCTGGATATGGCTTCAGCTTTTAGAGTTTTACAAATTTTAGCTATACTCACATGTCCAAGACAGTTTTGCCATAATATAGTTTCATTAGATTTAGACAGATAACATTTGAGATTTTTGAGATCATTATCCCAATGATAATACTTATCAGAGAGCCTCGTACCTGTTATAATAGTATTTTTCTTGGAATCTAGTACTTCACACTTATTTTTCAAAAAATATACTATAAATCCTTGATCACACTGCTAACTAATGCTGATTAAATTAGCCGATAATCCCTTAACCAATCTGACATCATTGTGAACTGGAGCTCTAGGTCAGTTAATGTGACATTTGTCAATAACATTACCTCTAACACCATGCCAAAAGTAACTTGTCCTGTTCTACTCCGTTTTAATCCAACAAAGAGAAGAGAATTTCCTATCATGTGTCTAAAGCAACCATTATCAAAATACCAGTCTTCAGATTGGGAAGTATACATGAAAGTGAATGTTACATTGAACTTCATTTGGTTGCTTTTATCCTTCATTCTCCACATTGTCTTAATAGGACAACAAGTAGATGAATTACTTCTTTTATACTTAATGTTTCCAATTTTAGGGTCTTTCTTGTTGAAACCATATAGTTTGTAGCAAAAAGGTCTAATGTGACTTTTGTTTTCCACAAAAATGACAGCCCCACCTTTTTTATGAACTAGTCATTCCTTGGAAAAATACTTTTGAAGAATTTTGAATTTTAGAGGTGCAGCCATGATCCTTATATTCTGAGGCACGAACAAACATAATAGATTTTGTTTGAGAGGTTGATTATTCTTCTGAATACTCAAGTCCCTTTTTATCATTCTTTATTTTCTCTCTGCTCGGAATCTCATCAAGACTATTAGTTTCAGGAGACAAAAGTCTAACAAACTTAGTCAAAGAATCATAATCATTTTGAACATTGCTCAGTTCGTTTTTCAATTCTGAATATCAATTCCATCAAGCAATGATTGTCCTCGATAAAAATCAATATGTTGTCCTACTGACATTTAAGAACTTCGAGATTCTCTTCCCACATAGATAACATTTCTTCTAGTTCTGGTCGAGTAGTTTTAGCTTCTTCCTTTTCAGATATAGTTGAAGATTCTTCCTTGATACTTTCTACAATACTCTTGATTAGAGTACTTCCAAAGTTTTCACAGTTGCTACCTGAGGATGATTCCTCATTAGATAGAGTAGCAACAAGCCCCTTTTTCTTACACTTCAAATAAGTAGCACATTCAGCTTGATAATGTTCAAAGCCTTCACATTCATGGCATCTGACATTTCTATCAATTTAACCAGTATTACAATCACCATCTTTTCTATGAGATACAACAAATGAGCTTGAGGATCTTGAGTCGGAGTTGCTGTTGGGCTAAGTTCTGAATCTTCCTGCCTTTTTTAAAACTTGCTTTTAAATTTTGAGAAACGTCTTGACAGTAAAGCAACTGTCTCTACTAAGTTCTCATCCTGTGAAGGGTTTTGGGTTTGGCTTTGTCATATCCTTACTTATCCCTTAGAATGAAATACTATTTTTTTTCTTTAACACATTATCTTCGAGTGAAAGTTCAAAGGTTTTCAAGGATCCAAACAACTCATCAAGTTTCATGGTGGTGATATCGTTTGCCTCCTTTATAGTCGTGGCCTTCATGTTAAACCGAAAACGAAGAGATCTCAACACTTCCCTCACCATTTTTGTATCAGTAAATTTTTCTCCCAAAGCAAATGATTCATTTGCCAAATCTAAGACACGAACATTGAATTCAACTATCGTTTTATCTTCTGCCATCTTGAGAGCTTCAAATTGAGGATAAAATCTGAAGTCTGGATATTTTAACTTTTGATGTCCCTTCATAAGCAGTTTCCAGAATATTCCAAGCTTCTTTTGCTCCAAGTATTGATCAATTTAAAGACATTATGATCAACACAATTAAATAATGCATTTAAAGCCCAAGAGTTTCCAAGAGATGTTCATCCTCTTGTTTAGACCAGGATATCTTTGGTTTGATAATGACTTTCCTAACAACATCCCTAGTAGATGGAGGTTCCCATCCACCGATCGCAACTTTCCAACATTTATTGTCAATAGATTTTAGAAATGTTATCACCCTAGCTTTCCAGTAGGAGTAGATAGCACCATCTAGAACTAGGGGTCTAGTTGTTAAAGTTCCTTCACGTAAAGAATCCATTGAAAGAAAAAAAAACTTGCTCTGATACCAATTAATAAAATTAGAAAAATGTCAACAACAATAGTTTGAGATGATCCCTCATTTAATCAATAGTAGGAACAGCTAATGGTGCATGTAAGTAGAGATAGTAGAAACACAAGTCATTGTTAACCCAATTCGATGATATGCATCTACGTCTGGGGGGTCCTTGACCTGAGAACAGAGAATTTATTACTTTGAGTTATAAATCATAATTGCCACCTTATGTCTTAAGTATAGAGTATACAATATCAATTCTTCACTCTATACTTTAAGTGATATAATTATAGTGTAGAAAAATATATCGCTAGTATACTTCAAAGGTGGTTTTAGATAAAAAATCTCCCCCTTAATCATTTATCTGATCAATCTTCAAATTAGGAACGGTTGTCGAAGATCTCCCCCTTAATCTAGTGTCTCATCATACATCTAATTAAGATTTAGTACTTATTCATCACAACAAAGTTTTCAATCTTTGTGCTAAAGTTAAGATCAACTTTCATCATAGAACACAACAAATTATTCGAAGCAATTGCATTTACTTGTTTCTTCTTCTTTTTCTTGCTTCACAGACTTTTGCGTCGTAACTCTATTTTCTTTTCGCGCACACAATAAAAATCAAATAAGGATAAATGTATATGTTTCCAAGATTTTGGCCTATTCCACAAACAAAGCAAATATAAGATCTTGGTTTACAAAATCTTTCCTTAACAATAATATCTTGATATAAGTATTTAATTAAAAGAATGTCTTTTATATAAAATATATTCTTTTAATAAATATTGGCTTCAACACGGAGGTCTTCTCGAAGAAAAACTCTAAACAAATAATCTATAGTTTTCTAAAGACGGGCCCACCAATAATCCAACACTATATGCTACTTTTTAGTATATGAAGTGTGTATATCAGTAGTGTATCATGTATATGTGTACTTTTTTAACATTTTATCGGCTCATCTAGCTTTTTTTGCTATTTTTGTAAAAATATTAACTGTGGACTATGGAACTTGTTTTTTAAAACTTAATTGGTGAAATCTAACGTACGTAAGGTTTATTAAACTCTTAATAAATTTATATCATTCTTTGGCCCAAAATTGGAATCCTTTTTATTGAGATAAATTGTGAGTCGACCAAATTCTAAAATAATTTAAACATTTATTTATTTATTAAATTATACCATTAAAAGATAAAAGGAAACTGTTAATTTTGAAAAAATGAAGTCAGACACGTGAAGGCTTTAAAAGATGGACTTATCAATAAAGAGTTTGATCACTAACTCGCTTCAACAAAACTCAACACTCGGTTCTATCATACTCCCCAATCATGCAATCGAAAACGAAAGAATCAAAGAGAAAATGGTTACCAAATATTGTTTAGAGTGAATTGTTTTTTGTGTTTGTTGAATGAAAAATTTGATCAATTAAATTCTACCGCATCATCACATTCAATGTAAGATTGTACTTGAATCAATACAAAAGTTCCATGACTTAATAAATTTTTTTGAAAATGGTGTTTGAAATTATTTAGAAAAAGATAGTTTAAAAAGAAAGTACATTTTTCAATTAAAACTAGGAGGGATATGAATGAAGTTGAGAAAATTTATTATATATGCATGTGTATTTAAAAGTAAAAACATAAAAGTTAAAAAGAGAAGAATAAAAGCGGACTTACTTTCTAGTGTTTTTTACTAATAAAATGCTTCATAAATAAAATAGATATTAAATATAGCATAATAATTTTTATTTTAGAAGCCAACATGTACGTCGGAAATAAGAGAATAGAATGAAATAACAAATACGAAACCTATAGGAAATTTGGAAATGGTAAAATTTGTCATCTTTCTTACCCATCCACACTCATCCACAAAATCCTATTTATAGGCATTTTGGTATAAGCATTGTATTGTCATACGACGTATAGTCACCCTAATCATGAACATCTATGTCACCTAATATTTAGGAAAATTGTACGCAAAATAGAAAATAAATAAATTTATAGCATAATAGAACAATATTTACAAAAATGACAATATTTTGCTAGTCATATGGTAAATCTTTTTAAAATGCAAATTTTGTGTCCTTCAGTTTTCTTCTTTTATGCTATCAGTGATGACTTCTGTCAACGACGACATGCCTAATATGTCGGTGTTTTTTTTTCTTTTATGAATTTATTACTCATAACATCAACTTTGAATTTCTATATGATATAAATGTTGATAGCATAATCTGAAATCAATAATTTATTTCAACAAAAGTTGCAACTAATCAATTTTATTTATATTATTATCGATAGAAGGTATCATATGGATAATATGTTATTAGTGATTCAAAGCTATTACTGATAGCATGCTAATTTCTATCTCTTTTCTCTGTCCATTTATGCTAAAAACAAACAACCACAATATCACTTTATAATTGCATTACCTTGATCATATCGTCGATATACAGTAGCCTATTAGGGACAATACTTATAAGTGCTATCAATGATATTCTTCTATTGCTATCACTAGTAGATATTATTAGTGATCGCATTAGAAGAATATCATTGATAGTACCTATCAAAAAGACCAATTGATAGCCTACTTAAACCTCATCGATTAAAAATTGATATGGTTACTAAGAAGATATCACTTATAAAAATATTCTTCTAATGATATCACTTATACTTGCTACTAGCGACATTCTGTCTAGTGCAATCATTGATAAATAATGTTAGTGATATCATTTTACGTTTATAGCAATATAGCAAAATTACTTATAGTAGCTATCAAAAATATCAATTGATAGCAACATCTCTAATAGAAGATATTATTGATAGTAATTGATACAACATTTCTCAAATTGAAAGTTATTAATGATAACAATTATCAATGATAACAACTAACTATAGTAATTGATACCATATTTCTCGAATTTAAAGTTACTCTACCCTTTAGAGGCTATCATTGATAAAAGCTATTGTTGATAGTTGTTATCAATTATATCAACTGATAACATATTTCTCAAATTAAAAGTTATCATTAATAGCATCCATCAGTAATAGCAACATATAAAACCTATAAATTGTTATTGATGATAGTTCTCAATCTAATAAAAACCCAATCTAGTAGATAGTTTAACAGAAACCCAACTCAAATTTAATTTGGGAACTTAAAATTACCAGTACATTGAAAAAGAAATACAGAAACTAATTTACTGTGGTTAAGCATGCTTTTACAAAAAAAAATAGAAATTATAAAGAGATTGAAAGTTACATACGTTGTCGAGTCTGTATCTGCTAAACACAAATTCGGGGCACACCACCACTTGAAAACTTTCCTATCTCTGAAAATGAGATTTTGGTTTGTGCAAATCAAAATTGGAATGAGAATTTTGCAGAGAATAATTGAAAGACTACGCAGAGTGAATTTTTTCCATAAAATTCCTCTCATTATGTATTGTTACCTACTTCCTCTCTCTTCGTCCTTAAGAACGAAAAGTTATTGAAAGAAACGGGATACGTGGAAAAGTTTATGTCACGTTTCCCGAATAACTTCCACGTAAGGGAGTTATTCATTTAATTTAATTTAAATTAATAATAAATTAATTAATTAAATCATATTTTATTAATATTTCATTAGAATCATATTTAAATGAATATCTCACACATAACCTATAGTTTTAATTTAAATAATTTAATCAAGTGAAATTTAATTAAATAAAATTAAACTAAATTTTAACTAATTGCTAATTAAATATCTTATATTTAATTTAATCCAAATCTGAATCATATTTAAATATAAATTTCTCTCATAACATATAGTTTTAATGTGTATCATATACACATTAAATATTAACTTATAGTTTTAATATGAATCTAATTCACATTAAATTAATATTTAAACTCATTCAAATAATTTATTCTCACTTAAATTAATTATAAATCATATCCAAAACTAAATTCGTATAATGAAGTTTAATTAACATATAAACTTTATATTATAATGAATCACCATACGTTATATTAATTTTAAAGTAAATTTGAACATTTCATATTACAACCAATATATATTAGCCTAATTACCCTTTACGAACTAAGAAGAGGAACTGATGGATCTATAAATCAGAAGCTACAACGATATGAGATTAATTGGTTAAACTCATTAACCACATTAATTAATATTCGTTAACTGTGTGTACACTCCACTAAAGACTCGCAGTTGAACTCTTCTCACTATAGATATATTTTTGTGTCCACTGATATAAACCAATAACAATAAGTTAGTCCTTTACAAGTGTTCGCAACACCAACTAGGTCAAATTACCATTTTACCCATGTGTTACTTCTAGACCTTGAATACTTATCTTGCCCCGTCCCAAAGTCACTCTATACAACCATGAGGAGGCGTGACCACCTAGACGCTCAACGCATATCTTCCCGTGAGATAATACATTGAACGCCTAGTAGGTGGAATATAACACAACAATAATCATTTCAAATGAAAAAAAGAAAATCTAGCGTGATTACATTCGTCATCCTCTTAATCAAACACTCATCATATTTGTTGGAATTCTCTCATCCTTTACTGATTTGATCCATTCTCTTCAACGTTTCTCTTCTCCTTTGCTCATGTGGATTAAGAAACAAATTTTAGGAAACATGCCAGAATTTGTAAAAAACGATGAAATCAAGAGTTCGGGTTTATCGACAAATGAAATTTTAGGTTCCATCCTTGAGAATATTAGAAGTTTCTTAGAGCTAATGAAATTTTTAACTAAAACAACAACAATCTAGCAAATGGAATCAACTTACATGTAATCAATTAGCAGGTGGATTTAAGTGTAATATCTTTATATAAGAAGTGTGTGAATTTGGACTTTAAGTCCAAACCTTCCAATTAGCGAAAACCCATTTATTTTCATTCAAATTTTCATTTTACATTTCTTTGATTTATTGTTGAAAGGAATTCATCGCTGCCAAATTCCATCGTTTGTTCATATAAATATTTCTACAATCAGTTACACAAAACATTATAAGCAATCGGAGTGTTTTTATGGGAAAAAAAAAAAAGAACAAAAACACAAAACTAATAGAAATCTATACATTTTCTTAAAAATAAATTTAACTTTTCTTTTAAGTCTATTTAGTGATAAAAACTAACATTGATAGACTCTAATTAATCCACAAAAAAATAAACAACAATGATGAAACTATCTTTCTTCAAGTCTATGAAACATATCATCAATAGACATAAATATAATTAACAACACTATAAAAACAATAATAAAACTATACATATACTTATTTTTCATGAAAATAAATTCCATTCACTTTCAAGTCTATCAATCTCTTAGAAACATAGCATCGATAGACACTAATTAACAAGTACACTAAAATAAGAACAATGAGATGCATATTATTTTTACTTTTCATGAAAATTCAACTTTTTTCAAGTCTATCAAAGACAGAAACCTATCATCAGTAGACTCTAATCAACTAAAAAACAATGAAACTATACATTTTCTTACTTTTCATGAAAATAAATTCAACTTTCTTTCGATCTACCTATGCTAGAAATTAAAACGTATCATTGATAGACTATCAAATACAAAACAAAAGCATAATTGAAACTATATTTTCTTATTTTTCATGAAAAAGAAAACTAAACTTTCTTCAAGTCTATCACCAATCAAATTTCATCACCAATAGTCTATAAACAAAAAACTATACATTTTCTCACTTATCATAAAAATATATTCCACTTTCTTATATTCCATCAATGATACATCACTGTTAGAAACCTATCATCGATAGACAAAACTAATCTCTCAATTTAAACAACATCAAACTATATATGTATTTTCTTACCTTTCATGAAAATAAATTCAACTTTCTTCAAATCTACCAATGATAGAAACATATCGTCGATAGATTCTAATAAACAACACAAAGAAAAAGACAATCACTTTAAATATATTTTTATGATAGTTCTATCATTGATGGAAGTTTATTGATTGTAAAAGTTTATCATCGATAGAAGCATTAACAATCAATTTATACGAATTATCAAAACTAAACAAAAAATGTGAATCATGCTAATATGTTTTCAGGATATGCATACTTTTATTGTTAATAAAAGTTCATCAATAATAAAAGTGTATCACTTATAGGCTAGAACCATTATTAATCAATTTTTATCATTTATAGAAAATTAAAAAAAAAACGTGAACCACACTAATATATTTTCAATGATATGTTTCTATAGTAGATAAAATTTTATCACTTAGAAAAGTATATTATTGATAGTGTGTCATCACTAATAGATCTTTGATAAAAATAATATTGGTGATAGAGGTATATTAGTAATAGAGTATATCAACAATAGTTTGTTACCACTAATAAATTGATATATTTCTTTGATAGAATCCTATTTGTGAAGCCGTGTTTTGAAGTAAAGAGGTTATGAAGAAAGAAGCTATAAAAAAATGACTAAGTATAAGAATGACATGTTGTGAGAAAGGAGGGTGCATTCCGGCTAGGTGATGCGAGGACGGGAAGTTCGCATAATAAAGTTAGGTGATTTGCTTAAGACAAGATAACACAAGAAGGGAAGTTTAGTAAGTTTTTTAAGCTAAGTGTGGAAGAACCAGATGAGCAGAAAGTAAGTGGCAGCGAACAATTAACCAAGTACCAAGTGATGAGCAAGGCGAGAAAAGAAAGATGACCCATTAATTAGGATTAGTTAGCTAAACATGTGTTAAGGTTAGGATTAAGCATCATTATAGAAGATATTAAACTTACACATATAAAGCAATAAGTTGGTGCTGGCAAGCTAAAATGAATTTAAAGATGATTGATCTAGTTAAAGATCTATCGAAAAGGCATCCAGCGAGGAGAAGAAAAAGGAAATTTGGAAGAGGGTTAGGAGGAAACGTTTAGTTTTTGTGAGTGACCCTTCCAAAGAAAGAACAAAAATTTCGAAGTTTAATCTTTTTTTCAAGTCAAGTTATGTTATATATAGTACAATGCATGTTATAATCTTGTCTATGTTTTATAAGAAAAGCATGACCCTTTGAAAACCATTAACTTTATTTCTGTCACAGCTAGCTATTATGTGTGCACATAAGAGTAAAGGCAACCATGCGTTGAGTGGTCTGCATGGTGAGGAGGTAATTGAATATATGCGTTGAGAGATCCACATTCGAGTTGACCGCCTGAACAACTGTAATTGAACATGTAAATTTCATAACTTGTAAAAATACAAGTTATTGTAGTCTTTAAATGTAACGACCCGACTCTTTATGCTGAATCGAAGTGGTTACTAAATCTAGGATCAGTGTTTAAGTCATAAAATCTGGTGTAAATAAATGCAAAGAAATCTAGCAAATTTATTTATGAAAGATAGTTAAAGTAACATGTAGAAATACGAGTTAAGTTTAAAATCCCTAAGCGGGCCCTATCTACATAAAGATGGTAAATAATGAAAGTACTCGAACTCAAGTGCGAAAATCTGAAATAAAGATAAGCGGAAGCGGTAGTCCCTATGGCCCTTCACGGTCTCACTTCGAGTCGCTCGCCAGTTTGCCCTTGCCCTTACCTCGTCCTCTACCTGAAAACATAAAATGAAGAGAATGAGTATAAAAATACTCAGTAAGGGACCCACTACTAGTCCCACTAGGTACCTGTTAACATTCCTATCGAGTCCTGAAACTAGTACCCAATCTCTGGCACGCTCCCGAACACGTGCAACATGCGCCCCGTGGGGACATAACTCTGGTCTTCGGTGTCCAGGGGACACTTAGGACCGTCGGGATGCGAGGACCCCGTCGAGTCGCTCGAGTCATATCTATAGTCATGCTGGACTGGCGCCCCGTCGAGCCTAACAGTCCTAAATAGGTGGTGATCCCGAAGGACACCCATGCAGGTACGACTCAGATAGGAGAAGTTAACAGATACCCCAATCCCAACATACAAATGCATACGTCATCAAATTATCATCAGAAAATAACCACCATCTCATCCCCCACTACAGCTATCATCAAACAGTCACTGATAGTCCTCATTATACAGTCACCTACGTCATAAGTCCATCAGTCTTATCATACAGTCACATACATCATAAGTCCATCAGTCTTATCATACAGTCACATACATCATAAGTCCATCAGTCCTATCATACAGTCACATACATCATAAGTCCATCAGTCCTATCATACAGTCACATACATCATAAGTCCATCAGTCTTACCATACAGTCACATACATCATAAGTCCATCAGTCCTATCATACAGTCACATACATCATAAGTCCATCAGTCTTACCATACAGTCACATACATCATAAGTCCATCAGTCTTATCATACAGTCACATATGGTTCGAGGGTTCTCATTACTATAATATTATGCCAAAGTATGGCCATGTCATTCGTCAGATCATGATAAAATATTATCATACATCGTAAGCCCAACCATCATCGTATGTCACTGAAGGAACATGCAACATCAAATTCTCACATGGGGCTAGTAGTAGAAATCTCTTACCTCGAGATGTTGCTAGATGAGTTCCTACTGAGGAAGTCCTAAGCTGCAGCAGCTATTTGGTCCAATTTGCTTCTTGAGGAAAGTAATTAAATTAATTAAATTTCCAAATTAACTCATTTAATTACTGGGCAGGCTAGGGAATTTGGAAATTACCAAAAATTTAGGTGGAAGGAGCCAAAACAGGCTTGGCGGCTCGACTGGAAGAAGACAGGACCGGCTCGGCTTGGCGTAGGCGCGGCTCGGCTCGGTACAGGGACTTCGCGTGCGGCTCGGCTTGCTACAGGGAGGGGGCGCGGCTCGGCTACGCGGAACGCACGGCGCGGCGCGGCTGCACGCGGGGAGAGCTGGGCACGTGTGGCGCGGACGCGGGTTTCGGTTTCGGGCGCGCGGGCGGTTCCGGGTTCGGACGCGCGGGTGGACGGCTTCGACTCGGCTTCGGCGTGCGAGGAAGCTTGGACGAATTCTGGCGCGGCTGTGCGTGTGGCGTGGGTAGGCGGCTAGGGTTTCGCGACGGCGGCGGCGGCGGTGGCTCGCGGCGGCGGCGGCGGCGCGGCTAGGGTTTCGCGACGGCGGCGGCGGCGGTGGCTCGCGGCGGCGGCGGCGGCGCGGCTAGGGTTTTCTTCTCTCCCTCTTCTCTTTTCTTTTCCTTTTCTTTTCCTTTTCTTTTCCTTTTCTTTTCCTATTTATAAAATAATTTCCCTCTTTTCTCTTCTTTGATTAATTCCAAGTTTCACCCTTCTCTCTCTAAAATTTCACCCAATTTCTCAACAAATCCCTCCTTTCCCTCAACTTTTAAATACGTATAAAAATCTTAAATACCAAGATAATTTCATTTGGAGTTTACTTAATACTTTAAAAAGAAAAATCCAAATCTTAATGATATAAGTTCCATTATTTAATTATAAATAAATAAATAAAATAAAATAAAAAAAAAAATACTAAGAAAAATGGATACAAGATCATTGGGGCGTTACATACTTCCCCCCTTAGAAAGCTTTCGTCCTCGAAAGCTCTAATCCTCGAACATTTCTGGGTACTGGGCCTTTATGTCCTCTTCTCTCTCCCACGTGGCCTCTTCAACTCCATGGTTCTGCCAGAGGACTTTGACTAGTGGAATATCTCGACTACGAAGCTTCTTGACCTCTCTTGCCAAGATCTCGACAGGCTGCTCCTCGTAGCTCAAGTTCTCACTGACCTGTAGGGGCTCGAAGTCCACGATGTGCGTCGGGTCTGCGACATACCTCCTCAACATGGAGACATGGAATACGTCATGCACTGCTGAGAGGGATGGGGGCAAGGCCAAACGATAAGCCACAGGGCCAATCCGTTCCAGTATCTCAAATGGCCCCACGAAACGTGGACTCAACTTCCCCTTCTTCTCGAACCTCAGAACGCCCTTCATCGGTGCTACCTTCAAAAAGACCATATCTCCCACTTCAAACTCGAGGTCCTTACGTCGTACATCCGCGTAACTCTTCTGTCTGCTCTGTGCGGTCAGCATACGAGCTCGGATCTTCTGTATGGCTGCATTGGTAGTCTGCACTAACTCGGGGCCTAGCATCCTCTGCTCTCCAACCTCGCCCCAGCAGACAGGGGATCTACAGCACTTGCCATACAGAGCCTCAAACGGAGCCATACCAATGGTGGCCTGGTAACTGTTATTATAGGCGAACTCCATTAGATGCAGGTGGGAGTCCCAACTTCCTGAAAACTCTAGCACACAGGCCCGCAGCATATCCTCCAAAATCTGGTTCAGTCTCTCTGTCTGACCATCAGTCTGAGGGTGGAATGCCGTGCTGAAGTCCAGCCTCGTACCTAATGCAAGTTGGAGCCCTTGCCAAAATTTCGAAGTGAAACGGGCATCCCTGTCTGACACGATGGATACTGGTACTCCGTGCAGTCTTACTATTTCCGTCATGTATAACTGCCCCCACTTGCTGGCAGTGTACGTGGATTTCCCTGGCACGAAGTGGGCTGTCTTCGTGAGTCTGTCGACCACAACCCAGATCACCGTGTAGCCCTTCAAGGTCTTGGGCAGTCCCGTGATAAAGTCCATCGACACACTCTCCCACTTCCACCCTGGCACACTCAAGGGTTGCAACAACCCTGCTGGATGCTGCCTAGGTGCCTTCACCTGCTGGCACACCAAGCACCTACTGACGAACTCTGCTACATCCCTCTTCATGCCCCTCCACCAATAGACACTCCTTAAGTCCTGGTACAACTTCGTACTCCCAGGGTGCATGGTAAACGGGGAACTGTGAGCCTCAGTCAAAAGCTCTGTCTTAACTGCGCTGTCTTCCGGCACACACAGGCGTCCCTCAAACATAAGGCCATCATCAGAGGATATAGAGAACTCTTCACCTTGCTCCGTCTCTACCATACGACGTTTCTCTGCCAAGTAAGGATCACTCAGCTGAGCAGCAATGATCTTTTGCCTCAAGGTTGGCTGAACTGTCAACTGAGCCAACTGTGCGGCAACCTCACCTACTGAGACTGCAATCTCGGCTCTCTCCAAATCCCTGAGTAAGGGGGTCTGCTTCGTGATTAGCGCTGCTGAATGTGCAACCTTCCTACTCAGCGCGTCAGCCACTACATTTGCTTTACCTGGATGGTACAGGATCTCGCAGTCGTAGTCCTTCACCAACTCGAGCCACCTCCTCTGCCTCATGTTCAACTCCTTCTGAGTGAAGAAATACTTCAGGCTCTTGTGGTCGGTGTAAATCTGAATCTTCTCACCGTACAGATAGTGCCTCCATATCTTCAGTGCAAAGACTACAGCTGCCAACTCCAAGTCGTGGGTAGGGTAGTTCCGCTCATGATTCTTCAACTGGCGTGAGGCATACGCAACTACCTTACCTTGCTGCATCAGGACACCTCCCAGTCCATTCTTAGAGGCATCACTATAGATCACAAAACTTCCCGACCCATCAGGCACTGTCAGGACTGGTGCCGTCACTAGCTTCTGCTTAAGCTCTTGGAAACTACTCTCACATGCTGGGCTCCAGACAAAAGGGGTTCCCTTCCTGGTCAACTGGGTCAATGGGCTGGCTATGCGTGAGAAGTCTTCTACAAACCTCCTGTAGTATCCTGCCAGACCCAGAAAACTGCGAATCTCACTGACTGTAGACGGTCGAGGCCAGTTGGTCACCGCTTCGACCTTAGCTGGGTCCACCGAGACTCCCTCACTGGAAACCACGTGCCCTAAAAATGTCACCTTCTTTAACCAGAACTCACACTTGGAGAACTTGGCGTATAGCTTATGAGCTCGAAGGGTCTCCAAGACTTGGTGCAAGTGCTCTTCGTGTTCGGCCTCAGTCTTGGAATAGATCAAGATATCGTCAATGAAGACTATGACGAATTGGTCTAGAAAGTCCTTAAACACCCTGTTCATCAAATCCATGAACACTGCAGGGGCATTAGTTAAACCAAAGGACATCACTATGAATTCGTAGTGTCCGTACCTCGAACGAAAGGCCGTCTTGGGAATATCACCGTCCCTAATCCTCAACTGGTGATAGCCTGATCGCAGGTCGATCTTGGAAAAGACGGTGGCCCCCTGTAACTGGTCGAACAGGTCCTCGATTCTGGGTAAGGGGTAGCGGTTCTTAACTGTCACCTTGTTCAATTCTCGGTAGTCAATGCAAAGGCGCATCGACCCATCCTTCTTCTTCACGAACAACACTGGGGCTCCCCAAGGTGATACACTGGGCCGGATAAAGCCCTTGTCCAACAGCTCCTGTAACTGGACTTTCAACTCCTTTAACTCGGCTGGGGCCATTCTGTAAGGAGCTCTAGAGATAGGGGCGGTGCCGGGCTCTAACTCAATGGCGAAGTCTACCTCCCTGGGAGGCGGAAGTCCTGGGAGTTCGTCGGGGAAAACGTCAGGGTACTCCCTTACTACTGGTTCGGAAGATAGGGAAACTTCTGGTTCTGCCATATCTACTACGTTCGCCAAGATACCCCAAGTACCCTGGCTAAGTAGCTTACTCGCCTTCATTGCTGAGATGACCTTGGGTATACCTACCATGCCTGCTCCTCTAAACTTAAACTTATCCCCGGAAGGAGGGTTAAAGACTACTTCCTTATTAAAACAGTCTATGGTTGCATGGTTAGTTGACAACCAATCCATGCCTAAAATTACATCGAAATCTTGCATATCTAGCACCAGTAAAGTTACATTCAAGGTATGGTTTGCTATTTCTACCCAACATGCCCTTATTTTTTCCTTAGACAAAAGGACCTCTCCAGAAGGAGTAGAGACAGACAAGGCACTACCCAACGGTTCTACTTCTAAACCCGCATGCTTGACAAAAATAGAGGATATAAATGAATGCGATGACCCCGAGTCAAATAGTACCAAAGCATAATGCCCCAAGATTGGGAGCGTACCTGTCACCACCGTACTAGCTCGCTCGGCCTCCTGCCGGTTCGTGGCAAAGACTCTCCCTTGCTGGGGAGCAGAAGGCTGACGTGGCGTCGTCTCTAAGGGTTTCCGAGGACACGCATCAGCGGTGTGCCCCGGCTGCCTGCACCTGAAGCAGACTCCACTCCCAGCTAAACATTGTCCTCCATGGACCTTCCCACAGGTAGTACAAGTGGGTAGCTCTCTCAAAGTTCTCCCAGCTGCTGCCAGCTCCCGACGGTGTCTCTGGAAGACACCTCCTGACCTCGGAGTCCGCTGTGGTATTACGTCGGGCTGCGCCTCCGCCTTCCTCTTCTGTCCCGAGGCTGACCCTGTGCCGACAACCTTAGATTGACCAGCTCTCTCATGCAGGCTCAGATCCAGTGCTATGCGTAGAGCATCCGCATGAGTGGTTGGTCGAAGAGCTCGTACAAAACCCTGGAGGTCTAACCTGAGGCCATTAACAAATCTCTCAGTCCTGGCGGCCTCATCCCTTACCACATCAGGGGCAAAACGGGACAACAGGTCGAACTCGGCATCATACTGTTCCACGCTCAGTTTGCCTTGCTCCAAGTTTAGGAACTCTTGGAGCTTGGCGTGCTTCACGTTGGCAGAGAAGAACTTAGCATAAAAGCTCTCCCTGAATTGCTCCCATGTGATCTTGCTGGCATCTCCTCCCAGCGCCCTCTCAGCAGTCTCCCACCAGGCAGTCCCCCTATCCTCCAAACAGAAAGCTGCACACTGCACCTTCTGGTCTTCTGGGCACTTCATGTACCTGAAGATCGTCTCTATGGATGTCAACCACAGCTGGGCTCTAAAGGGGTTGTCCAAGGATCCGTCGAAAGTCTTCGGGTTGTACTTCCTAAAATCCCTCAAGTGCTTGGCCTCAGCTGACAGTTGTACTGGCACCGGCTGAGCTTCCACCGGGGCTGGAGGGATGACGGGCTGGTCCTGAACAGGGGCTGGAGGGACTACAGGCTGGTCCTGAACAGGGGCGGCCTGGTTCTGCTGAGCAGCGAGGAACGGCGCTAGAGCAGCTTGCAGCATGGCCTGGTAACGCTGCTCCATTGCGGCGAGATCCGCCTGAGTGACCGGTGCATTAGGGTTGACTGGTACGTCGGGGTTGACTGGCGGCGCGGCAGGTTGCTCCGCCGGTTGGCCACGACCGGCTCCTCTGCCTCCCCTGCCACCTCCTCGGCGTGCACCTCTACGTGGCGGCATTCTTCCTAAAATTCACCACTAGAGCTCAATATTCTCTCTCTAAGTCTAATCTAATCAGGCAACATTATAATCTTAATATTTGTAAAGCTTTAGGCATACCTGGCGAGTGACGAAGGACCGTATAGCCATAGGGTGAGGTAAAAATCAAAACAAAATGACTTACATCATAAGTCAGTCTACAGGACCTAAAACACTGCGCTCTGATACCAACTGTAACGACCCGACTCTTTATGCTGAATCGAAGTGGTTACTAAATCTAGGATCAGTGTTTAAGTCATAAAATCTGGTGTAAATAAATGCAAAGAAATCTAGCAAATTTATTTATGAAAGATAGTTAAAGTAACATGTAGAAATACGAGTTAAGTTTAAAATCCCTAAGCGGGCCCTATCTACATAAAGATGGTAAATAATGAAAGTACTCGAACTCAAGTGCGAAAATCTGAAATAAAGATAAGCGGAAGCGGTAGTCCCTATGGCCCTTCACGGTCTCACTTCGAGTCGCTCGCCAGTTTGCCCTTGCCCTTACCTCGTCCTCTACCTGAAAACATAAAATGAAGAGAATGAGTATAAAAATACTCAGTAAGGGACCCACTACTAGTCCCACTAGGTACCTGTTAACATTCCTATCGAGTCCTGAAACTAGTACCCAATCTCTGGCACGCTCCCGAACACGTGCAACATGCGCCCCGTGGGGACATAACTCTGGTCTTCGGTGTCCAGGGGACACTTAGGACCGTCGGGATGCGAGGACCCCGTCGAGTCGCTCGAGTCATATCTATAGTCATGCTGGACTGGCGCCCCGTCGAGCCTAACAGTCCTAAATAGGTGGTGATCCCGAAGGACACCCATGCAGGTACGACTCAGATAGGAGAAGTTAACAGATACCCCAATCCCAACATACAAATGCATACGTCATCAAATTATCATCAGAAAATAACCACCATCTCATCCCCCACTACAGCTATCATCAAACAGTCACTGATAGTCCTCATTATACAGTCACCTACGTCATAAGTCCATCAGTCTTATCATACAGTCACATACATCATAAGTCCATCAGTCTTATCATACAGTCACATACATCATAAGTCCATCAGTCCTATCATACAGTCACATACATCATAAGTCCATCAGTCCTATCATACAGTCACATACATCATAAGTCCATCAGTCTTACCATACAGTCACATACATCATAAGTCCATCAGTCCTATCATACAGTCACATACATCATAAGTCCATCAGTCTTACCATACAGTCACATACATCATAAGTCCATCAGTCTTATCATACAGTCACATATGGTTCGAGGGTTCTCATTACTATAATATTATGCCAAAGTATGGCCATGTCATTCGTCAGATCATGATAAAATATTATCATACATCGTAAGCCCAACCATCATCGTATGTCACTGAAGGAACATGCAACATCAAATTCTCACATGGGGCTAGTAGTAGAAATCTCTTACCTCGAGATGTTGCTAGATGAGTTCCTACTGAGGAAGTCCTAAGCTGCAGCAGCTATTTGGTCCAATTTGCTTCTTGAGGAAAGTAATTAAATTAATTAAATTTCCAAATTAACTCATTTAATTACTGGGCAGGCTAGGGAATTTGGAAATTACCAAAAATTTAGGTGGAAGGAGCCAAAACAGGCTTGGCGGCTCGACTGGAAGAAGACAGGACCGGCTCGGCTTGGCGTAGGCGCGGCTCGGCTCGGTACAGGGACTTCGCGTGCGGCTCGGCTTGCTACAGGGAGGGGGCGCGGCTCGGCTACGCGGAACGCACGGCGCGGCGCGGCTGCACGCGGGGAGAGCTGGGCACGTGTGGCGCGGACGCGGGTTTCGGTTTCGGGCGCGCGGGCGGTTCCGGGTTCGGACGCGCGGGTGGACGGCTTCGACTCGGCTTCGGCGTGCGAGGAAGCTTGGACGAATTCTGGCGCGGCTGTGCGTGTGGCGTGGGTAGGCGGCTAGGGTTTCGCGACGGCGGCGGCGGCGGTGGCTCGCGGCGGCGGCGGCGGCGCGGCTAGGGTTTCGCGACGGCGGCGGCGGCGGTGGCTCGCGGCGGCGGCGGCGGCGCGGCTAGGGTTTTCTTCTCTCCCTCTTCTCTTTTCTTTTCCTTTTCTTTTCCTTTTCTTTTCCTTTTCTTTTCCTATTTATAAAATAATTTCCCTCTTTTCTCTTCTTTGATTAATTCCAAGTTTCACCCTTCTCTCTCTAAAATTTCACCCAATTTCTCAACAAATCCCTCCTTTCCCTCAACTTTTAAATACGTATAAAAATCTTAAATACCAAGATAATTTCATTTGGAGTTTACTTAATACTTTAAAAAGAAAAATCCAAATCTTAATGATATAAGTTCCATTATTTAATTATAAATAAATAAATAAAATAAAATAAAAAAAAAATACTAAGAAAAATGGATACAAGATCATTGGGGCGTTACATTAAAGTAAAATAATGAAGTCTTATCGCATGAAAATAGAAGAAAACAGAGGAAAAAGTACGTGATTTGATTATTCTGCAAAATGCATGATACAAAGGAACCTTAACCTTATTTTACTATGTTTTAGTGCTCTTATCGCAGGATTTTAGGCAAAAAGAAGTAAAGTTTAGCGATATCATGTTTACGTAAGAAGACTCGTTCAACCTTTGCGGCGAAAAGAAGTACAAGCTAGGCATTTAAGGCACTAGCAAACAAAAGTGGTTGGCGGAAAATTCAGAGAAAGGACAAGGACTTCTGCACAATGCAATTACAGCTTTTCAGGGCTCTTAATGGTGCGTTGTGTTCTGTCAACATCAACACTCACTTTTAAATAGAGCCCCTCATTCCAGAACTTAGTGTACAGATTTGGTCAGAGAGCAAGTTCTTACATCGTTCATCTTCTAGCTTAGAACAAAGGAGAGAGAGAATCATCCCTTCCATCTTTCCCATCATCAATAGACAAAAATCAGAGCCAAAGAGTATAAGAAATCAGATTATGTAGCGTAACATCTTCTGTTGTATTTCAATTTGTATTGTTGTTTTGTGTTTTTGTAAGTTTTTTATACTTAGAGAATCAAAATGGAAGTGCTATCAATTTTGCTAAGTTAAACGTGAATATCTTACCATTGTGCATTTGAAAGAAGAGCAATGATATAGAACGTAACTGCCTGACAAGTGTAAACCGCATTTAGCTAAGCGAATGGTGAGAAAATTGTAACAATATGATCTTATCGCCAAACTCATCTTTTGCATACATTACTTAGAGGATACTGTGTGTGGCAATAGCACCGAGAGGTTGTTCACCTTAATTGATGATAAGTTACTAATAGAACATTTAAGAATACAATCATAGCTTAATTTTGTATATTTGCATTCCAAAAAGAAAGCAAGTATGGCAAAAGGGTTGAGAGGTTGCTTGCCCTAATTTGGAGTTAATACATGCTTTGTATCACCATGAAGTATTAAAGCACAAAGTATTGGATTTAGACAAATTGAATTATTCCTTCCTCGTCATGCTTATAATGAGTTGATATTCCATTATTCCATCTCACCATGCTCACCTTGCACCGCCAGGCACAGTAGTGTAAATAGTTAGGACAATTAGTATATTGTTCATAATTATATTCTATAGCTTATACTTCATGATTCAGTGCGCGATAGGATAAATTAGGAGCTTAAATTCCCTGTGTTTGACCTTGGACTTACCAGAAAACCTCTCTTCGCTTATACTTGGCGATAGAGAAGAAAACTTGCACGATAACGTTTATTTTTCTCAATTTAGCAATGCATGAATAGGAGTGCACCTTTTATCGCATCACCCTATTTAGTCGTCTAATAGTTTCTCATTTAGAGCCCCTCATGTTAAATCTACAAGCATATTACTTGTAAAAATGTAACGCTAAACAAACAAACAAAATCTCTTGGGATGATGTTGTTGATGAAATGAGTCATCACAGTAGTCTACTGCGTGGAAATGGTTCAAAGTCTAAGCGAAAGAGATAAGTAGAGACTAATATGATGTTTCCTGTTTTTAGAGCATGATAAGACATTGTGAACTTGATATTCACTACAACAAGTCGGGGGACTCTCGATGTTGTCATGTGTCTGCGAAGCTTGGAAATAGTATCGGAAAAGGCTTCTCGGACGTACAAATCCGACATGAAACCAGCACGAGAGAACTATTTCCGATGTGCAACCAGTACGGAATCAAGAATACACTTCTCCTGACGTCTCTATGGTTGACGTTGATACAACGTCGGGAAAACATGATCCTCGATGTCACCCCTATACATCGACAATAGTGCACCGCTGACGTCCGCTTTAGGTGTTGGGAAAAGATATTTTCTGATGTAACGTCGGAAACCTTTCCCACGCACTTTAGATCAAGTGTCGAGAAAAGGGCATCACTTCTGACACCAGCTTATGTGTGTTGGAAGATAGTTTATATATATATTGAATTGTTTTTTATTCAATCGTATAACATTCTTTTTGGTTTTAATTAGATTTAAATTTAATCAAATTGTACAAAATAAGCAATAAATTAGTAAATAGTTATATAAAATACAAAATCTAAAATAAATATATTATAATTAAATAATACACTGGTTAAGAATGTTTGAAAAAAATTACATAGAAATAAAAAAATACGTTTGTCTCCTAATGGCCGCATACGCCATATTACAATAAGTCCACACCTACAATGACACAAAAGTAAATTTAGATATACATATCACTGAATAATGCAAAGTAAAAAAATTTAATAATTGAAAAATACGTTCTGCAAGGGCTCATGGTCCCCTCTGTGCTTGACTCATTTCGTCTATCATCTTCTTCATTTCTTTCATTTGTTGTGTTTGCAATTCTGATGTTCTTCTCTGCTCTTCAATCATGCGTTTAGCTTCTTCAAGCTAGATTATTACTACTTAATCAGGACTTTACCTTTTTCGACCTCCTTAGCTTACAAAAATGAGGTCGAAGAACTACTAGCACAACTCTTGCGAGACTTGGACTTAGGTCCCCAACCAATACCTTTTTAGTAGCCTGGTCGTCTATCCAAAACTTTCTCGCATATCTCATCCTTAGAGAATGGTTGAGAACCCTTTGGGGTGAGTTGAAAATGAAGTTCCAGCATTTGATTCTATAATAAATTTGTAATTAAGTTATGAAAACATAAATAAAAGTACAAAATAAGATAAAAGTACTACTTAAACTTACATACGCATCCTCAGCGATCTACGAAACGAATTAGCCACTATGAGCGAGTATTTCCTTAAATAACTCCACATGGCCAACTGGTTGACCTCGTTTCCCAGTGAGCTCATGCTATCATTGTAAAATTGACTTAGGTTCGCTACTATGATTGTAAGGCTGCTTTTGTCTAGTAGTCTTGTTCTCTCGTGATTGCTCCTCCATGAAAACAATTGTTAAATTTATACATACAAAAAGTTAAATGAAATAATGTACCATTACAATATATAAGTCTCATCTGCAATGCACGGCTCATGTAGTGATAACATAGGAAGTGCCAATCTTTCAGACGCCCTAACAATATGTGTGGTGGGTTGGCACGTGTCTATTCAAGGTTGCTATACTTTTTGAAATGTCTAAGACAGTCGCCCCTAAACTCTTCGAAAGAAGTGAGCATTTGATGCTCAACAAATCTATTCATTACTTGATTATTGAAATCAAGCACGAAAAAGCACTACACATAACATAATATCACACATTAGCTTGGTTTATACTTAAGTATGTTTGAAATGAAAACTAACTGTTTACTGCATGTACCTATAGAGCACCCTTGACAACCTTGATATATTCTCGTCCAACATTAGCCCACCTAAGGCAGAGGATTGGAAATGTATGTCTCTCTCACAAACAAATGGCTTAGCTAAACCGAACAACGTGTGGAGATATTAGCTTCTCCACTCCTGGGGCTATGGTAATCAAAATCTCACCATTCTTATGGACGTACCTCTTCAATTCCAATAGTTGACACTGTTGACGTCTCCTAGGAGTTGGAGAGGGTTGAGTTCTACTTGCTGAAGAAAACAAAATCATATAAGAAACAAGTTAAAATAATTTGTGTTCACAATTATCATTAAAGTACTCACCTGAGTTGTCGCCCACCGAGGACGACCCTTTTGCATTGTTCAACTCATCACCGAACTCGAGAATCATAGCATCTGTCTCCTCAAAACCGCTTGAGAATGATGATATAATACATGTAGACATAAAAACAAACATTAATTAAACAAATACGAGTACCTAATCAAATTGAATATATATAGATTACCATAACTGCAAGATAACCACCACAAACAACTTCAATTTTTTTAACCTACTTACCCCTTCCAACATACTTTACAACCCCCTCCCCCCCCTACACAGCTTCAAACCCTAAAAAATACTAACAAATTAAATACTAAGTTTGCACTGAATAGGCTACCATAATTGCAAGATGGCAGTAATAAATCAACAACAAATTACTTCAATATTTACAAGCTACCTAACAGTTCCAACAAACAAAAGTACTATGAAAAATCAACTAAGTTTGAACTAAAGGCTACCATAACAGCAAGATAGCTAAAACAAATCTCAACCACAAATTATAGTAGTTATAAAACAATAACAGCCTTTACAAAGACAAATATTGAAATCGTTACACCCCTTCCTCAAATTCAATACTACCTCTTTAATTTTCAATTCAACCCGCCCCTCCTCAAGTTTTCAATTCAAACCCCCTCCCCTACAATCCTAAAAAATAAACAAACCCTTCAAATTTTCAATAACACAACCCCCTTAAATTTAATTTTCAATAGACGACCCCCTCAAATTTTCAATTCTGAAATCCATAAAACATATAAAATTCAAATTTAATCCTGAAAACTTATTCCAAAACTAATTCAAAAACTAAATCACAAAACTAACTCAAACCCTAAATCATAAAACTAATTTGAAACAAAACCTACACCTAAACTAAACTAATCGTAAAACCTAAACTAAACCAAAATAAACACTGAAGTACTTACCGAAGTTAGGAGCGGCAGCGACGTAATGAGGATGAACGGTGGTGACACACAAACAATGGCGAGCAGCGTGCAACTCTCTTCTTCTTCTCTTCTCTCTCGTTTTCTTTCTTTCTTCCTCTTTCAGTTATGTGATTTACTAAACTGAAATAGTTATTTATAAGAACACTTCCGACGCACCACGAAAACATCGAGAGAAGACGTCCAGTCTCGATGCCATTAGTAATGTATCGCTATTATTGAGCAATAATCCTGACACATTACTAATGGTGTCAGGATATATTAGTCCATGTCCTGACATTGTGCATCGCACGTCAGGAGAAAGGAAACATACTATTTAATTATTTCCTATCCGCCGACATTGTTGCTAAATATGTTGGCAATTGTAGCCAAAGTCCCAACATTTGCTGCATGGCGTCGAGGAACGAGTGACAATTAAATAATACATTTGATTTTCCTCGATGCCTTGTTCATATGCATTGGAAATACGGAACCTTATCCCGACGTCTCTCAAAAAGACGTCAAAGAAAATCAAATATATATTTAATTGTCACACGTCCCTGAAATTTATGTTATTGGTGTTGGGAAAGGTCTACCTTAGCTCGACATCGATTTCACAGCATCAGGATATATGAACTTCACCGATGTAGAGAATAACGCGTTAAGGAAATAATTCTCCCGACGTTGTTTTCTCCGACGTTGGTTTATGCATCAGGAGAATCCTGATTTCTTGTAGTGCTTGTTAAATGAATTTAAGCATGTACTTGTTTTCCCCCAAAGGTTTTCCTAAAATGTCACTTACTAAGTGTTAGGCTTATGTTTTAAGTTTTTCTTCCCTATGTAAGTGAAGTGAGGAGGCTGTGTTTTGCCAGGCGATAAGAGTTGGGCAAGATGTTGGAGTTTAAGTTTAGAAGCTTTAAGTTCTTTGAGCATAGCCTTGTATTTATACTAAATTTGTTAAGGAATGAATAAAGTGTTAAGTTCTCATGTATTGCATTTTCATATCGTGAAGCAAGATTCCATTTAAGTTTAAATTACAGTAAAAGCTAAGTTTAAGTTTGGGCATTCTAGCACCTCGATTCAGGTGTTGGAACTGCCCAAGTCACGTCTGCATCTAGGAACGCGAGAGAAGGACGAGTTTCAAGTGAAGGTGTTACACTATTTGTGATACATAAATATTGATGATGATAGTATGATATCAACAATAGTTTTCTATAAAACGAGTCTACCAGTAATAGTTTGTTATCAGGTTTATCAATGATTGACTTCAAAAAGTAGAATTTTCATGTAGTTAATGATTTTTTTTTTTTTTGTACATTTTTTATGAGCTATAAAGGTTAGGCAATTTTTTTTATTTTTTCAATTAGTTTTTTAAAAAAAAGAAAGAGAAAAAAGAGTTTATTAATTATAGACTTTTATAAAAACAATATGTCATTGATAGACTTCTATTCGTGACAGCAATGAAGTCTATCAATGGTAGCATTTTATCATTTATAGACTTAAAAAACTGAAAACTATGTGCCTTAAGCATATTTTGGTGTCATTAATGCATTCTTTAGACACTTTACTTGGGTCAAAGGTAAATTTTGCTATAGTTGCAAATAATTTTAAGTTTTGCTATTTTTGCAATATTTGAGCCTTATTTTGCTCCATATGCAAGGAGCTCGATAATGGTGACATATTTCAAGTGGAAAACGTGGGCCGAACATGACCATATCTTGGCCCATACCGTACTCATGTTTCATCGGTCATTGGCAATAAAAACGACATTGTACAAATTAGCTGGAAAAAGAAAAAAAATAAGACCAACAAGAAGAATGGCAAAATAGGAGGTTCACTTTGGATAAATGGCAAATTTATTTTTAAATTGACAAAATAGCAAAGTAGAAAAATCTAGAAAAAAAAATTGTTGTAGCAATGTCTTAAATGCCCCTACCTAAGTGACAAACTTGAATCCTAAATACAATTTTTCAATAAACACCAAATACTCTGTAATTAAATAAAACTCCTCATACACAGTTAAAACCTATGAGAATTCTAATTTCTCAAAAAACACATATCACCATCAAAGCTCCACCTAAGCTCTGAAACCCTAGAAATTTTTGAAAGGTCTTCATGATTTTGAAACTCTATATCGTCTGTTCCCTATCTTCTCTTCTGTGTTTGTTCCATCGACAAGGATTCTTGTAGAATGGCTTCAAAATCACCTTCAAGTTCTTCATACGTTCCCTAACTTTGTCTGCTTCAAAATCTTCCATCAGTTGCAGAAAGGCTTCATCCCCTTCAAAACCTTTGTTGTTCTTCATACGTTTCGCTCAATCGGTAAGTTCTTTAAGTTCTTCATACATTCCAGATTCAACTGAACTCTTAATCAGTCAAAAGGTGTGCTTCTTCAATGGATGATCTTCTTTGCATTTCTTCTTTTATTCCTTTTTGCTTTGATTCTTAAGGAAATTTTTTGTCAACACCATTATAGTTCTTCATTTAGGCACGCACAATAATATTAACTAGAAATCGTATAATTTTTGAAAAGTTCCCATTGTTGTGATCTCTGATATTTTGTCAAGGTCCGAAAGAGAAGGGTAAATTATATAATAAATTGTATAATAATTAACTAACTATGTATATACATTTAAATATATAGTTTATATTTAACTTTTTAATTAAGTCTATACAATTGGCACAAGAATATTTTTTTTTTAATAAAAATTATCCAAAATAAGGGGATAATAGTAATTAGCTCGATTTTAGGGGATGATAAAAAAATTTAAATTTAAATTGCTATTAAAAATATATATTATGTATTCTTTAATAAAAATTTTATAAATATTTTGGAATGTAAATAATCTGAAAATGTTGAATTCCATTGTTTTAGGGATATTATGTAAAATTTGAATTCAAATTAACGATTTTAGGGGATGATATAAAATTCGAATTCAATTTGTTATTAAAAATAGGGGTCTTTTCAAAAATATAACAAAACGGTAAAATATTTACATTATATAGAACAATTCTGAAAACGGAAAAAATCCACCGTGGAAAATACCAAAAATGTCTCATCAATTGCGCCGTCAACAACACGCACGTAATATATTTGGTACACGATCGTTTAGATTTGGCTATTGTTTGGTACACGATCATTTAGATTTGGTCGTTTAGATTTAGCTACAATTTATTTTTTTCAATTCTATCATTTAATTTTGTTACACGATCGTTTAAATTTGGTTATACAATCGTTTAGATTTTGACCCAAATCTAAACGATTTTGTTTTTCAAAATTTGGTACACGGTTTTTTAGCTTTGACTCAAAATTTGGTACACGATCATTTAGATTTGACTAAACGATTTTTTTTTAAATCTTTTTGGTACACAATCGTTTAGATTTGTCTACACGATGATTTATTTTTTTACACGATCGTTTACTTTTTTTATACGATCGTTTACATCTGGCTACTACAATCTAAATGATTTTTTTCAAGATTTTTTATACACAATCTTTTAAATTTTGCTATTTTTTGTACACGATTGTTTAGATTTGGTTACTCAAATTTAAATGACGTAAAAAAAAAGATGAGGAAAAGAAACTTTTTTATACACAATCTTTTAGATTTTGCTATTTTTTGTACACGGTCGTTTAGATTTAGTTACCCAAATTTAAATGACGTAAAAAGAATAGGAAAACAAGAAAGACATGGAAAGAAATCACAGGGAAAAAAAATGAGGAAGATGATGAAAGAAATCCCAACGAGGAGGAGAAGAAAGATGGAAGAACAAATCTAGAATATTTAAAAAATGACTAACTTCATGGACTTTATTACACTGGCTGCAAATAGTTTGATGTTTTGTTATATTTATGAAAATTAACTTAAAAATATGTATTATGTATTATTTATGTATATTTTTTGATAAATAGTTTGAAATATAAAGAATATGGAAATGTTGAATTTATTTTTGCCATTATTTTAGGGGGTATGATCTAAAATTTGAATTCAATCGTTATTATGAATCATAGAAATAAATAGTTAATTAATTTATTTAAATAGCAAGAATCCAAAAATCCGGTAGAATGCATTATTTTAGGGGATGTTGGTGCAATATTATTCGACAACAAAATAGCAGATTTAGTTAAGGTTTACCAAATTTGAATGTTGTTTGCAAAATACACTGTCTTCGTGTTATTTCCAATATTATGTATTTGGAAATACAATGTATTTGGAATATATGGATTATCCTATACCCAAGATAATGTTACTATATCTTGTTACCAAATTTTTTATCTTTTTTTGTGTGTCCCAAATTTGTTGTTTATAACATCATTCATACTCGACATATACTATGTTTGAAAAATTTTAATTCTATTGGTTATTATAAAGTTTAGTTAGTTAAACAACCGTGATTATGATTCAATTACACTATTTAGAAAATTGTTCTTATTCTTGTTTTTGTAACAAATCCATCTTAATGCTAGTTTTTTGGATTGGAAAAGTATATAATTATATGAGCAAATAAATATTAATATTTGAATATGTGATCATGATATAGAACAAATAATTTATCACATTATTTAAAAGCATAAACTACAATGTAATTGTATCAACAACCTGGTCGATTTAACAAATAAATCGATTTTGTTAAATTAAGAAAAAAATAGAAATAAACAATAAAACAAATGGAACAAATTAAATATAGTCAATTTTATACTTTTCTTATATTTTTCAAACAAATATTTTCAAATAAGTTAATGATATATATTTATTTATTAACCATAAAAATATTTTCAAGGAGCTTAATGAAATATTTTGGATTAAATCGAATTTTTTTTTTTGTTAATAAATAAATAAATTTGGAGATTATAGAAACAAATTAAAGAGAAACTTTTCTAAATATAACAAACTACTAAAATATTTACGGTCAGTGTAACAAAGCCCATAAATTTAGCTATTTTTTAAATATTTTAGATTTACCCTTCCATCCTTTTCTCCTCTCCGGGATTTTTTATTGTCTTCTTCGTCTGTACTCCTCATGCAATTTCTTCCTCTTTTCTTTAGATTTGGTTATATTTCTTTTTATTCTTGTTTCTTTTTTTTTTTTCATTCACTACATGCATTATATCGTCTTTCTTCTTTTCTTTTTTAAATAGATGGTATATAAAGAATCTTGAAAAAATTAGTTAGACATTTAAATTAGAGTAACCAAAACTAAAAGATTGTGTATAAAGAATATTGAAAAAAATCGTTTATACCAAATTTTGAAAAAAAAAATAGATTTAGAACCCCAAATCTAAACGATCGTGTAGCCAAATCTAAACGATCGTGTAGCCAAATCTAAACGATCGTATACCAAATTTTGAAAAAAAGATGGTTTAGATTTGGTTTAGTCAAATCTAAACGATCGTGTACTTAATTAATTAAATGATCATGTACCAAATTGCGTTACCAAATATATTACGCGCATTGTTGACGGGACATTTTTGGTATTTTACACGGTGGGTCTCTGGACTTTTTCCATTTTCGGAATTTTTCTATACAATGTAAATATTTTGCCACTTTTTTATATTTTTGAAAAGACCCCAAATTAAAACTAATGAAATATTTTTCTATATCAAACTAAATGGTTGTTATGAAAAAATACCAAAAGTAGTAAAATTCCAATTTCAAATTTCAAATTCGCACATTTCTCTCAAATTTATTATAAAAGAGTTAATTAATAAATTCTAGATTCAAATTATTATTAAAAATTTGTATTCTATATTATTTAATAAATTTTTTATAAATATTTTGGAATATAAGTTGTTAAATTTTAAATTATAACAATTTGAATTTTAAATTTTATATTCAAATTGTTATTAAGAATTTATCTTTACCATTATTTTAGGAATATTAGGTAAGATTTGAATTCAAATTGACAATACTGTGGATGATATAAAATCTAAATTCAAATTGTTATTAAAATTATGTATTATGTATTATTTAATAAAGTTTTGATAAATATTATGAAATATAAAGAATTCGAACCATTGAATTTATGTTTGCCACTATTTTAGGGGTATTATCTAAAATTTGAATTCAAATCATTATTAAATATATTTATTATGAACTATAGAAATAAATTGTTAATTAATTGATTTAAATCTGAAGAATCTGAAAATCGGGTAGAAATTACCTTCTTCAACAAGAAAATATCATGTTTAGTTAAGATTTATCAAAATTGAATGTTGTTTACAAATACATTGTATTCGTGATCTTTTCTATTATGACTCATTTTTTATCCATCCAAATATACTATATTGATAAGAAATAAATCGTCCTATATAAAGGCTTATAATCGAGTATAAAAAAATCAAAAAAAATTCAAAAAAGTATGCAGCCGACGATTTTGTTATAAATCAAGAGATTTTTGAGATTTACTATTTTTCAATTTGCTATTTACACGGTTAAAAAAAATATCAATGAGCATGGATCAAACATGCAACCTTCGAATCTTCAATTTGATGCT